>NW_020837949.1:4540424-4865453 GCF_003676395.1 Aethalodelphis obliquidens | reverse complement strand
CCGGGGGCGCGCGGGGGCGGCGGGGCCGGGCGCGCCGGTGACAGCTCCGGGCCGGCGCCGCGGCTGGCTCCCGGCCTGGCTCCCTCACACTCAACTTACTTCTTTCTGGCTCTCTGGAAAGGGGAAGCGCCATCTTTGCGAGGCCGGCCCCGAGGTCTTTTGTCTGCGGCTGCGGGGCTCGGGGCCGGGGCTCCGGGCTCCTCGGGGGGGGGTGGCGGCGGCTGCGGCTGCTCCGCGCTCTTGTCCTCCTCCGACGACATCCTAGTCACCAGGAAAGACACATGGATCCCGGTCCTCCTCCTGGGGGGCTCCTCCCGCCGCCGCCGCCGCCGCCGCCGCGGCCGCCGCCGCCGCTGCTGCTCGGGTTCCTCCTCCCCGGCTCAGCCTCTCGCATTTCCCGCAGCCCCGGGAGCAGCAGCAGGTACCGGGAGAGGCGGCAACATGGAGCGAGCAGGACACGCACTCACACACATACGCGCGAGCGCGCGCACCTCGGCGCGCAGGGGCCGGGCGGGGGGCGGCGGGCGGGGCGCGGCGGGCAGGCGGGCGGGAGGGAGGGGCCGGACCGGGGCGGGGAGGTGCGGGCGGGGCGGGCGGGCGGCCCTCGGGCGGTGCGGGTGTGGGTGCGGGCGCGGGTGCCGGGCGGGTGCGGGGCGGGCGGCGCCGAGCTGGGCGGGGCTACTGAGGGGGCACGAAGGGCGCCGGCCCTGGGGGTCTCCGCCCGCGCCCCTCCCCCAGGCCGCCCGCGGCGGGGAGGAGAAAGGGGCCGCGGCGCGGGGAGCGGCGGGCCGGCGGGCGGGGGTCGCGCCCCCCGCCGGCTGCCCCTCCCCCGCGCGGGCCGCGTCAGGCCGGGCGGCGGCGGCAGCGAAGTTTTGACAGCTGCTCCAGTTGTTGTGGGTTCCGGGCTGTGCGAGCGCCGGCCCCTCAGCGCCCGCTCCAGCCCTCCGGGCAGGGGAGGAGGAAGTTTTGCGGGTGTGCGTGTACCACACACAGACACACACACTCGACCGTGGCCGTCGCGCGAGGGCCGCGCCGGGTCTCCCAGAGCGCCCCTGCACCACAGACCTCTCAAACTCTCCGCCGTCTCGCCCACACACGGCCGCCGCGACGCCCCCGCCCCCTCCCCCACTCCGCCGGCCCCACCGCCCCCCGCTCGCCGCCGCTGCCACTCACGGGGCTCGCTCCGCGCATGCGCCGCCCGCGGACGCGCCGCCGCCGCTGACCTCACCGCCCCTCCCCCGCCCCCGCTCCCTCCTCTTCTGACGCGGCGGCCGGGCCGCGCCGCGACTCCAACTCCGGCTCCGGCTGGGGCTCCGGCTTCGGCTCGGGAGAGCGCCAAGCTGCGGATGAGCGAATCCGGGATCGGGGTCCGGGGAGTGCGCGAGGGAGAGCGAGGACGAGGCGGGCCGCGTCCGCGCTCCGCAGGCGCTCGGCCTCCGCGGACTGGCGGGCGGGTGTAGAGCTCGTCCCGCCCCGGCGCGCGGCGGGCCCGGGTTTCCCCCGCGCCCCGCGCCTCCACTCCCACCCCCATCCCCGGCGGGGCGCGGGGACCGGCCCGGAGGGGCTTCGCCGGGCGCACGTTCAGCGTTCGTTTGTTGTAATGCACGTTGGTGGAGGAAAAGAAATGGAGTGCAACTTCGTTCTACTCCAGTTCCAGGGATACTTTCGTTATTACAGCGTCGTTTTAAAAATGATCCGGAAAGGGTTTATAAAGCTGTCAGACAAAAAGAACGATGGCATTTTGAGGGATAAAGTGCTGAGAGACATAATGAACCAGTAAAACCCCGACAACTTGGTTTTAACGTTGGGTGTGTTGTGACGAAGAGACAAAAATGGAAAGACTTCTAAGCCGCCTCTTACACTACTTAAAAACGGTGAAGGAAAACTGGGGCTGCTAGGGTCCGAAATCTGACATGTGCGCTTAGGAAGGAAGGAAGGAGAGTTACAGGTGGGGAGTTCTGAGTTCCTTATTCTAACAGGGACCAACACTTGGACAATGTACTCTTCGCTGATTTCCTTCCCATTCACTAGGGGAGTGAAAAACATAGATTTGAATTGGGAAAAACTATTACGACCTATCAACCATTTGCAAAAGGATTGGGGTAAACTATCATCTTACAGGCTTAGACTCTAGGCCGGACACCCCGGGCACTTTCTGATTATGATTTCTTTCCATCTTCCCAACAGTTCTAGTGTAAGGTAAGAATAAAACGCGGTTTTTCCTGCTGTGTTGTTTGCCTTCCCTTCCCAATAGCCAGAACATAAACTCTGAACCGTATGTTTGTGTGTATTTGGGCAAACATGCACAGTTTCCAGAGCCTCTTCTGACTAAAGCATAGCTTCTTGAAAGGGCTGAAGTGAGGACCTCAATAAGACAGTCGTTTGAATCCCTTCAAGGTTTAGTTCCCGCTGGCTTTTTCAAGCTTACTAAATTTAAAATTTGAGATTGGGGAGAAGCTAGGCTGGTAAATGAAAACTATAAATTAAAAAAAAGTCTGACTATTATTATACATAGAAATACAACATATGCATGACTAATTTATGAAGTCATAAATTTATGAAGATGCATTTATGAAGTGATATAAAGTTTATTACTCACCCTTTTTCATTTTCTGTACATTACACTAAATAAAGTATACTTTCAAAAATGGGATTATCAATCCAAATGTTTATCTGTGTTCAGTACTGAAATTAGAAGAGTCATTTCCAACTGTGTGTTTCATATGCACAAAATTCCACATCAGGACAATTTACTTCAGTATACTCGTCAGCACTTGGGAGAATTTAAGGACCAGAATGTGCAAACTGCAAGTCACTCCTGCTGGAGACAAGTTCTTAAAGGAAACAACTAGGGACTGGGAACAGAAAAGTGGGTAGAATAAATGGAAGGGTAGAAATAGAAGTTTGTGCAGTGTTACTTCTTGAAGGATAAAAGATGATGAAGGTAAACCCAGCCTTAAATCTCCATTCCTTCGGCTACTGTGAGCAGACAAGTAGTTGGGAGCTGTTTTAAAAGGACAGATAGGAGGCTTATCAGCGTGAAGTTATTGCGGGCAGAGCAAACAAAATACAACCCAGGATGCAGAGGAAGTATTCAAGGAATACTTATTCAACTTAAATAAAGGTCTTTCAAAGGTTTTTCCATCTCTGTCATCCAAATTACACAGCTCTGAGACCACAGTGGCAAAAAATCCAGGAGGCAGATAGCTGAAGTAGGTTCCTCAAAATTATAAAACCAGAAAGACAACGAGCATCTGGAAGGACCAAGTGCAAAAAAAAAATAGAATGTCTACCTTCTAATAAGTACATGTTAAATAGGCACTTTAAAAATATGGTAGACATGCACCAAAGTGTTAACAGCAATCATCTCTAGAGGGTTGGATTACAAGGGACTTTCACTTTCTATATTACATTTTTCTATAATACATCAATCTTTCAGAGCACATGTAGTATAATCATAAACATGTATTAAATGTTTAAAATGTGAGTGGGAGTAAGGGTTGTTATCCTCAAAAAAGAAAAAGCAACATCTCATGACACTGTAAGCAAAGCAGATTCTCAAAGTGTCTAGCATACAAATGACAATGAATAAAAATTCATGGTACAGTAGACATTCTTCCTAATTGAAGGCCTAGAAAATGTAATTGATGTCTTTCTTGAGAGAGCAGTCTTTATCACTTTGTTTTAGTGAACATGAAAGTATTTATAAGGCTTTCCCAGAGATTCACTACTAAATGGTATCCCTCTCCTTGTTTTCCCATAGTCTTAAATTCCTCAGGGTTTTTTAGGAACCAAACTTTTACAATTGTGTGAAAAGACCGCTCAAAACGTAAATGCTAGATCTTATAAGATTTGTGTTCATATTTTTACTGTTAAAATTGCACTTTAAAAAGTTGCAGTCATAGGCTATCATTTTTTGTCCTTTATTTTTCAGTAAAAAAAATGTTTTTAGGGCTTCCCTGGTGGCGCAGTGGTTGAGAGTCGGCCTGCCGATGCAGGGGATGCGGGTTCGTGTCCCGGTAAGGGAAGATCCCACATGCCGCGGAGCAGCTGGGCCCATGAGCCATGGCTGCTGAGCCTGCGCGTCCTGAGCCTGTGCTCTGCAACAGGAGAGGCCACAACAGTGAGAGGCCGGTGTACTGCAAAAAAAAAAAAAAAAAAAAAAGTTTTAAAAAGAATTTCAACCACTTAAAATTAGTTCATATTTAGTCCATAGTGCATTTTTAGCTTTATAAATTCATATTGCTTTACATAAGTTATTTCAGTAATGCATACCATGTACCTGTGTGATAGAAAAAGGAAGAATCTGAGAAGGAAATAAAACAATCACCTTCAAAACTAATTTGTGTATAAGAGTATGAGGCATATGTAAATGTTCTACAGCACGTTTTATAGAGACATGAATCTTGCCCTGCAGGGGTCTATACTTTAAACCTGGCACTACTGAACAAGATAAACACAAAAAAGGCAATCAAGCAACTGAAAAATAAACATGGAAAAACACACAGGGACTTCCCTGGTGGCGTAGTGGTTGGGAGTCCGCCTGTCAATGCAGGGTACACGGGTTCAATCCCTGGTCCGGGAAGATCCCACATGCCGCAGAGCAACTGGGCCTGTGCACCACAACTACTGAGCCTGCACTCTAGAGCCCGCGAGCCACAACTACTGAACCCACATGCCTAGAGCCCATGCTCCGCAACAAGAGAAGCCACCGCAGTGAGAAGCTCACGCACCGCAACGAAGAGCAGCCCCGCTTGCTGCAACTAGAGAAAGCCTGTGCGCAGCAACAAAGACCCAACGCAGCCAAAAAAATAAAAATAAGAAAAACATACAAATAGAAAGATTAAATATTTACATCTACTGTGTAGAAGACCACAGTTTTTTAAAAAATGCATCTGGGAGTTTGGGGGGAAGGGCAGGGGTGGGAGAAGGCAGCAGACAGCCCTAGAAAAATGGTACAGATGAATCGGTTTGCAGGGCAGAAATAGAGACACAGATGTAGAGAACAAACATATGGACACCAAGGGGGAAAAGTGGCAGGGGGGGTGGTGTGGGATGAATTGGGAGATTGGGATTGCCATGTATACACTAATATGTATAAAATAGATACCTAATAAGAACCTGCTGTATAAAATAAAATAAAATAAAATAAAATTTAAATAATAAACAAAAATTTTTTAATGCATCTGGGAGTCTGGGGGTAAGGGCAAGGGTGGGATAAGGCAGCAGACAGCCCCCCTCTTCAGACACACACACACACACACACACACACACACACACTTCATTAGGTTCCTTCCTTCATTAATATACAAAGACTACTGTATTGGGTTCCTATAGCTGCTGCAAAAAGCTACTCCAAACAGGCAGTTTAAAACAATAGAAATGTATTCTCTTACAGTCCTGGTGGCTAATAGTCCAAAATCAAGGTATCGGCAGGGCTGGCCCCTCGTGGTGGGCTCTGGGAGAGAATCTGTCCCAGGCCTCGCTCAGCTTCAGGTGGTCGCCCGTGTTCCTGGGCATTTCTGCGCTTGCAGGTGCATCCCTCCAGCCTGCCCCCACCATTACATGGCCACCTTCCCTGTGTGTCTATTCCTCACACACGATGTTCTCCCGGGGTGTGTGTGTGTGTGTGTGTGTGTGTGTGTGTGTGTGTGTGTGTGTGTGTGTGTGTGTGTCTTCCCTTCTTGTAAGGACACCAGCCATATTGGATTAATGGTCCACCCTACTCCAGTATGACTCATCTTAATTAATCACATCCACAACAATCCTATTTCCAAATAAGGTCACACTCCGAGGTTCCAGGAAGAGTATGAATATTGGGGGGCACTATTCAACCCAATACAACCACCAAACCGTCTATATTGATGCCTACCCACCTTAGCAGATCAAAATCATGTTGTTAGAAATTTTTATATGCATTAACTGCATGCAAACTCTTCCTGGCACACGCACACACACACACAAATTATTTACATTTATTTTACATCTAATCAATTTATCCAAAGAATAAATAAAATCAATGTGAATTTAACAATGATAGTGTCCACATAGTAAAAAAGTAAAATTGAGATTTAGTAGCTCGTTGGTTAGTTTGATCTTTGTAGAGGTACCTCTACAAAATTTCAGTCCAAACTTTACCGTTGGCGGACTTCCCCAGCAGTCCAGTGGTTAAGACTCCACACTTCCACTGCAGGGGGCACAGGTTTGATCCCTGATTGGGGAACTAAGATCCTACATGCCTTGCACAACACGACCAAAACAAGAACCAAAACAAAATTTACTGTTTGGGGTGTTATGAACTGACTGCCTTTAAGGGTGCAAGGCAATAACTGGATCCTCACCTTCCCCTGTGCTGTGTAGTCACACAGGTAAGGATTTCACAACAGAAAATTATCTACTTTTACAATGGAAATGGAACTTACAGTCCCATGCATCACCCTTCAGGTTGAATTGTAAATTGGCATGGCTCACTAGGTCCTGGAGAGTCCCTGCTACCCTCCAGCCAAAGTTCTCCTCTCCTTTCCACCACACCATGAGCTCCAGCCTTCAGGAGGTGAGCCACAAACCTCCCCAGGCTGTCCCAACCCCTCCCACCCGCCAGCCCTTTGCACCTGGCCAATCCCACTTCTTGCTTTTATTTCCCCTTCAGCTCTCTTCAGACTTCACCTCACCCTGACCACCGTTCGTCCCATGATGAAGGTTGTGTGTCCCCCTGGATGCTTCTACAATACCTGTGCTTTCCCCATCACAGCTCTCATGCCCTGTAATGAATTGCCCACTTAACTGTCTGTATCCCAGCCTAAGCCCACTGGAGACACTAGCTGTCTGCCTTATCCACCTTCTATCCCTATTACTCAGCAGTGGCTCAACAGAGATGTGGAAGAAGTGAAATAAATGGCAAAATGTACGTTACTTTCAAGAAAAAGAGCTAAGATGATCCCTTACAGGAGTCTACTTGCAAAAAGAAACTGTAACTTTATAGACAAGGTATACGTGAATACTTTGCTACATTTTGTGTTGTTATATTTTACTTTTCTATAAGGGAACAGGCAAGTCCTCTTTGCCCCCTACAACCAACGTTTGTTATATGACACTCCTCTCAGTGTTACATGGAGGATCAAGCCTTTTCTAATGGAGTCTCTAAAATCAAAAGAGGTCAAGGACTTCTCTGGTGGCACAGCGGTTGAGAGTCCGCCTGCCAATGCAGGGGACACGGGTTCGTGCCCCGGTCCGGGAAGATCCCACATGCTGCGGAGCGGCTGGGCCCGTGAGCCATGGCCACTGAGCCTGCGCGTCCGGAGCCTGTGCTCTGCAACAGGAGAGGCCATAAGAGTGAGAGGCCCCCGTACCGCAAAAAAAAAAAAAAAGAGAGAGATCAAAATAGTTGTCCACGGGGACTTCCCTGGCGGTCCAGTGGTTAGGACTCTGCGCTTCCACTGCAGGGGTCACAGGTTCGATGCCTGGTCGGTGAACTAAGATCCTGCATGCCACAAGGTTCAGCCAAAAAAAAAAAACAGTTGTCCACGGTCTTCAGACAACATAATACCTCCTCAGAAACATTCGTCAGCCAAGATAACATTAAGGGAAAATTATTACAGACAAGCATATACAATATTATCATATAACTCACGTATGTAAAACTGTGTAAATCCACAAGTTATATATGCATATGTGTGTAAAGTAATAAAATTCATCAAAATATAAACAATGACTGTCTCTGGGCTGGGATTCCAAATGACATTTACTTTCTTTGTATTTTTTTCTTTTAAGTTGTATAATGAATATCATTTTTACAAAAGCAATCAAGTTGTTTTGCAAAGAAAAAGTTTTTTCTCCAAATTTATTTTTTTTTACGTATATATTTGTTTATGGCTGCGTTGGGTCTTCGTTGCTGCGCACGGGCTTTCTCTAGCTGTGGCGAGCAGGAGCTACTCTTCGTTGCGGTGTGCGGGCCTCTCACTGTGGTGCCTTCTCTTGTTGCGGAGCACGGGCTCTAGGCGCACGGGCTTCAGTAGTTGTGGCTTGTGGGCTCTAGAGCGCAGGCTCAGTAGTTGTGGCGCACGGGCTCTAGAGCGCAGGCTCAGTAGTTGTGGCGCACGGGCTTAGCTGCTCCGCGGCATGTGGGATCTTCCTGGACCAGGGCTCGAACCCATGTCCCCTGCATTGGCAGGTGGATTCTTAACCACTGCACCACCAGGGAAGCCCCAATTTATCTCCTTTTCAGCCTTAATTGTATTTAACTTTCACTGTGACATTCTTTTCCTTTTCTTTCTCACTATCTTCTTGTCTGTGGAAATATTAAAACAATGATGGAATTCATGCCCCCTGCAGTGGGAGTGTGGAGTCTTAACCACTGGACCACCAGGGAAGTGGGGACCAGGGACCAGGGAAGTCCCTCCCCTAATCTTAATATTTTCATCACTTCCTGCTGGTGCTCTGCCCAACACCTAAGGAAGCTGTACTCACTTGGTACCAATCTCTTTCCCTCACTGGTCTCACGTTCCTGCCATCTTTGTGACCACTGAAACAGAGTAGATGCTAAATATTTGTTAAACTAAAAAAGAAGCAATCGTTACTCCAGTAGGTGCCATATGAGGACAGGAGGAGCAAGAGAAGGAAGGAAGGAAGGAGGGAGGGAGGGAGGATGCAAGGAGGGAGGATGGAAGGAGGGAGCTCAAATTCTAAGGGCTGAGGGTGAGAGCGGGAGGGCCCCAGCCCCACTCACTCTGGTTTGCTGCCTTCCTGGTCACTTTCACTCCTCTGTGTCCATGTCTATTACTCTGTCTGCAGGCGGTCAGCCTCTTTCCCTCCCTTGTCTTGACCCACCTTTGCCAGCTCAGTGTCATCACCGTCATTGGGAAGAGTTGTCCCACACTGTGCAGCCTCACACATCTGCAACCGGAAAGACAAACAGACCAGCAGATACCTTAAGGAACCTGATGAGCAGCACAAACGGATAAGGTGGCCAAAGAGGCCGAGGCATACGGGTAACCAAACGTGGCTAGGATTACAGAGCACTGCATGAGAAAGTAAACAAAACAATTTCCCTCTCAAAACACAAAAAAGACCCAGAGACCAAACAAACAAACAACGGGAGGCACAGCTTCACCAGGAATTTGAAGTGGGTGGGTTTCCACCTGGTTTCCTCTTCCGTCTCTGAAGTTTAAATGAAACTCTGGGGCCCCGGGTACGCGTGTCCCCCCTCTGGGGTACAACCGGGCCTGACTTCCGCCTGCCCCAGGGCCTCCCAACTCATGGTCCATCCTTCTGTGACCTCATTCCCTGCCCTGGTTCCATGTGCCACTTGTGACTTAATCAAGATCAGATCTGTTTCAGCTACCAAGCCCCAGGGGCCCCAAGGGCCCCGTTCCTTTTCAGCCCAGTCTGGGGGTGCTTTTAGGGCTCAGCCTCAGCAGACCATTCTTGCGCCCGGGCCCAGAGCGCCGGCTTCTCCAAGCACCAGTTGATGGGTGTTTGGCTGCTTCTCCCACGGACCGCTCGAGGGGCTTCAGAGATCTCCTCCCGGGGCGCCTCGCTGCTGTTCTAGCGCCTGTCTGCGGCCGGGTGGGCCCCCGCGGGCGATTGACGGCAGAGCCCCTTCGGCGCCTGAGCTGCCCGAACGGCTGGTGACGGCGGCGGCCGAGGAGAAAAACCCGCTGAGCAGCTTGGCCGCAGCGCACACCTTGGCCAGAGTCCTGCGGCCCTGCTACGGCCCCCAGGCGCGGCAGAGCTCCTGGTCACCGCCAAACGAGAAACCGTGGTCACAGGGTACGGCACGGCCATCCTCCGGGTGCTGGAGCTGGAGCACCCCGCCGCCCGGCTGCTGCGGTTGGCGGCGCAGAGCGGCGACGGCGTGGCCTTCGTGGTGCCCCTGGCTCAGGCCCTGCTGGCGCAGGCCGAGCACCTGCTGCGGGAGGCCTAGGCCGCGGCGGCCGCCGAGACGCTGGCCCTGCTGCCGTCCATGGCCATCCGGGCGCTGGGGCCTCTGGAGGACCCGTTCGGGGCCCTGCACTCGGTGACGAACACGCACAGGCTGTGGCTGACTGACGGCTTGACCAAGATGGTGGCGCATGCGTGCTGGGCCACCCGGGAGCCGGACGGCGGCTTCCAGCCGGAGCGCGTGCGCGTGTGTGCGCTGCCCCGGGGCGCGGCTGGAGGACTCGTGCCTGCTCCCTGGCCTGGCCCTGCCCGGCAAGCCCTGCGGCCAGGTGGCCATGGTGATGAGCGGCACCAGGGTGGCTCTGATGGCCTGCGCCTTCGGCCTGCCAGCCCCATTGCCCCGGCCACGGCTCGTCTCTCTAGTCCTGACGACCTGACCGAGTTCAGGAAGGGCAGCGAGAGGCTGATAGAAAAGCAGGTGGCCCAGCTGGCAGCCGCGGCTATTAACGTGGTGGTGGTTTGGGGGAAAATTGACAAGGAGACCCTAACGCATAATGACAGGTGCGGCCTCATGGTGATTCAGGTGAAGTCCCGGCGGGAGATGGTGTACCTGAGCGAGGTGTTTGGCACACCTGTGATGCCTTATCTGCTTCCTCCACTGGTGCCAAGGAAGTGTCAGAGGGTGTACGGGCAGGAGCTGGGAGAAGGTTTGGCTGTGGTAATTGAGTGGGAAACTCCAGGCACCCCTGCCCTCACCATGGTGCTCAGGGAGGCCACCGGTGAGGGGCTACGGGGTGCAGAGTAGGCTGCCTACCAGGGCATTGATGCCTGTTTCCAGTTATGCCAGGATCCCAGACTGCTTCCAGGAGCTGGGGCCACAGAGATGGCTCTGGCGAAAATGCTCTCAGAGAAAGGAACCAAACTGGAAGGGCCTAGTGGTCCCACCTTCCTGGCATTTGCCCAGGCCCTGCAGTTTCTTCCTGAAACCCTGGCAGAGAAGGCAGGCTTAGCCGTCTCAGACGTGATGGCAGAAATGAACGGAGCTCACCAAGCTGGGAACTTCCTGATAGGAGTGGAGGTCGAAGGGATAATAAGTGCGGCCCAGGAAGAGGTGTGGGACACCCTAATAGCCAAAGCCCAAGGACTTCGAGCCGTGCCTGACGTGGTACTACAGCTCCTGACTGGCCATGACATTGTAGTAGCCAAGAAAAGTCCCACACCTCACCGGGACCTGAAACCTGAACCTAAGAAGGCAAAAGATCGCCCATACCCTGTGAAAAAAAGGAGTCCTTGGAACAAATAAGTGGCAACATCCTCAACAAAATGGGGTTGCCAAGGAGGGCATCGCCACCCCAAAAATGAACATTGCCTTGTATTGCCTCCACGTTTGCTCCTATTTGAGTCCATTTCTTTAGATAAAAACAACATCACCATTAAAGTCCTTTCCATTGATTTACTTCCTTTCAGATTCTTGGCTTTTTTCATTTCCTGTTTCTCTCTATCAGATTCTGTTCTTTCCTCCAGGATTCAATTCTATTAAAGATTTTTAAATTGAGTACCTGAATTTTGGGGATGCAAGAAAGGGTAGGTATCTCTTCCCAACTGTTTGAGTATTCCTGCATAAATTCTAAATTTCTAGAATTTCTGTCTAAATGTCACTTTAGCAATCTGAGAACCTCAGTTTCAGCTTAAAGGAGTGGCCGCTCATTCCTGTTGTGATTATTTCAAAAAAGGGAATGTTATTTTAAGGCAAAAAATCAATATAAAGGAGGAAAATGAGCTGGCAGGCAGAAATATATTTTTTAAAAAGCACCCTTGGCATATATAACAAAAGATAAGAACACACACCTTAGAACCGCACTACAGTTCCAGTGTAGGTGAGGAGTGCTGGGGAGCACCTAGCACCAGGTTATCCTGGCCAGGCTGTGATTATGCCCAGATACTCCTGGGCAGTAAAGAGAAGTTGAGCAGAGCTGGGAACATGTTACCCAAAACCTTTCCCACTTAACCATCCAAGTTACTCTGCCTCTGGGAAAAGAGCTGAACGTAGGGACAGAACTGAGGTGATGGGAAGCTGCAGTCTCTTAGAATCAAAACAAAGAAGCTTAAGCATTTGGAGAGAGAACCAGACTCAAGAAACAATTGTCTTATAGCAGGCATTATTAGCTGCAACAACGCAAAACAAATTGGCAAAGATTCTTTGAAACCCAGAAGTGAAATCCTGAGAAGTTGTTAGGATGGCAGATGAAAATGTATAGAACTATACTCGTTATTACTAACTTATACTAACAAGTTATATCTATACAACATCCTTGACGTGTCTTTCCTTGTTGTGTCTTCATCGTTATATTTTAGCGAATATAACGAAGTGCTGTCATATTTCTCCCCTGCCCTCAGGTTCCGCATTGTTCTCATAGACTCAAATTCCATAGTGATGATGATAGAGATAGGTAACTTTTTAAAGCAGTTCAAATGCACTTTGTCTTCATTTTATTTAATCATCAAAACAAACTTATGAGAAAGAAGCTTGTTATCCCTCAGTTGCAGGAGACACAATTGAGCTTCAGAGAAATTAATTGGCCAAATGTACACAGTAAATAGAAGAGGAAAACCCATTCTCTTATTCATTACTTTACTGCCCCAAATTCCTCTGTTGTGATGTTTTCAGAGATATAACCCCTATGATTATGAAGAAAGTATGTCTCAAAATGTAAATTTAAAATTTACAATTAGCGTTTTGTTTTTTGTTTTTTGTTTTTGACCGCACCGCACAGCATGCAGAATCTTAGCTCCCTGACCAGGGATCAAACCCGTGCCCCCTGAATTGGGAGCATGGAGTCTTAACCACTGGACTGCCAGGGAAGTCCCTACAATTCGTGTTTTTTAAATTAGACAAAAAGGCATGTTCACTTTGCAAGATAAAATAAGTAAATAAAAACAGCTCTTACAGAGAACATTTTAGTTATAGATCCAAGACATAAGAAGGCCAAACATGTAACTTAGTATCTTTTAAGTGCCCTAAATTTGATATACGAGTGATTTTTTTGATAACGGGAGAAATCATACTGTAACATTACCATCTCCTTTTCCCCTAGACATACAGATACACACACACACACACACACACACACACACACACACATATATATACACACACACAAGTTAAAATTAGCAAGGACAGCCTTACAAGTGATGAAGAAATATATGGCAGATACAAATTTAACTGGCTTATGCTGAGGGCTTTAAAGGTAAAAACATCTAACCCCAATTTGAAACCTAAAGACCCAGAGAATTCAGGCATCTCATGGGAAAGCTGGCAAGATCCTAGAGCCTGTGCTAAGGAGGCCCCTGAATCACCCTGGTTCCCATCTGTCCATGACTAGCTGGCCAGCTCTTCAATGCTGTAAACTGCAAAGTATCCTTCAGACAAATCTGCTTCCCCTTCTTGTTATCTAAAGAGCTTTAGGACTTCCCCGGTGGTACACTGGTTAAGACTCCGTGCTTCCAGTGCAGGGTCAGGGAAGTTCTGCCATGCCATGCAGTGCGGCCAAAAAATAGAAAATAAAGAGCATTAGCTGCTCCAGAAGAGAAAGAAACGTCATACAATGGTTAAGTTGACTACCGTGGGCAGCTAGCAGACACAGCTTGGGGAAGAGGACCAGAAGGGAGAGCTCAGTATGAGCTGAAAGTGTTTGGGTCTTTTTAGCATCAGTTGAGGGTCATCTCCAACCCTAAAGCCTGCCTTCTAAACCCTTGCTACTTAGCAGTGACCCCTGAAGCAGCGGCACTGGCATCATTTGGGAGCATGTTAGACATGCAGAATCTCAGCCGCCCCCAGCCCCTCAACAACCTACTTTGTCAGAATTTGCACTTTAACAAGATCCCCAGGTAACTGGGGTGCATATTAAAGTTTGAGAAGCACTGATGTAAGCTACACTCCCAGTTAGCTCTATCTTGATTATGCCTTGAAATCAAGTATACTCTAAACATCATATTTAAGCATTCTAAGTGTCAAAATGTCTGAATCGGACGTAAAGTTGTGTCCTTTCTCCTACTGACTATGGAGAAATTGACCAGAATTTGACCTCAATTTTACCAGGTCTGTCTGGATTCTGCTTCCAAGGTTCCAGCATCAAGCTCTCCTAGGATGCAGGGTCTCGAGTTCTCCAAGGGCCCAAGGACTTGGCTACATCTTTTTCTTCCAAGATGTGCTGTCTTCAGCTCCAGAAGCAGCTGAATTTCAAAAACAACAATTTCGGGAGCACATTCTCTATGAAACTTGAAGCCGGTGGACTTGTCTGTTCTTCTATCCCCAAACCTTCCAATTTAGTGACATTGTGTTGTGGGGTTCTGAGTTGACCCAGCAAGCAGAGAGCAAAGAAATAGGATCAGGAGAAAACCGGGACTGAAAACAAGAACTTCTGAGTCCTGGGGGGTGAAGAAGATGGTGGCTGGCCTGGGTGGGGAAGACTGGGGCTGAGTTGGGAGAACTACCCCATACTTCTGGGCACCTGTGAGCACAGACCCAAGACTGGGACCTACACAAATCCTGGAGTCCTGAAGGGACGAAAGTCATTGCTTCCAAACTGTGAAAAGAAGATTGCAACAAGAAAGAGCTGTCAGTAGTCTGTTCCAATCCTTTGTCTATTTCTGGACCTTTTCCCAAGAGGCCTTTCTCAAGAGATCCCCTTACAGCAGGAGCTCTGCTTTCTAGGCCTACAAGTCGAAATCCCTTTAGTGCAGAGGCCAAAGGATAGAGAAAGCTAAGACTCAAGAGAGAAAACAGAAGACTTCCAAACTGGGACATCTGAATGGGAGGAAAAGGGAAGATTGGGGCTCAGGGACTCAACCATTTCTTTTGCGAATGAACGAAACTAGTTTAAGAAGACTTGCTTGTACCCCTGTCAGCTGGACTGACGTAAATACACATGTTTGTAGCCCCAGGCCCCTCCCATTTCTGCCTGAGCCTTTCTGGAATAGAGACCAACTCTGGATGATGCTTCACCATGATGTGAGTGGCGTGGCATTGTTAAGTATTTACTGATGGGCTACTTCCCACTGATTTATTGAAAACTTCCCCTTGTACTCAGTTTCCTTGTTAAGGTAACTACCCCAGGGAACGTTGTCCCCAAAGTGCTAAAATGCTAAAAGCTGCAGTAGACACAGAAACCCAGAATCTCTGAGATTCCAGAAGTAGCTGAGTCAACTTTTCTCCCAAAATATCAACCTCCCCTCCCACCAAGCTGAAGATCCCCTTCCTAACTGGGGAGTGGGGGGAGAGGAAGATGGTTGGGGGAGAATGAGAGACATGCCGGCAGGATCTGAGAGGGGCTCTGCTCACCTCCTCATGGGCTCTAAGGAGTGAGATGAGGAAAAAGGCAGTAGAATCTCCAGGAAAGTTTGAGGGTCTGAAAACAAAGGAGAGTCTCTGCTTCTGGTCTGCAACCTGGAGCCGCCAAGCAGTGCCAACAGGATGGAGCAGAAATGACAGTACGGGAGGGGCAGGGAAGAAAGGGCTCTCCAGGGAGAGCAGGCAGGTCTCCCTGTGCCTCAGGAGGAGATTAAGAATTGACTTGGCTGGGGGACTTCCCTGGTGGTCCAATGGTTAAGAATCTGTCTTCCAATGCAGGGGACGCGGGTTCGATCCCTGGTCTGAGATCTAAGCCTGCGTGCCGCAACTACTGAGCCCCTGCGCCACAACTAGAGAGAAAGCCCGCGTGCCACAATGAAGAGCCCACGTACCACAACAAAAGACCCCACGTGCTGCAACTAAGAATAATGCAGCCAAAAATAAAATAAATTTTAAAAAAGGAACTGACTTGGCTGATCGACAGATGAATGGATAAGAAAGATGTGGTGTGTATATATATATATATATATATATATATATATATATATATATAAAATGGAATATTACTCAGCCATAGAAAAGAATAAAATAATGCCATTCATGGCCACATGGATGGACCTAGAGATTATCATACTAAGTGAAGTAAGCCGAAAAGAGAAAGACAAATACCACATGATATTACTTATATGTGGAAACTAAAATATGATGCAAATGAACTTATCTATGAAACAGAAACAAACCCACAGACATACAGAACAGACTTGTGGTTGCTGAAGGGGAGGGGAGGTGGGGGAGGGATGGACTGGGAGTTTGGGATTAGCAGATGCAAACTATCATATATAGAATGGATAGACAACAAGGTCCTACTGTATAGCACAGGGAATTTATATTCAAGATCCCGTGGTAACCATAATGGAAAAGAATATATATATGTGTAACTGAATCATTTTGCTGTACAGCAGAAATTAACACAACATTGTAAATCAATCATACTTCAATAAAATACATTTTTTAAAAAATTGACTTGATTTTAGTCTGGACTGATCAAGAAAAACCATGAAGGGACTAAATTTACCTGGAATTAACTAAATTAAATTCTACCATCAGGCAGAAAGGGAGCTGGAAAAAGAAATTTTAAGATCATTTAATTATAGAAATACATACTTCGAACACCTTGACGTTTGGGACTTGAGAATTCAAACTTTCTACAAATGTAAAGACTGAATGAGGAATTTGGACACTCCAGCACATGTCACTAACAGAGCTTGCCATTGATTACTGCAGAGCTAAGTAAGAGAGAGTAGAGGCTGGTTAGCAAAACAACGGCAATCTTTCTGTACTGCAGCACAGATTTGAGATGCAGTTTTATTCATTATACAGGTTAAAAACAAAATCATGGCTCTCTATAAGTTTTCTTCTAATTCACTGAATGCATCAGAAAGGAGAGGTGGATCCTGGTGAGTTTAGGCCAGATATGCCTCTCTAAACGTCACTGAATGCACAACGGAAAACATTTTCACATCCGGATCATTATGAATTTTTAAAAACATCTTAACCCCCGTGTACTCTGCCTCCTTTGCCCACTGACTCCAGAACCTAGCACTGCAGAGGGCCTCAGTGTGGCTGCTTACCTCCCGGGAAGCACCCGAGCTCTGGACAAGCACCCCTGCTCCACCCCTACCCCCAGAAGCGATGAGATCTGTCAGCCAGCCTCAGTCTTCCTTGCATAGATGCCAAATACTCTGTGCTTCACATTGTATTCCTACATTCATTTTGATCTAAAACCTCCTATTTCAATTTTATTAATGTAATTTGTTGACAAAAGGGGTAATAATCCATTGCAATATTGTTTCACGTGAAAAATAGTTTCCAAAATGACTTGCAATTTTTTTTACTAGAGTTTTTTTTTATATTTACATATTTGGTTGCACGGGGTCTCAGTTGCGGCAGGAGGGCTCCTTAGTTGCAGGTCCAGGGCTCCTTAGTTGTGGCATGCGGGCTCCCTAGTTGCGGCACATGGGCTCCTTAGTTGTGGCATGTGAACTCTTAGTTGCGGCATGAATGTGGGATCTAGTTCCCTGACCAGGGATCGAACCTGGGCCCCCTGCACTGGGAGCGTGGAGTCTTATCCACTGCGCCACCAGGGAAGTCCCTAGATTTTAATTTGAGAAAAATCTACACATGCCTTAATTCATGAAACTAAATAGAAAACGTTTCAAAATACACCCAGATGTTACTGAAATTTAGTCTTTTTTTATTGAGATATAATTGACATATAATATTGTATTAGTTTTAGGTATACAACATAATGATTTGACATATGTATATATTGTGAAATGATCACAATTACTTAACATGTATCTCCACACATAGTTACAAATTTTTTTTTCTTGTGATGAGAACTTTTAAGATCTACTCCCTCGGTAAACTTCAAATACACAATATTGTCAACTAGAGTCACCACGCTATACACTACATCCCAGGACTTATGTATCTGGTAACTGGAAGTTTGTACCTTTTGACCCCCTTCACCCATTTTGCCCACTCTCCACATGTACCCCCAATATCTCCACCTCTGGCAACTGATAATCTGTTCTCTGTATATTTGAGTTAGTTTGTCTTTTGTTGTTGTTCCACATATAAGTGGATCATATACTATTTGTCTTTCTCTGTCTGACTTATTCCACTTAGCGTAATGCCTTCAAGGTCCATCCACATTGTTGCAAGTGGCAGGGTTTCCTTCTATTTCATGGCTGAGTAATATTCCACTGTGTATATATACCACCTTTTCTTTATCCATTCATCCATTGAGGGACTCTTAGGTTGTTTCCATGTCTTGGCTATTGTGAATAATGCTGCAATGAACATGGGGGTGTAGACCTGTTTTTGAGATAGTGATTAAGCTTTCTTCTGATAAATACCCACAAGTTGAATTGCTGGATCATAAGGCAGTTCTATTTTTAATTTTTTGAGGACCCTCCATACTGTTCTCCATAGTGGCTGCACCAATTTACATTCCCACCAACAGTGCAGAAGTGTTCCCTTTTGTCCACACCCTCAGAAACACTTACTTCTGTCTTTTTGATAATAGCCAGGTAACAGACAGGTGTGAGGTGATAGCCCATTAGGGTTTCGATTTACATTTCTCTGATGATTAGTGATGCTGAGCACCTTTTCATGTACCTGTGGGCGTTTGTATATCTTTGAAAAAATGTCTCTTCCTCTCCCCATTTTTAATTGGACTCTTCGTTTGTTTTTGCTATTGAGTTGTATGAGCTCTTCACTGAAATTTAGTCTTTACTCAGATGTTCAGCATCACACCACACAGGTACACCCATAGAGATGGATATGCTAATGCCACAGTCAGAAATTCAGTTTTCCTGTTTCTGTGTAAATTTTTATTTTGCCCTATGCTATTATAGGCACTAAGTAGTAGAGAATGAGAATATCATCAATGATTTGAAATATAGAAATAGTAATGCAATAAATATTGTTGTTGTTGTTTTTGGCTGTGCTGCGTGGCTTGCAGGATCTCAAGTTCCCTGAGCAGGGACGGAAGCCCGGCCACAGCAGTGAAAGCCCAGAATCCTAACCACTAGGCCACCAGGGAACTCCCAGTAATGCAATATTTATTCAGAGAAAATATTCCTATGTGCCTTTTTGTTACATTTTTACTCCATTTTCTATTATATTACAAATTCATTAGGTATAATTGATTTTCTCCTCCCTCCCACATTTTATTTTCTGTGTTGTTTTTTCACTGGCTTATTTCAAACCCCTAATTGTATATTTCTCATCCATTTCTTTATTTCTTTGCCCACGGGTTCTACTTTTCCATCAATTCCTATGGGCTCCCATTACAACGAGTAATTAATCTTCTTTGCCTTTTATTTCATCTCTGGCTTCTTGAAATGCCTGCTCAACCTTGTTCTTTTCCATCTTTTCCATCTTGGGTAAGTTTTCTTTTGTCTGTCTGTTTGTCCGTTTGTTTGTTTCCTGGGAGTTTCAGAAAGATAATTCCCTATTTTCTCCCCAAGATCTGGATTTCCTATTCATAAATTAAATTTCTCTTCTTTCATTTTTCTCCACTCTCTACTGATCTCTTCAGCTTTTTACTTTCATAAAGTTTTTCCTCTACTGAACTCTCCTAAACTCTTATGTTGAACTTATCCAAATAATCCAAATAACAGGTTTCTAGAAGTGCTGAGAGTTTAAAATTTCCTCTCATTCTGCACAGTAAACAGTGGAGAGTTCTAGAAGTAAATGTAGCTGTTTATATTTCAAGTAATAGTGGGGTACGGTTGGATTTATTATGGCAATTTGAACGTTTATTAAGTGCTAACTCAGTGTTAAGAACTACCCTGATACCAGGATTTAACTCGGCCAACACTCGCCATTTAGAAGTATTAGAAAGTAGATGGAAGACAGCTAGGAAAGACCAGGGTCACGTGCTTCCACTGCTGCGGCCACCTACACCGTGACACTTGGTAGCTGATCAGCGTACTGAGCGAAGGAATGAATGAAGCTGTTTTGAAGCTTCAGGGGATGGTGTGGGACCCCAATCTCATCTCCTGTTGCAGCAGGGAGAGTAACTGACTGAGTGCCTCGGCGAGCGACCTTCCTTGGAATCCACCACCAGGATCCTCAGAAGGGAACTTGTGCTCCAGCACTCTGGCCCGTCTGGCCAAAGCCATCTCAGAGCAGCATTGCAAGCGGAGACCTGCCCATCCACTCTGCCTGCTCTGCCTCCCCTTCCCAGAGGTCAGATCTCCCTGCCTCTTCCAACTCTCTTCCTTTCTTCCCTCATAGATAGTTCCTCCCATCAGTCTCCTGCATGACAGTCCTATCTCGGCATCAATTTTGCAGAGGAGCTGAACTACAGAAATATAAGATTACCCTGAAATCTAGATTTGTCCTCCTAAGTGAGTGACCCTCCTCTCCTGAAAAGTCATTCAAGGAGAGAGAACTTCAATTTATAACCAACTACCTCACCCAACCTCCCACCCTTAGAGCCACGCCCTACACCAGTCCCCAAGGATATAACAGGGCCTCGCCTTACACCTTCCCCACCTCACCTAACACACACACACACACACACACACACACACACACACCTTCCTCTTTTGCAAGCGTTATTTATTTCTTTGAGCCAAGTAAGCTTATCCTTTGAATGTATTCTCCCTTTCTCCTCTTATTAAGGCATTGTTACTATATTAATGATGAAAATAAAATGCTTTGCATAAGAACAGCATTTTTGTTCTGAGCCCTTTGTAGAAACATTACCTCATTTGATCCACATAATAACTGAGACGAGCCGGGACCAGTATTATCCGCCCTACTTCACAGACGAAGAAACCGAGACCCAGACTAATCTCTGGGGGTGTCAGTTTCCAAGTCTGTCCAGTGAAGACTTGAACCCTATGGCCTCTAAGTACTCCTCCACTTCTAAAATGGTACCACTTCCATAATTTGTCTAAAGTTACAAAGCTAGTGGTTAGCGCTGGATTAGGGATCTGAGATGAATGCCTTCGGGTGCCAGGCGAACTCCCCCACACCACCTTGTCTTTGCTGACCACAGCGATGGCTAACACTTATGAGCTGGCCCTGTGCTAACTCCTCACAGGTGCACTGCTGAATACCTACTCGGCGCCCCACCCCCTCAGTACCCCCTATCTAAAAGGAGGTAGATTTCAGTTCCACACACACTTATCAGGAGCCGACCCCACCCTCATTCTAAGGATATGCTCTGGTTGGCTGGTAGGTTTAACCTGATCAAGGCTTTCCATTCTCCTGGCCAGAGTTACTGGTCTAGGGCTGGGCCCGGGCCCAGGCGGTCCAAGCAGGGTGAACTGGAGGATTCTGGCCTGGAACACATGACAGGAAGTGCACTCTCTCCTATTGAACATAAATTAGGAAAGCACTGGCTTTACTGCACCAGCAGCCTCTTCATGCCCCAGGGGGAAGCCGCAGGATTCTTCTTTGGGCTGATAGTTTCCAGCAGCTGAAACCTATGAGATGTCTACATCTCTAAAACTATAAGCAAACAACAGAGGCAAAGACCAATGAAGTCACTGAGAACCAGGGAGTTACTAGATTGGGCCAGACTCATAGCACCTGCTTGGGGCGGTTAGGACTAGATTTCACCTCTCCAACTACTGACCTGGGGTTCTCTGCGCCTCAGAAAGTAGAGGATGTGCCCCTGTGCAGGGGTCCAGACAGAGGGCTCACTGCTGAATGGAACCCCAGCAGTATGTCTGAGGGGGGAAGGGGAAACTGGAAGGGGCTTCCACCTATTCTGCTTTCCCGCCTAAGGTAGAACCCATGACAGGGCCCCAGCTGAGTGTGATGGCAACATGGAACGGAGACTCCTTAAGGAGAAGGCGCTGCCAGCCAAGTATGTGCCCACCTGGGGTCAGGGAGAGGGCAAGGCGGTGTCAACATGCTGTGACAGCTGGAGAAGAGGTGGGCAAATGGGTAGCCTTGGGGCAACAGGCCTTGTTTCTCACTCTCCTTCTCAAAGAACAGCCAGATACAAAGCACACAAAGAAACACAGAATAATTACCAAGAGAATAGCTATCTTTCCAACTCACTTACCTGTAGGTGCGTCTATACAATTCTGGCGGAACCAGACGTGAAGGACAGTTTGGCAAGTTCACTTGATCACAGCTAATGTACCATTCATATTTATTCATCAAGGATGTACTGAGTGCCTACTTTGTGCCCTGGAGATAAAGCTCTGAAAAGACACAGAAAAGGCACCTGTGTCCAGGAGCTCACTCTTAATGGTGGCGGGGAGGTGAAGGGGAACAGAACAGAACAAGTAAACAAGATGATTTCAGACCGTGCTCATGCTCTGAAGGAAACAACAGGGTGAAATGACAGTGAGTAATTGTTTAGGCTGGAGGGGTCCTACTTTAGATTCAGGGTCAGAAATGCCTCCTGGGGGGACATGGGCTAAGCCACGTGAAAAGTCTGAAGAACAGCTGATCCAGACAGGTCAGGAAACAGCAGCAAGTGCAAAGGCCCTGTGGCAAGAAGCACTTGGTGGTCATTGTGCAGTGACCAGAGGCTGGAAAGCCAGGATCCTCTAAGGCAGAACCTTGGAGGTCACTGCAGGAGCTTTGTAAAGACCCCCTGTGACAGGTGGGAATGTGGCTGGAAGCACCGGTCTGCCATTCTCCCGCGGATACTGAGGCATGATGAGTCTCCTGATGGGCCTCTGGAGTCTGACCTGGGTCTAAGTTTGTGATCGCCCTCTTTAATAACCTTGGGAAAGCTATTGGAGTTTCCCATTTGAATAATCAAGGATTTCTCCTGTTTGTAGCCAAAAGACTTGTGTGGGGATTTGCTCCAACCCTCAGCTTTATCAGACAGTTCATCCTTACGGTCAAAAGCAGTCATTTACAAAACTGGCAAAAATTAAACAAACACACACACCCCAAACGGTTATAGTAACAATACTGTATAAACAACCGATATAAGAGTAGCTTCCCCAGGAAAAAACTCATTACGTTGCTGCGCTAGTCAAGTTTGTCATTCGTCTCACAAGGTCCTTTAAGAACTCAATCTTGATCCCAGGGCTGGGTTTATCTGGGCGTTCCAGTTCATTTTCCGTTTCAAAAACGCAAAGCAATAACCATATTAACGTTGATATTTATCTTGTTTATCCCTGACTCTCCCTGTTACGCTGAGTTCAGGGGGACGGCGCGGGGGGGAAAGAGGGGATGGAGAAGGGGGGAGGAGAAAGGGGACGCGATGAAGACCTTACGGATTGGACACCGGGAGGAAACCTGCAGAAGGCAGCGATTTCAGGGAAGAAAGGAAAATGCGAAGTGACGCAAGGAGGAGGAAAGGGGCGGAGGAAAGGAGCAGGAGGGAGAGCGCGGGCAGCGCTGGACGCGGAGCCCCAGGGTAGGCGGGGCAAGGGGCGCGGGGTGCCCCCGGGCTCGGGACTCAGGCTCCCTGAGCGACGGAAGCAGGGCGGGGAGAGAGACGTAGGGGAGACAGTAAATACTGGGAGAGGAGAAGAGGCGAGGGACAAGAGCGAGACTTGTGAAGGCGGTCTCCCCGACTGAGGACGACCGCAGCCACCGCGAGCCGAGGGGCCTGCCAGGGCTCGGTTCCCCGAGAGGGGCCGCGGAGGGGCGGGGCGGCGGGCGTGAGGCCAATGGGAGAACGAACCGGGGAGGACCGGGGCGGGGTGGCGGGCGTGAGGCCAATGGGAGGATGAGTCGGTGCGGGGGTGGGCCACCAGGCAGCTCGAGGGCCAATGGGAGGGGAGCAGGGGAAGGGCTCTGGGCGACTCTAGGCCAATGGGAACCCGAGCCAGGGGCGAAGGCGGAGCGCCAGGCGGCGTAAGGGCCAATGGGAGGCTGAGCCGGGGAGCGCGGGCGCCCGTCCGGCCCAGCGCCGGGGGAGAGGGACCCGGGAGGCGGTGGGGGCGGGGTGCGGGGCTGACAACCTGTCAAATCCACTTTGGGACGAACTAGGTCACGCGCCTCCCGGAGCCAGGGCACCCCCGCCCCGCGAGGTCCGGCTGCTTCCTCTTCCTGCCGGCGATGGGGGCGGGGCGGGCGGCAGGGACACCTGCCTCCCCGGCCCCACGGCCGCTCGCCGCTCCCTGACGGCCGGGCCCACCGCGGCTGCGCAGTTGAAAATGTGTTGTCTCCCGAGCGGCCCTTCAAAGTTGAGAACTCCCATAGCCCCGGCCCTCCTCATGCCGCTGGATCGAGGGGCAGTGGGCGCGTCCCCGCAGGCCCGCGTTTGCGGAAGCGGGACGGCCGCGCACTACTTGGCGCGGAAGGACCCGAGGGCGGCGGAGGGATCCCGCGCTCGCCGACCCACGGCAGTCTGGGCCCCACGGCGTACGGCTGGCAGCTGAGCCGCGGCGAAGCGTGGGCGGTTACCCGTCCGGCCCCGACGGGGCCCGCCGAGTAGAGCTGGGGCGGTAGCCCTGTCGCGCCGCGGCCCTTGGTCCCCGTCACCTGTTTTCACCGGGACGGGACCCGGCCTCCCTCGCCGGGAGGCGGGCGGGCCGAGGAGGGCGCTTTGTGTCCCGGCGGCGGGACGGGTGGCGGGGGACGCGCTGTTCCCCCGTCCCTGCCCTGTTCGTCGTTTAGACACTGCTCCTGGCTTAAGCTGGGCACGTAGTTGTCGGATTGTTTCCAGGCGAATGAAATGAAATAAAAGCCTCAATTAGAAGTCAGCATTCATCCAGGTCCGGGGTTATAAATTTGCTCCAGCATCATCATGTAGGATTTATGCCCGTGTAGTTCTCCTGCTTAGACCATAAGTCCACTTCTCTTCAATATGGATCCACAGTAGAGCCGTATCCGTCTTTTACAGGTCTTCAAAATGGATCTTGATGCACAATCTGTTTAAGCAACACTTAGGTTAATGTATTGATTCCTTTCATTATATTCCTCGATGCAAGTTTGTTTAGGATTTTTGCATTGAATGGACAGTAAATGCAATGCTTTGTTTAATTTTTACTACTTGGCCATTCAAATTATGTTAATTTCCCCCCAGAACAAGATGATGCATTGTTTTAAGTAACAATGACCAACTCCTCTACTCTTTTACCAAATTGTATATAAGCTAATGGTAAAATGTAGATTAAAAACGTTAAAATTTGAACAATAAATTTAAATTTTTGACATAGCAACTATTTGAAGTGTTTCTTTGCAATACTACTGTGAAATGGAACAAAGAAAAAACAATTCCTTTTCATTCACATAACATTTCTTTAAGCAAATATTTCTTGAATATATTCAAGCACTGTGCTTGAACATTTGCATGTTTTTATACGCGAAGCATTGTGCTCAAACATTTTTATGACTTTACCGAATGCATATTTCATCAGTAAAAGAATTTTTTTTCCTTTTAAAGTTCAGGCTTTAATTAAATACATGTTAGCTACCACACTGGGAAGAAAACAATATACTATGTCATCTATGTACAGAATTACAGATGTACATTTTTTACATTTACCAGAAACATGGTCATCAAGAAAGAAAACTATGGAGAAAGTTAAAAAAAAAAAAAAAAGTAAAATGTCCTTTAAGTTCAACATAGGAGCTTAATCATTAATTAGCTTGAAGAACTACAGTATTTATTATTCTATAATATAGGATTATCAATAAAAGGTTGGGAAAGAGATGTCCAACCTTTTTTTTCCCCAACCTTTTTTATAAAAATTAAAATCTGGGAATTCCCTGGCAGTCCAGTGATTAGGACTCAGCGCTTTCACTGTAGGGCCCCGGGTTCCATCCCCTGTCCTGGAAACAAAGATCCTGCAAGATGCGCAGTGGGGCAAAAAAAAAAAGAAATTAAAATCTAAGAAAACAATAAAAAGATCTCTTTTAGGTTTCATTATAGCTCATACTTGATTGCCAGTTAATTTCCCAAAAGGGATAGTTTTTCTCTGTTTTGACCAATTGGCAACCCAACAGAGTTAGAAGCTCTTAGCCCACATTGGGGATACTTTTTAAAAAGTAGTATCTTTTCTTACTTCGAAAGTTTTTTTAATTAATTGCGACTGAAAAGTGGGGTTTTTTTTGGGAGGGGTCATATTTTTTAATGTTAATACTCTCTAGTAAGACAATAAAAGCATGTGTTTTTCTTCAACAAATGAACCACAAGATTGTCTATTGAAAATCAACACTGAAAACATGAGAATGAATTGTATACCCTTATACAAAACTTGCATGCTGGAATTTAGCCACTAGAACTAGATATATTATATCACATTAATGAGTAAAACTAGAGATTTTTAAGTTTAAACAAGTGCAATACTAAAACAATCATCTTGCTGCTTTGGGGTATATTTTCAGTCCTTTAACAAAGGGTTAAAAACAGCATTTCTTTAAATGAGTGTTTTGATATGATGTGTCACATCTTTTTTTTTAACTTCTAATTTCATAAGAAAGCTAATTCCTTCCATTTCTCTCCTCAAATATGAAAATTAGAAACATGCTGCCTTAATTATTTCTTCTGTTATATCCCTTATTAGCAAATTCTTTTGGAATAGAGTGGGGATATTAATTACCTTTATACATGGAGTTACTGTTTTGCGTAAACACTACATGCATAATTCCCTCCTGTAAGGAGGATTTTATAATTCCCTACCCAAATGTCTGGGCACAGTTTTATTTCTCAGTTGGTAGTACATTTCTTGTACTAGAAGGAAAGAGTAGGCAACCTCTTTACTTCTTTTGGGGAGGAGGGTGGGGGGCTTTACCACAGTGTAAAGACATCCTCAGGGTAGCTCAGCCTAGGCTGTGTGATTGGAAATTCAGCTTGGACCAAAAGAGGTGACAGGTTCTGTGAGTGTGAAGCAAACGCCTTGAGTTTAAGGTTGCAAACCAGTGGTCTGCAGAGGTGTTTTGTTTGCCTCTCACAATGTTTAGAAATTTTAAAATTCGTTTCCAAGATTTAAAAAATGGGAGACTTCAGATAAATATACAGAATTGTAGCTTCTCTTGAAAATTAGACAAATATGGCTCATTTCTTGCCTGGTTACATGCTGCTCTAGCTGACTAGCTGCTGCCCCCTTTAGACGGGGTGTACACGCTATACGTTGGGCTCAGTGCAATCATTCATTTTAGCCACCTGGCCACTGGAGGAATGAGTATTTGGAATACCTGCTCTAGGTTATATAAAATTGTGAAAGTCTTCACCACAGAGAGAAGTTAGACTTAGGAAGAAGAGATGATCTTAGATTTTTGTTCTAAGTAAATATAATGAGCTCAGAAATGAAAAGCTAGTGGAATTATATGTGGCAACTGGCTGCATCCCATTATTCCGCTTATTGGTCCCCTGGCACAGGGAAAGCTCAGGTTGTATCAAGTTAAGTTTTTAATTAAAAATGGAAATAATGTTTTTCGTGCTGTACTTTCCACTTACAAAGTCACTGCCTTGGTTCCAATGAATTTCACTGGAAGTCTTGGCTAGTAGAACCTAGGAATAGCAGTCAATTGTGAAAGATTGTGCAAGAAGGGATTCCCCCAAAGGCTACAGAATAACAAGAATGATAATGACAACAATGTCTTGACATTACTGAGCAATGACCATGTGCTGGACACTGTTCTAAGTGCTTTACCTAAATTATGTCTTGTTATTATATTTTATTTTATTTTTGGCCATGCCATGCAGCTTGTGGGATCTTAGTTCCCCAACCAGGGATTGAACCGCACCCTTGGCAGTGAAAACGCAGAGCCCTAGCCACGGGACCACCAGGGAATCCCTCGTTATTAGATTTTAGTTTCCTATTTGCTACCTCATCTTTCTTTTTTGTTGAAGCTGCCTTGAACCCTCTAAGACTCAGGCATGAGGTGAATGCTCTCATTTACTATAGCATAGGATGGCACTAACCTTTGCCTATATTACTGGTCCTAAAAGTACCCAGATGTCCTTTCTTTTCTGCCTTTCCCTGGCTGTACCCCAACCTTGTCCTCTCTTGGGCCTTTTCCTGCCATGGTCTTTGTGTCTCCCTATTGGAATCAGACTTCTCACCTCAGCAAGAAATATTCCCTTTCTAGGGCAGAGAAGAGGGAGAGTCAGCCAAGACTGGGGCAACAAATGTGATAGGAAGAGAGAGAGGAGTAAGCTGGACAGCACTAAGGACAGATAAAGGGAGATAGACACACAACAGCCACCACCCACACTCTCCAACCAGGACAGCATCATCATCAAAACCAACAACAAACCCAGTAAGAACAGCAGCACACTAGAAAAGGCGCCAAGTTTGTGTTCAGACGGATTATGTGTTTGATGATTGTTGGGAGTGTGAAGTAGACCAACTCAGCAGAGTTACATTTAGGTAGAGTCCAGATACGACAACGGGGAAAAGTTTAAATAAAATTGTACTTTCATAGAATGTTTATGAAAGTTTTAATAAGATGGCTCAATACCATATCAGATGAAGAAAAAGCCAAAAAAAATTATATACAAAAACATATTTAGGGGAATTCCCTGGCGGTCCAGTGGTTAGGACTTGGTGCTTTCACTGCCATAGGCCTGGGTTCAATCCCTAGTTGGGGAGCTAAGATCCTGCAAGCTGTGAGGTGCAGCAAAAAAACAAAACAAACAAACAAAAAAACCCCAGAATCACACACACACACACACACACACACACACACAACATATCTAGGAGTTAAAATACTGTCCCAGATTTTTAATCGATTAAAGTATTCTATAAATATATTTAAAAGGCTAGAAGAAAATATGGCAAAATAGTAGTGGTTCCAGATTTCCAAAAATTTTCTAGTGATCATAAAGTACTTATATAAACAAAAGAAGATAAAATAATTAAGAACCAGGGGAAAAATTAAAAATCAAGCTGAGGGACTTCCCTGGCGGTCCAGTAGGTAAGACTCCGAGCTCCCAATGCAGGCGGCCCAGGTTTGATCCCTGGTCAGGGAACTAGATCCTGCATGCATAACACAACTAAGAAGGCTGCATGCCTCAACTAAAGACCCCACGTGCCACAACAAAGACCTGGTGCAGCCAAAATAAATATATAAAATAATAAATAAGTAAATATTAAAAAAAATCAAGCTGAGAATGTACCTACTGAGTTTTAGTTCCATGAGAGAGACTAAAAACTTATACTACCTTTATAGATGTTACCATCTCCAGATCTCAAAAATGTTTTCCAATGGTCTCAAGGGGACTGGGCGAGAGGACAGATGGCTGAGCAGAGCCTACTCCCAAGGGCTGGAAAAGAAACTTGAAGTATATGTCCTACTGATGCCACATCTGTGATACCAGCATTGAGCAGACAAGGATGGCATATAATATTTTCCCCTGCTGGAGCTCTTAAAGCCTGTTGGCCCCCACTTCCTTTTAAGAAGGTTGAGTGTATGATCCAGAGCAACTGAGAAGTTATGTCAGCTTGCTAGGGCTGCCATACGAAGCACTGACCACAGGTTGAGGGGCTTAAACAGCAGACATTTATTTTCTCACAATTCTGGAGGCTGGAAGTCTGATCAAGGCATCCACAGGGTTTGTTTCATCAATGGTCTCTCTCACTGGCTTGTGGGGGACCGCTTTCTTGATGTGTCCTCTCGTTCCTCTGTGTCTCTGTCTGAAGCTCTTCTTATAAGGACACCACTCAGATTGGATTAGGACCCACCTTAATGACCTCATTCTAACTTCATTACCTCCTTAAAGGCCTACCTTCAAAACCAGTCACATTCTGAGGCCCTGGAGGTGAGACTTGAACATGAGTGTTGGGGTGACCCAACGCAGCCCGTAACAGAAGATGTGGGGTAGTTTGGAGGAGGTGGCAGTACTTACTGAGACCCTTGGATGATTACCCTTGAATCAGAAGGATGGATAGGAGGTTGCTTGGGTACTAGTAAGACAAGTGGTGGGACCAGAAAGGGGGACAGCCTTCAAAAGGAAAGAAGGAAGGGTCTGCTTAGAGTAGTTAGCTGTGTTTTCAGAAACTTTTGGCCAGCTGGCTCTATGTAAATTTTGTAAGATGGAAGAAAACCATTTTAAGGCCTGCCTCTAGACAGGACTTTCCAACAGTCCTGAAAACTGACTTAGAAGATTATTAGAACTGCGGAAGGTAAGACAATAGCAGATCTGCTGCATACCCTAAATGATCTTCTTCATACTTCCTTTTATTTAATGTGTAGGAATTGCATCATGCCTACCTGGGGGATCTACTAGAAAGTAAACGTACACCACTGGCCAACAACTGCACTTGAAGAACTCACATCTATGTGAGTGAACGCAAAGCACAGCCATGTGTCCTGGCACGTTTCTCGCATTGCCTATAGTGAAAGATGAAGTTGAGAAGGTAAAAGAAAAGATGAGGACAAGTATGGGCTTCCCTGGTGGCGCAGTGGTTGGGAGTCCACCTGCTGATGCAGGGGACACAGGTTCGTGTCCTGGTCTGGGAGGATCCCACATGCCGCGGAGCGGCTGGGCCCGTGAGCCATGGCCGCTGAGCCTGCGCGTCCGGAGCCTGCGCGTCCGGAGCCTGTGCTCCGCAACGGGAGAGGCCACAACAGTGAGAGGCCCGCGTACTGAAAAAAATAAGAAAAATGAGGACAAATATAGCAATGACAAACAACAACAACAAGACAAATTCCAACCTGACTTGGCCTTTTTTGCAGTCAAAGAATTTTGAATTTGAACCAAAAAATTCTCCATTTCATTTTGTAGCAGCCTCCAGTCCCTTTTGGAAAAGGTAAGGGTACATATAATGAATAAATAATATCACCATTTTTTGCCTCAGTAGAAAAAACCTGCATGTGCAAGCAACAATCTCTTCCTTATTTCAATATTAAATTACTTAGTTGGACTAAAGCAAACCTCTCAAAAAAACAAACAAAAAAACTGCTTGACATCCATATCAGTTTGTATAAACTCAGAGGAAATCAATCAGCATAAGCAAATGACACTGGGTCAACTGTGACCTTCTCTTCTATGGTACTTCTTCTGATTTAGGCCTCATAGGAATTATATTTTGCAGAAGCCCTGAGGCACAGAAAGCTTAAATGGTGCTATGGACTGAATTACTTCTATCCAAATTCATACGCTGAAGCCCTAGCCTCCAGTGTAACTGCATCTGGAAATAGGGCCTTTGGGAAGTAACTAAGGTGAAATGAGGTCATAGGGTAGACCCCTGATCCGATAGGATTAGTGTCCTTATAAGAAGAGACACCTGAGAGCTTGCGCTCTTCCTGCCATCTGAGGACACAGCAAGGAGGCAGCCTTCTGAAAGCCAGGACCCAGAAAACCAGAAACTGGATCAGCTGGCACCTTGATCTTGGACTTCCCAGGCTCCACAGCCCTGAGAAAATAAATGTTGTTTAGGCGAGCCAGTCTGCTGTAAGGCAGCCCATGCCGACTGATATAAATGACCTGTCTAAACACTCGGCTGTCTCCTTTCCAACCTCCGAATCTGCACCTTAATTACCTCTTCATTACCTTCTTTTCTGAAGAAATTACACCCAATCCACCCTGGGGATAATAAGTCCCCTCTTTTTCGTTGGGGCACTTTTTAAAAAGCATTTATCCCAATCTGTATTTACTGTGTTTACTCATTGACTTGATTTTCACTGGCCGTAGCACGGAGAATTCGCGACACAGGGACCACCACCACCTGCCACCCCGCCCTTGCCCTTGCCCTTGCCCTTGCCCTCTGTCCTGTCCCCACTGGACAGAAGCAGAAGGCCTGCAGGCAGCGGGCAGTAAGGTAAAGGCTCTGTTTTACTACCGCTGTGACCGTTTTGGTGAAAAAAGGGCCTGAGGACTTTTTTAGTTTTCCTGTCACAATGAAGGACATTTACGAAGTGAGGACAGTAGCAAATTTTTTTTTTTTCTTTTTGGCCGAGCCATGCCATGGGGGATCGCTGTTCCTCGACCAGGGATCCGAACATGCCCCCCTGCAAATGGAAGCCCAGAGTCCCAACCACTGGACCACCAGGGAAGTCCCAGTAGCAAATATTTTAAAACGTAGGTTAGACAATTAACGTACGAATTCAGTAAGCCAGGGCTCTATTGAACTGGTTCTCTATTTCATTCAAAATAAGCTTGGGACTTCCCTGGTGGTTAAGACTCCGCATTTCCACTGCAGGGGGCACCAGGTTTGATCCCTGGTTGGGGAACTAAGATCCCACATGCCACGGCTCAGCCAAAAATAAAAATTAAATTAAAAAAAAGGAGAAGCCTTTAAAAAAAGAATAGGCTCAGCCTGGGTAGGAAAGAGAATCTGCTCAAAATGTGCTCGCAGGTTAATGAATAGATGATGACTGTGAACAAGCACGCATATGACGCCTCACCTGTGCATTATGAAAAGGGTTCAGGGCTTATATCCCGGAAATCTGTTCTCCAATTCCGATTTGGCTGTAGCTAGTTGTGTGACCTTGGGCTCATCACTCACCACTTTCCACTCTTGGGTTTTCTCTTTAGTAAGGGGAGGTTCCACCAGGCCCTGCCCTACACACTTCTCAGGGCTGAGGTGAGCGTGGGGTTGCTAAAACAAGATCATAGGGGTTTTCTGGCTGCGATGGGTCTCTGTTGCTGCGCGCTGGCTTTCCCTAGTTGTGGCGAGCGGGGGCTTCTCTTCATTGCAGTCCGCGGGCTTCTTACTGCGGCGGCTTCTCTTGTTGTGGAGCACGGGCTCTAGGAGCACGGGCTTCAGTAGTTGTGGCATGTGGGCTTCAGTAGTTGTGGCTTGCAGGCTCTAGAGTACAGGCTCGGTAGTTGTGGCTCAAGGGCTTAGTTGCTCCGCGGCATGTGGGATCTTCCCGGACCAGGGCTCGAACCCGTGTCCCCTACATTAGTAGGTGGATTCTTAACCACTGAGCCACCAGGGAAGTCCTGATCATAGGGTTTTAAAATCTTATAACAATTAAATCCAGATGAATTGAAAGTCTATGTCAGTATGAGCCCCCATGGAAATCTCAACCTTGTTATCTGGGTCCCAGAGAACTGGGCACAAATGTGCCTTTGGAGGACAGATGGATGAGATCCTGTCATCCTTCGTGGTGCTTTTTGTGGCTGCACCCAGGTCACCCCTTGGCAAAACTGACTTATCTGTGTGTGTGTGTGTGTGTGTGTGTGTGTGTGTGTTTAGCCATGACTGGCTTCACTCACAATTATTATGTAGGCAGAGGTGGCTCTTACGACCCCAAGATGCCAAAAGGTGTTCTTTCGCCTCCTCGGAGAGTGAAGAGGTGGCCAGTAGACACCTCCTTCTCCATGGCTGATGACCCTACACTCACTTCAGAATCTGCTCCCCTAAGGAACGCCCCCAACAGAAAACTAATAAAGGTGTTTGCCCATGAAGAAGTCACTGTGCAAAAGTAACGACAGCCTGGTTCTGAGGCCAAGTCTGGCCACACCTTCAACACAACCACAGGAGAGTCAGCGGAAGGGGACGGGGAGGCTCCTTCCAACCCGGATCAGTGACCTAATTGTACAGCTAACACACGATGGACAGGCCAGCGTTTTCCCAAATAGAAGTGAATTCTGGTCTCCATGACCAAGCCCCAGAACTTGCTAGATTTCTTCTTGCTGTCTGTCTGAGAGGTTAATTAGTTTCAGCTGAGTCCTAGCATTCTCTGGCCAATGTACCTGGCAATCTCCACAGTCAATTCCACACCTATTGCAAAGAGTATTTTTTTTTTCAAGGGATGGTGTAATGTTTTCGGAAAGCCAACCGAGGATAGAGGCCACAGTGGTCCAAGTTGGGAATTTAATTATATAAGTGTGTAACTCAGCACTTTCTACTTTTCCTAACATGAAAATCCTCAAAATGAGAGAGAAGAAAAAAAAAAGGGAGGCAGGCAGGGAGGGAGAGAGGGAGGGAGGGAAGGAGGGAGTTCAAGTGCTAAACATTAGAATGGTCTGCTTTCTCGAGTCCCTACGTACCGATACCCCTCCAGTTCTAGCACGGGCCCATCTTTGTCTCTCTCTGTCTCCCATGACAATTTTGTAACTTACTGTTTGCCAAATGCCCGACCTACTTTCAAACAATATTCAGAACAGCTGTTTTCACTTAGCACCTGTAAGCACTGAATTCTTAGGTCTACCTTTCTGATTTAACCTTCTCAGCACCTCCCAGTCTGCAATTCCAACATTTACTGGGCTCTTCTACCTGGAAATGCCACCAACTCCTTGGACTCACTGAGCCCAGAAGAACTGTCTGTTTCCTCCCCAACCAACATGTCCTGTGTTCCCAATTTCTGTCCGTGACTGGACTTCTGACACTTCCATTTCAGCTAGGCTCTCGCCAGGGGCGTCTCAACTCAGCTGCATGTTGGATGGCATGGGGGGAAACCTTACTTTAAAAATGTATGTGTAGGGCTTCCCTGGTGGTGCAGTGGTTAAGAATCCTCCTACCAGTGCGGGGGACACGGGTTCGAGCCCTGGTCCGGGAAGATCCCACAAGCCGCGGAGCAAGTAAGCCCATGAGCCACAACTACTGAGCCCGTGCGCCACAACCACTGAAGCCTGCACACCTAGAGCCCGTGCTCCGCAACAAGAAGTGAGAAGCCCACCGCAGTGAGAAGCCCACGCACCGCAACAAAGAGCAGCCCTGCTCGCTGCAACTAGAGTAAGCCCGTGTGCAGCAACGAAGACCCAACGCAGCCAAAATAAATAAAATAAAATAAATTTATTTTAAAAAAATGTATGTGTGAAATAGATAGCTAGTGGGAAGCTGCTGTAGAGCACTGGGAGCTCAGCTCGGTGCTGTGTGATAACCTAGAAGGGCAGGATGGGTGGGGGGCAGGTCCAAGAGGGAGGGGATATAGGTATACGTGTAGCTGATTCACTTCGTCGTACAGCAGAAACTAACACAATATTGTAAAGCAACTATACCCCAATTAAAAAAAAACAAAAAAACGGTTACTTCAAAAAAAAAAATGCATGAGCCTCATCCAAGATCAGTTATATTGGAATCTCTAGCAGTGAGATCCAGCCATCAGCATTTTAAAAAGTTCCCCAGGTGATTCAAGCATGCAGCCCAGGTTGAGAACTGCCTGTCCGGGCCTTGGGGCCATGTCTGACTCACTCTGCCCCTTGCAACCAAACTGCTGCAAGTCCAGTCTATGACTTACTCCCAGAGTGCCTCCAGATTTTTCTCCTACTTTCTTGTCCCAGTAGTATCCCTTTAGTTTAAATCATTAAAGCACCTCTTGTTTTCTCCACTCGACTCATGCCAGGCAAATTCTCCCAGATACGGTTCTGATCATATCAGCCCTCATTTCAGAAACCTTCCAGCTGCTGTGTGCCTTGATCAAGCTTATACCCATGACTCCCTTTAAGGAATGCTTTATGGTGACCAAAACAAACTGCTTGCCCTTCCCTGGACGTGCTGCCAAGTTTCCTGCCTCTGAGCCTCTGCTCACGCAGTTTCTGTTCCCTGAAACACCCTTCCTTCCACTCAGCACGTCTGCATCCTATGTATTCATCAAGAGCCTTCCGTGATCTTTCCAGCTAGGAGTGATCTTTTTTCTCTTCTGACTTTTCTTCCAATTTACTATGTCCTGCCAGAGGACCACTGCAAGGAACACAGTTTTGCCAATTAATGAATTACCTTTCTGCCTTTACTTTTATAGTCAAAGCTAATTACTTGCTTTCCCAGGACAATGCTACTAAAAATTGAGTATACATAAGTGTCACCTAGGGAATTTGTTAAAATGCATATTCCTAGGCGAATATCCAGAGATTCTCAAAGGTTGAGAACTGACGCTCTAGCAGAAACAAACACAGACCTTCACGTGGTGTTCCTGACAATCATACGCGGGCATTATTGAAGTAGGAGGTCTTTCTAATTTCATGTCAGTCGGATGCATGAATACACTGACTTCTTGCAATTTCATATATAAATCCAAGCACAGCCTACAGTAGCACATTGTCACCATTCCTAAAAACTGTATATTTTCTTACACCAGGGATTGAAAACTCACATGACTATAATAAGGACCGGCAGTTTGAGTTAATGAGTGAAGTAGGCCAAATTCGGCCTCTGTGTTGGGGGAATCGCAGGAAGGGGCAGGAACTACCATGGACTCATGGGGGTCTCTGCTGCTCACCTCTGGGTAGTTATTTCCATTTTAGAACGTGGAACAAGCAGTGCCTGGTCTTTCAATTTTCCCATCAAGCTGGAAATCCAGACTTTTATGTGATATTTCCAGGTTTTGTGTTTAAAACCCTGGGAGGTTTGATATAGCCTTTGCAATTCTGACTTAAAGCAACAATAATTGAAGTATAAACAGATGTAAGTCTTTGTTTTGCTGCAGAAATGGCATGCAACATTATCTTATCTATAAATTGACAGATGCAATCTACAAAAATGAAGTGACAAGCTTATTTGAGAATTTCATAAATCATTACTTCTTTTAGAGATGGGTCCACCTTCTCACTTTACAGAAGCAAAAACTGAGATCCAGGAAAATTAAGTGAGTTATATGATTTTTCAAATAGGAAACTAAACAAGCACTTTGTTGAGAGGCAGTGTTGTCCACAGAATGGATTTGGAAATCAGAGAGACAAGGCTTCCTCTCTTTCACACAGTGTGACTGTGGGGAAGTTGCTTAAACTTATTTACTTCTCTGATCTGTAAAATGAGGTAAATATATCTATATTCTTATGGAGTGAATGTTTGTGTCCCCCCCCAAATTCATATGTTGAAATCCTTACCCCCATGTGATGGTGTTAGGAGGTGGGGCCTTGGGAAGTAATTAAGACGTGAAGGTGGAGCCCTGATGAATAGGGTTCATGCCCTTCGAAATGGGACCCCCAGAGAGCTCTTTCACTTCTGCCCTGTGAGGGTACAACTACCACTCACAGCCTGGGAGAGGCCCTTGTAAGGACTCGACCACGCTGGCACCCTGATCTTGGACTTCCAGCTTCTAGAACCTGCTAAGCTAACTAGTCTATGGTACTTTGTGAGAGCAGCCTGAACTGACCAAGACATATATTAGTTGGGTTCTTGTGAAAATGGAATAATATGCCATACGTAAGATTCCTGGCACCACTAAATATCAGCTATTATTGTTACTGAGTTCAAAATTAACCTCATAAAACTCTCTCACTTAAGATTTTCTCCATTGGCGCTATCTACTTCAGGATTTAGGCAATGAAATAATTTATATTAAGCAAATTGTTTTTAAATAAGCTGAGTTTCTGGTTCTTTGAGAAGATAAACAAAATTGATAAACCATTAGCCAGACTCATCAAGAAAAAAAGGGAGAAGACTCAAATCAATAGAATTAGAAATGAAAAAGGAGAAGTATCAACTGACACCGCAGAAATACAAAGGATCATAAGAGATTACTACAAGCAACTCTATGCCAATAAAATGGACAACTTGGAAGAAATGGACATATTCTTAGAAAAGGACAACCTCACGAGACTGAACCAGGAAGAAATAGAAAATGTGAACAGACCAATCACAAGCACTGAAATTGAGACTGTGATTAAAAATCTTCCAACAAACAAATGCCCAGGACCAGATGGCTTCACAGGCGAATTCTATCAAACATTTAGAGAAGAGCTAACACCTATCCTTCTCAAATTCTTCCAAGATATAGCACAGGGAGGAACACTCCCAAACTCATTCTATGAGGCCACCATCACCCTGATACCAAAACCAGACAAAGATGTCACAAAGGAAGAAAACTACAGGCCAATATCACTGATGAACATACATGCAAAAATCCTCAACAAAATACTAGCAAACAGAATCCAACAGCACATTAAAAGGATCATACACCATGATCAAGTGGGGTTTATCCCAGGAATGCAAGGAGTCTTCAATATATGCAAATTGATCAATGTGATACACCATATTAACAAATTGAAGGAGAAAAACCATATGATCATCTCAATAGATGCAGAAAAAGCTTTTGACAAATTCAACACCCATTTATGATAAAAACCCTCCAGAGAGTAGGCATAGAGGGAACTTACCCCAACATAATAAAGGCAATATGTGACAAACCCACAGCCAACATCATTCTCAATGGTGAAAAACTGAAACTATTTCCACTAAGATCAGGTACAAGACAAGGTTGCCCACTCTCTCTACTATTATTCAACATAGTTTTGGAAGTTTTAGCCACAGCAATCAGAGAAGCCAAAGCAATCTTGAGAAACAAAAATGGAGCTGGAGGAATCAGGCCCCCAGACTTCAGACTATACTACAAAGCTACAGTAATCAAGACAGTACGGTACTGGCACAAAAACAGAAATATAGATCAATGGAACAGGATAGAAAGCCCAGAGATAAACCCACGCACATATGGTCACCTTATCTTTGATAAAGGAGGCAAGAATATACAGTGGAGAAAAGACAGCCTCTTCAATAAGTGGTGCTGGGAAAACTGGACAGGTACGTGTAAAAGTATGACATTAGAACACTCCCTAACACCATACACAAAAATAAACTCAAAATGGATTAAAGACCTAAATGTAAGGCCAGAGGCTATCAAACTCTTAGAGGAAAACATAGGCAGAACACTCTATGACATAAATCACAGCAAGATCCTTTTTGACCCACCTCCTAAAGAAATGGAAATAAAACCAAAAATAAACAAATGGGGCCTAATGAAACTTAAAAGCTTTGCACAGCAAAAGAAACCATAAACAAGATGAAAAGACAACCCTCAGAATGGGAGAAAATATTTGCAAATGAAGCAACGGACAAAGGATTAATCTTCAAAATTTATAAGCAGCTCATGCAGCTCAATATCAAAAAAACAAACAACCCAATCCAAAAATGGGCCGAAGACCTAAATAGACATTTCTCCAAAGAAGATATACAGACTGCCAACAAACACATGAAAGAATGCTCAACAACATTAATCATTAGAGAAATGCAAATCAAAACTACAATGAGATAACATCTCACACCCGTCAGAATGGCCATCCTCAAAAAATCTACAAACAATAAATGCTGGAGAGGGTGTAGAGAAAAGGGAACCCTCTTGCACTGTTGGTGGGAATGTAAATTGATACAGTCACTCTGGAAAACAGTATGTAGGTTCCTTAAAAAACTAAAAATAGAACTACCATATGACCCAGCAATCCCACTACTGGGCATATACCCTGAGAAAACCATAATTCAAAAAGAGACATGTACCAAAATGTTCATTGCAGCTCTGTTTACAATAGCCAGGACATGGAAGCAACCTAAGTGTCCATCAACAGATGAATGGATAAAGAAGATGTGGCACATATATACGATGGAATATTACTCAGCCATAAAAAGAAACAAAATTAAGTTATTTGTAGTGAGGTGGATGGACCTAGAGTCTGTCATACAGAGTGAAGTAAGTCAGAAAGAGAAAAACAAATACCATATGCTAACACATATATATGGAATCTAAGAAAAAAAAATGGTCATGGAGAACCTAGGGGCAAGATGGGAATAAAGACGCAGGCCTACTAGAGAATGGACTTGAGGATACGGGGAGGGGGGAGGGTAAGCTGTGACAAAGTGAGAGAGTGGCATGGACATATATACACTACCAAACGTAAAATAGATAGCTAGTGGGAAGTAGCTGCATAGCATAGGGTGATCAGCTCGGTGCTTTGTGACCACCTAGAGGGGTGGGATAGGGAGGGTGGGAGGGAGGGAGACGCAAGAGGGAAGAGATATAGGAACATTTGTATATGTATAACTGATTCATTTTGTTATAAAGCAGAAACTAACACACATTGTAAAGCAATTATACTCCAATAAAGATGTTAAAAAACTTAAAATAAAAAATAAATAAAAATAAATAAGCTGAGTTTCAACTAATTTGTAAATTAAATTGGTCAAGTATTTGAACCTTGCTGAGGTAGTTTCCTTAGCTGCTAAAGAAGTTGTCTTTTTTATCTTTATCCTGTTTAGGTCTACAATTTTATTTTTTATTTTTCAATTCATATATTTTATTTTATTTTTTAAATAAATTTTTTTTTTTTTTTTGGCTGCGTTGGGTCTTAGTTGCTGTGCGCAGGCTTTCTCTAGTTGCAGTGGCTTCTCTTGTTGCAGAGCACGGCTCTACGCACGCGGGCTCAGTAGTTGTGGTTCGCGGGCTCTAGAGCACAGGCTCAGTAGTTGTGGTGCACGGGCTTAGTTGCTCCGCGGCATGTGGGCTCTTCCTGGACCAGGGCTCAAACCCTGCAGGCGGATTCTCAACCACTGTGCCACCAGGGAAGTCCCTCAATTCATATATTTTAAAAATAAGTGTTTAAACTGTGAATCACAGTTTATGTCTGAATATGTCTTACTTAACTTACAGATTGAAAAATATATATACATTTATTCATACTTTTAATTGTCAGAGGAATGATTAGACACAGTTTCTCCATTAAATACCAATGACTGTATTTTATTTTTATTTTATATTTTTGGCTGTGCCGCAAGGTTTGCAAGATCTTAGTTCCCCGATCAGGGATTGAACCTGTGCCCCTTGCAACGGCTGTGGAAGAGCCAGGTCCTAATCACTGGACCACCAGGGAATTCCCAAACAACTGTATTTTAAATGATAAATTTAGCCCTTTATTTCATTTTACTATTTAAGATATTTAAGTATATTTTTATGCTGTGCTGGAAATGGGGAAGAATTGACAAGTAGAGAATTTTCCAACCTCCAATTGTAGTATGAAAATGACTGAATTGTGTACAGTTATTAACACAAAGCTCTCAGGGTAAATCTTTCCATTCCCCACCACTGTCCCAGTTTTATTAAGATGTACCTTTCTATAGCACAGCAGTTCTCAGTGTGTGGTCAGAGGACCCCTGGGATCCCGGAGACCCTTTTAGGGGGTCTGTGAGGTCCTCTCTTTGCAACTATGTATCTGTGTGAGGCCAGATTTTCTTATAATTCAGCCCAAAACATCATACTGCAGTAGATTGAATGCAGATATGAGAATCCAGCTGTCTTCTATTAAACCAGGTAGCAAAAAGATTTACAAAACTCTAAAACAATGCCACTCTTCTCAATATTTTCTTGTTTTGGAAAATATTATTTTTCATAAAATGTGTTATTTAAATTAACATGCCAGGGGTTTATTATTGTTGCTTTAAAATGAGTTAATAGGGGCTTCCCTGGTAGCGCAGTGGTTAGGAATCTGCCTGCCAATGCAGGGGACACAGGTTCGATCCCTGGTCCAGGAAGATCCCACATGCCGTGGAGCAACTAAGCCCATGCACCACAACTAGTGAGCCTGCACTCTAGAGCCTGCGAGCCACAACTGTTGAGCCCGTGAGCCACAACTATTGAGCCCGCGTGCCACAACTACTGAAGCCCACGCGCCTAGAGCCCATGCTCCACAACAAGAGAAGCCACCACAATGAGAAGACCACACACCGCAACAAAGAGTAGCCCCCGCTCACCGCAACTAGAGAAAGCCTGCACGCAGCAACGAAGATCCAATGCAGCCAAAAACAAATAAATAAATTTTAAGTAAATAAATAAATAAAATGAGTTAATAAACAAAGGTATTAAATTTTTCTCAATTTTAATTTCTAATATTGATAAATATAACCTACATAAACAAATCTCCTTGGGGACTCAGGAATTTTTAACAGTATAAAGTGTCCTGAAACCAAACACTTGAAACCTTTTTATTGAGAACTTTCTGCTTCAGCGGAAACATATATTATATCACAAATGGTTTTCATATTGGATGGGAAGAAGTCCAAATTGTAATATGAAGAGTTCTCCTCCAGCTTTAAGCGGGATCCTACCGTCATGTAGTACGTAGCTGATCTAGGCCAGAGGTTCTCAAACCTGCACGTGCATCACAGCCACCTGGAGGGCTTGCTCTACCCGATTTCCCAATTCAGTGCTTCTGAGTCTGCATTTCTTACAAGTTCCCAGGTGGTGCTGCTACTGCTGGTCTAGAGTCCACACTTTGAGAACCACTGGTCTAGGTTACTGCTTCTAGGATTTTTTTCCAAACTATTGTGCCAACTCCATTAAGTAGACTAATTTTTGTCTGAAACATTAGTTAGAAACAAAAATCTGGCAGATATTAGTAGGAGCCTAAGCCATTCATAGATCCTTGACAATGGGGCTTATACTAGGAACGATAAGAGAAAGGAGAGTTTGTGTCCATTCGGGTGGATGAAACCTGTGCAGGCAAGCAGTGGGGTGACAGGTGAAGGAACCATACCACCCTCACATCCAACATGACTTTCCTTTGGGGAGGTTTGTGTTTTGGTAACATTTTAAAATTTTCAATTTCTAAATAACACTGTTTAGTTAAAAAAATACATAAACAGGGCTTCCCTGGTGGCGCAGTGGTTGAGAGTCCCGCCTGCCGATGCAGGGGACGCGGGTTCGTGCCCCGGTCTGGGAAGATCCCACATGCCGTGGAGCGGCTGGGCCCGTGAGCCGTGGCCGCTGAGCCTGCGCGTCCGGAGCCTGTGCTCCACAACGGGAGAGGCTGCAACAGTGAGGGGTCCACGTACCGCAAAAAAAAAAAAAAAAAAAAAAAATACATAAGCATATTGTACTGTGTTGAATAGTGTCTCCCAACCCCCTCAATTCATGTCCTTCTCATAACCTCAGAATGTGACCTTATTTGCAAACAGGGTCATTGCAGATGTAATTAGTCAAACTAAGATGAGGTCATTCTGGAATAGGGTGAGCCCTTAATCCAATACGACTGGCAACCTTACAAGATGAGGAGAGAGGCAGAGACAGACGCACACGAAGAGGAAAATGCCATGTGAAGACAGAACAGAGGCTGGAATCCTGCAGCTGCAGGCCGAGGAACAGCAAGCAGAAGGACGTGGAACAGACTCTCCCTCTCAGTGCCTGAGAAGGAACCAACCCTGCTGGCTTCCTACTGGGTGTAAGTACCCCAGTTTGTGATAATTTGTTAAGACAGCCTTCAGAAACGCATACAGATTCCAAGACAATGAGGGAATTCCCTGGCGGTCCAGTGGTTGCGACTCGGTGTTTTCACTGCGGAGGGCCCGGGTTTCACCCCAGTTAAGATCTCCCATGCTCCCATGCCGCGATGACGAAAGAAGACTCATGCATCAGACACTTGTATGCTGCCTCCCATCCTCCTGACCCATCTGCTTCTTGCTCCTGTTCCTACAGTCAGGCCTGCAAGGGCCCTGATCACCTTCATGCCCTCGCAGCACCTCCCAGCTTCTGTCCCTAGGGGCTCCTTGTCGATGCTGCGAGCTGGCCCTGCTCAGCACCAAAGGCACATACAGCCCCGGAGGTGGGACTCTGGACTCAGTGAATAAATTCTTCCCTCTTTCTGCCATGGAAAGATTATCCTGAAATGTAGATTATGTAGCTTTTCAGAGAACGTCCTGTGAGATTGAACAATCCATCAATCTTAGTGGTCAGTGTGGTGACACACATGGACCTTGGTCCCCTCCTTCCCCGCCTCCTTCCTCTGTGCCTCCCTCTCCCTTTCCTCGGATTATATTACCTATTAAAGCAGGAACAACAGGGACTTCCCTGGAGTTCCAGTGGTTAAGACCACAGGGGGCTGGGTTCCATCCCTGGTCAGGGAACTAAGATCCCGCAAGACTTGCCGTGCGGCCAAAAAAAAAAAAAAAAAAAGAAAGAAAGAAAAGAAAAAGATCATTCTGACTCTACTGCAGAGAAGATTGGAAGAATAAATGGGAGAGCCTCAAACAGTCAAAGAAAGGGACTGTGGCTGGGACTTGAGCAGGTGGCAGAGGATATTTTCTGAAGATGAGCTCAGTAGTACCCCCCACTCTTCTGCACTGGTCACGTCTCTGTTTCTTTCTCCACCCCCTCGAGCCTAGGCGGGCATAGTGGGATCGCTTTGACTGATGCAATATGGCGGAAGGGACACTGTGCCAGTTACGTGCAAACACCTTCACTTCCACTGGCAACTTCCACTGCCTGCCTTCTGTAGTCTTGCTCTTGGCACTCGGCTGCCGTCCTGTAAGCAGCCCACGTCCTGTGGAGAGGCATGAGGGGACCTCCACCTGACGGCCGCAGCTGAGCTCCCCTCCCACAGCCATGCACGGGCCCTGTCTTAGACCAGTGCAGTCAACCTTCTGTTCTCCAGTTCTCAGCAAGAGCCACCCTGCTGAGCCCACTCCACCTACCGGCCACAAGAGACACTAGCTGTCCTATCCTATGAGGGCTGCTGTTACTAACAAACTGGGCACTTAAACAACAGAAATGTATTGTCTTGTGGTTCTGGGGGCTAGGAGTCTTAACCAAGATATCAACAGGGTTAGTTCCTCCTGTGGCTGTGAGAGAGGATCTGCTCCAGGCATCTCTTTTGGCCTGTAGATGGCCATCTTCTCACTCTTCATATCATCCTCCCTCTATGCATGGCTCTGTGTCCAAATGTCCCCTTTTCAGCAGGACACTGGTCATATTGGATTAGGGCCTACTCTGATGAGCTCGGTTTAACTTGATTACCTCTATTAAGACCTTATTTCCAGAGGCTTTCCTGGTGGTCCAGTGGTTAAGAATCCACCTTTCAATGTAGGGGACATGGGTTCGATCCCTGGTCGGGGAACTAAGATCCCACATGCCGTGGGGCAACTAAGCCCGCGTGCTGCAACTACAGAGGCCACATGCCACAACTAGAGAGCCCAAGTGCCAAAACTACTGAGCCCACATGCTCTGGAGTCCACACGCCACAACTAGAGAGAAGTCCGTGGGCTGCAACGAAAGATCCCGTGTGCTGCAACTGAGACCCAACGCAGATAAAAATAAATAAGTTTAAAAAAATAAAAATAAAGTGTTATATAAAGACCTTATTTCCAGATCATGTCACATTCTGAGATACTGGGGGTGAACATTTCAACATATGAATTTGAGGGATACACAATTGACACCATAATAAATTATAAATAAATATAATTTATTATATTTAATAAATTATATTTATTATATTATATTATATTTATTAATTTATTATATTATTATAAATTATAAATAAATTATAAATATTATAACCATAATAAATTGCTCTTTTAAGCTCCAGTACTGAGGTGGTTTGCTATGCTCAAAAGATAACCAGAACAGGTAGCTGTGGAGGTGAAAGGAAGCACACTTTTCAGGAGATGTTAAAAATCCCTAAAACATGGTAATTGGGTTGGATGTGAAAAAGACTGCAGAAGACACTACAGGTTTCCTACCCAGCCTCCATCCTTCTTTTTCTTTACTATAAGTCACCATTCTTTCCTTCTGGTTATGTCTTCACTAAATTCTGGCCCTATTTACCTCCTGAAAGAGAAATCCTAAATAACCTAAGCAAATCACAATAATTACATTTCTAGTCTCAGTGATTGGATCAAGGCATGTGGCTCAATGCGAGGAGAGAGAAATCTGCTGAAGGTGCTTCTGGGGAAAGTTTCTTATCTCTATTTTTGTCTGTGTGTGTGTGGTACGCGGGCCTCTCACTGTTGTGGCCTCTCCCATTGCGGAGCACAGGCTCCGGACGCGCAGGCTCAGCGGCCATGGCTCACGGGCCCAGCCGCTCCGCGGCATGTGGGATCTTCCCGAACCGGGGCACGAACCCGCTGCCTGCAGCGGCAGGCAGACTATCAACCACTGCACCACCAGGGAAGCCCCGGTTTCTTACCTCTTAAAAGAGACACAAGGAAACAATGATCCTTCCTCTCCCTCTGATCTTCCTGTGTGAGGATGTGATGCCTGGAGAGAGCCAGGCAGTACACTGAGGACGGCAGCAAAGAATGATGGCAGCTCCCAGGTTCCTGGCGATATGGCAGAGTCACTGCATTGACCACCCTGGAGTCACCGCAGCTCACGACTTCTCGTTATGAGACTCTAAATCCCATTATTATTTAAGCTTTTTTGTGTTGAGTCATCTGTCATTTACAGTGGTGTACACTTGTCTGTCAAATAGATAAGTAACTATTCAGGAGCTCAGAAGAAGTTTGAGATGGAAATAGAAAATTTCTGGTCATTTAAATATGAATGGATCGGGGTGCTGGTTGGTAGATCAACAGGAAGAAGGGCAAACTTCAATAGAAAATACACAAAGGATATGTATGGAAAGTCTCCATTCATTTACCGAATAAATGTTGACTGAGTGCCTAGTACGTGCCAAGCACTCTTCTAGGCTCTGGGAATAAAGCAATGAACAAAAGAATGCAAAAATCCCCACTGTCATGGAGCTTCACTCTAGCATCGGTATTTAGTGGGGGAAATGCAAAAGCACAATAACTAGCGTAGACTGAAAAAAAATGCACCACCTAAAAGTTGAGAATTCTGTTTTGTTTGGTGGACAAACCTGAGGACTTACGCCTGGGACGCACGCTCTCAGATAGCTCTGAGGGACTGCTTTGAAGAGATGGAGGAACCAGGATATAGAGGAGCTTTTGCAAAAAAGACCAGGTAGTTGGAACTTCAAAAGATTACTATTAATTAAAGAAAACCAGACATCTCAAGTTAAGGAATTTAGAGCTTTTCTATGTATGGGAGGATGCAAGAGTCTGGGCTCACTGAAATCATTCCTTTGCTCTGCACCCAGCTCTCTGGGGCCAGCATCCTGTGCTTTCTCATCCTGAATCTCCTCAGGGTGCATCCTCGGGGCTGGCTGCAGTGGCTGATGGCTAGATGTCGGGCATCCTGTTTCCATCCTGAGTTCCCTCAGGGCTCACTGTCTGGGCGGCTGTAATGCGACGGCTCGATGGCTGCAACATCCTTTGTTTACTGATATGACAGCAACATTTTTTTCACTCACGCTAGAAAATGCTTAACCTCAACTATCATTGAGGAGTCACAAATAACTTACATATTTACACTCACTTACTTACTAAATTGGAAAAAATGTAAGCCCTCGATAATATCCAGCAGTGGCAGTGGTGTGGTGAAACAAGCACTCTCATCCACAGTTGGTGGGACCGCAGCCTTGTGCAACCTGGGCAACAGTTACCAAAATTCCACCAGGATGTTAATTTTAACAGTAAAACCCTGGACACCAGCAAAGTATCCAGCAACAAGGCACTGGTTAGATAACTTATGCATGGTCCATCTATACAATAAAGTAGATCTGTATATGCAAAGTTAGAAGTGCTTAAAGATATATTATTAAATGAATAGCACAAAATGCAAAACAGCATGATCCATTTGTATAACAATTTTTAAAACATCATACAAATTTGTATATAATAATATATGCCTTAAAGTTTTGTGGTTTTGGTTTTTTTCCTCAGATGGAAGAGCAAGAAGATGCTATTAGCATTTTTCCTTTAGGGACAGGAAATCACGTCTATTTACTTTGCTTTTTAATTGTAGCAGACTCTGTGGATTGGTTCCCTGTGTCATTCATAACCCCCACCCCCTTGCCTTCCCCTCCAGTAGAGGTAGGGGAAATGCTCCTGTCCTTAGATTCCCGTGCAGCTAGGTTGGCCTCGTCACTCTGCAGATGTTCTACCCAGGACAGGAAGGAAAAGCCTCTGGGAAAGCCGTTCAGAAGGGACTCACTTGAACACGATTTAAGCTCCTCCCTGCTTTCTCCATGAACCGGATGTGGAAGGAGGCCTTTGCTCCCATGGTGACTTCCCACGCTAATCAGGATTACAGCCACATCGGAGCCACTGCGGAAGAACGCAAAGGCAGCTGGATCCTCCCCTGCTGCCGAGCCCACTGCTCCCACCTGTGATGAGTCGACCATCGAATTCGACGCCATTTGCACAGAGAATATTGGAGTGAAGATTGTGCAGCTGAAGTTATTGTGGTTTATTTGAAAGAACCAAGGACCAGAGCACCCAGAGGAAATTCAGCACCTCCAGGGAAGCAACAACATCACTGTCAGTCATCCTTGAAATGAAGCAAGTGCTCCATTAGCTGGAGCCAACAGCCTGCTACCCACTACTTTCTAAGAAGATACTGAGCTTCAGAACCCTACATCTACCAAATACAGTTGATTGATTTTTAGTGTTAGTAAAGTATTACAGAATGGGATTCCCAGCTGAGGACACACATTTTTCAACGAGGCATCTATCCAGGAGAGGATGTAGCCTTATGGATCTTTACAAATTCCTGGTGGAGATGGACGTTTCTGGACTATGTTGCACAAAGATGGACTTGACAAATGTCTATTTTTGTTGTTGTTGTTGGGTTTTGTTTTTCGGCTGCGTTACATGCCATGTGGGACCTTAGTTCCCCAGCCAGGGATCGAACCCACACCCCTTGCAATGGAAGCATCGAGTCCTAACCACTGGACCTCCAGGGAAGTACCAGAATGATCTTTTCTAAATGCAGATGTGATCATTTCCCCTCTACTTTAAACGGTTCAATGGCTCCTCATTGTGTTAGGATAAAAATAAAATTTTTAACATAGACTGTGTCAGTCAGGTCCCTGGTTGGAAAAACATGGCGTACTCAAAGTGAGCAGTTTGAGGCAAGTTTAAGAAATGTACTACGTAGAAGGGCGTCAGTAGGATTTAGTAGTGTTACCCTTTGATCGTGTGGCAATTCATATATTACAAACATTTCCATATTCAAACATTATCTCCTTTGAGTTTGACACCAACTCAGTGATCTAGTCAGGAATTCTTACCCCAATTTTTTAAAAAATAAATTTATTTATTTGATATTTTTATTTTTGGCTGCGTTGGGTCTCTGTTGCTGCACACGGGCTTTCTCTAGTTGCAGCAAGCCGGGCTGCTCTTCGTTGCGGTGCGCGCGCTTCTCATTGCGGTGGCTCCCCTCTTTGCACAGCACAGGCTCTAGGCGCGTGGGCTTCAGTAGTTGTGGCACTCGGAGTAGTTGTGGCTCTCAGGTTCTAGAGCGCAGGCTCAGTAGTTGTAGCGCATGGGCTTAGTTGCTCCGCGGCATGTGGGATCTTCCCCGACCAGGGCTCAAACCCGTGTCCCCTGTGTTGGCGGGCTGATTCTTAACCACTGCGCCACCAGGGGAGTCCCTTACCCCAATTTTAAAGTTGAAGAGGGCTTCCCTGGTGGCGCAGTGGTTGGGAGTCTGCCTGCCGATGCAGGGGACACGGGGTCGTGACCCGGTCCGGGAGGATCCCATATACCGCGGAGCGGCTGGGCCCGTGAACCATGGCCGCTGAGCCTGCGCGTCCGGAGCCTGTGCTCTGCAACGGGAGAGGCCACAACAGTGAGAGGCCCGCGTACCGCAAAAAAAATTTAAAAAAATAAAAAAAATAAAAAATAAAGTTGAAGAAACTGAGGCTGAGAGTCATTATGTCTGACTTGTCTAAGATCACCTGGTTAATAAATAAATAAGTTGGGAATAAAAATTGACCTTGGGGGGCTTGGGGAGGGATGGATTGGGAGTTTGGGATTAGCAGATGCAAACTATTATATAGAGAATGGATAAACAACAAGGTCCTACTGGGAACTATATTCAATATCCTGTGATAAAACATAATGGAAAAGAATATGAAGAAGAATATGAAAAAGAATGCATATATATATGTACAACTGAAAATCACTTTGCTATTCAGCAGAAACCGACACAACATTGTAAATCAACTATCCTATCCTTCAATAAAATATATATATATTTTTTTTTGGCCACGCCACACGGCTTGCAGGATCTTAGTTCCCCGACCAGGGATCAAACCCAGGGCCTCGCAGTGAAAGCATGGAGTCCTAACCTCTAGACCACCAGGGAAGTTCCAAAAGTTTATTTAAAAAAACACAAAAACCCACAACTGATCTTGTGGATCCTCCACCATAATCTGGGAGTCTTTCAAACACCTTCCTATCTTTTTGCTTTCCTTCCAGCTATTGTCCTATCCTCTTTTTGAACATGACAAGAAGGCAGCTGGGTAATGGAGACTAATGGCAAACTCTAGCATGTTTCCCAAACCTTTTGCCTTGAGCCCGGGCTCAAAGTTCCTATCGTCTCATCACTAATTAAAGGCTATGGAGCAAGGGTTCATCGGCTGTCGGGTTTGCTGCTGCTCTGGTTTAACATTGATTTCAGTGTTTATAATGGGGTTGACACTACTCAGAATATTCCCTGACAAATCTTGGCTTCTATCTTACTGCAGTGTTTACAGCAGCATGGGTAAACCCAAAGTGTCAGCGAATCCTAAATTATTCATCGTTGGCTTGTATTCTTCATAACTGCATAAGACTTTGAGTCTATCTAAAGTTTGGGGACATCACAATACTTCAGACAAAATAATGAACTCATACTGTGAGGGGCTTGTACAGGAGGACTCTGAGTACTGTTGAATTTCCCCCTCTGCTATATTTACCCCTCTGCTTCCCCTCTAGGGAACGCTATCACTTCTCATACCAATGCAAGCAAGGTACCACTCTATTTCTCTCACACAAAAATTACTTTCAGGCTTCCTTGGGAAATTGAAAAGGTAATTAAGAATTTTTTCAAGAGGAGGAAATCTCAAACTTTTCTCCTCTTTACCTACCTCTGGGCTACACTATCATATAGAAAATAAGAGTTCAGGGTCAGGACAGGAATAAAGACGCAGACATAGAGAATGGACTTGAGGACATGGGGAGGGGGAAGGGTAAACTGGGACGAAGTGAGAGAGCGACATGGACATATATACACAACCAAATGTAAAATAGCTAGTGGGAAGCAGCCGCGTAGAACAGGGAGATCAGCTCGGTGCTTTGTGACCACCTAGAGGGGTGGGATAGGGAGGGTGGGAGGGAGATGCAAGAGGGAGGGGATATGGGGATATATGTATATATATAGTTGATTCACTTTATTATAGAGCAGAAACTAACACAACATTGTAAAGCAATTATATTCCAATAAAGATGTTAAAAAAAAAGAAAGAAGAGTTCAAGAGAGATGATACTTTAAAATTTTAAAAAGAATTACTATGTAGAGCTTTCCTTACTTTTTTAACATACATATTCTTTGCTATAATATCTATTCAATTTTCAGAAAATTGATGTGTAATATTGTAAAACTGGCATAGTAAATAAGGTTTTCCAAAATTCTAGGTTATAAACCACCCTTCGGGGCTTCCCTGGTGGCGCAGTGGTTAAGAATCCGCCTGTCAATGCAGGGGGCATGGGTTCGAGCCCTGGTCCAGAAAGATCCCACATGCCGTGGAGCAACTAAGTCCGTGCACCTCAACTACTGAGCCTGTGCTCTAGAGCCCATGAGCCACAACTATTGAGCCCGCACGCCTAGAGCCCGTGCTCTGCAACGAGAGAAGCCACCCACCACAATGAGAAGCCCACGCACTGCAACAAAGAGTAGCCCCTGCTCACTACAACTAGAGAAAAGCCTGCGCGCAGCAACAAAGACCCAATGCAGCCAAAAATAAATAAATAAATTTATTTTTAAAAAATAAATAAATAAACCACCCTTCGTAACAGGAATAGGGGAAGAAAGAGGAGGTTCGAGACTTTCCATTTTTACTTTGGACCTTGACAATTGCCTTGATTTTTATGCAAGAAGCATGTCTTGCTTTTGTAATCAAGACTTTTTGATTAAAAAAGTAAAATTTCCCTGTTGTTGAGTATTATTCTGGAAAAAATAATCTGAACTTCCAAGTGTTAGCTATTATACTGTACTGTTATAGTAGAGACTTTTTTGAAATAAAAGCTATTCCCAGCTGGTATATTACAATCAAGAATCAGACCTTAAAGCATGTGTAGATCCTAAATAAAGCAGAACCTCTTTCTTCTTGAATAGGTTATAACTTCCTAGATTCTTCAGCTATGGATTACAAGACAAGGCAATTTTAGAAAATATTAACTGTAATCTTCCCACCAGCCAGCGAGAAAAACATCGTAACATAAGGGGCATCAGGTGGAGAACCCAGCGATTACCTCAGAAGTGGAGAAAAATCAGCCTGAGGCTAACAGCTGCTCTGATCCTATCTGATAAAGCCTCAGGAGGATCAAACTGTTCCCAAGCAACTTACCTGTGTCTCAGAACAAAGATAAAGAATATTAAAAAAAAAAAAAAAAGACCATCCAGCACCAACAAGGTAAAATCCACAATGTTTAGCATGTAATAAAGAATTACCAGGCATATGAAAAACAGGATAAAATGGCCAATAGTGAGGGAAAGTCACCAGCCATGACAACATGGACGTAGAAGACAAGCACGTTAAAACGGTTACTACAACAGAATTCGATATGTTCAAGAAGGTTGAGAAAAACAAAAGCATGAGAGAGACATAAAAGAGACATAAGAGAAATAAAAAAGACTGAAATCAAATGTGGAGAGATGAAAACTACAACATCTGAGATAAAAAACATGCTGGAAGATCAGATACTACAGGAGGAAAGATCAGTGAACTTGAAGACATCAATAGAAACAATCCAAAATAAAACACAAAGAGTAAAAATTCTTTAAAAAATGAACAGAACATCAGTAAGTGGGAAAGCTTCAAATGATCTAAGATACATGGAAGTGGAGTCCTCAAGCAGAGAGAAGAGAAGAAGGGACAAAGAAATAATGGCCAAAAATTTTCTGAATTTGATGAAAACCAATCCCAGAGACCCAGGAAGCACAACGAACCCCAAGCAGAAGAAACTAAAAATCTCACATACGGGGGAATCAGGCGCTGCTGAAGCACGGAGGCCCATCATAATGAAGGCACATAAAACTAGTGTAAAAGAGAAAATCTAAAGCAGTGAGAGAAAATGGCATGGTGTGTCCAAAGGAACAGAAGTAAGAATGACAGCCGACTTCTTGTCAGAGTTTCATTATATGTTTAAGGGCAGCAGAAATACATATAGTGATAATAATAAAGATTACTGTTCTGCGTGTGACTATCTTTGTATAGCTCCATAGCAGTATTTTACAGATATAATCTAAATGAGTTCTTCCCAATATATGTGTTCCTTTTCTTTTTCTTTTTTCAAAACAAACAACATCTTATTAGAGTATAGTTGACTTAGTGTTGTGTTAGTTTCAGTTGTACAGCAAAGTGTTCAGTTATACATATATATATATATATATATATATATACTTTTTCAGATTCTTTTCCATTACAGGTTATCACAAGATGTTGAATATAGTTCCCTGTGCTCTACGGTAGGTCCTGTTGTTTATTTTATATATAGTAGCGTGTATCTGTTAATCCCAAACTCCTAATTTATCCCTCCCCACCCTACCCCACCCCTTTTCTTTTCTAGCAACAGAATCCCTGATTTTTTGCTGGACACAAGGCTGTGAAACTACATTGCTCAGTTCCTCTTTTTTTTTTGGCCGCACCACGCAGCATGTGGGATCTTAGTTCGCCGACCAGGGACTGAACCCGCACCCTTGGCAGTGAAAGTGCGGAGTCTTAACCACTGGACCGCCAGGGAAGTCCCAGCTCAGCACGTCTTACATTTAGAAGAGCTTCTAGAAACTGGCCTTTTAACTCTTTGCTTCTAACCAACTTGCAGAGGAGAACACAGGAGCTGAAGCAGCCAGCTTGGACCCATGAGGCCAACTTGGCGATGCTCAGCACAGAAGCTGGTAGAAGGAGTCTGTGTCCTAAACACCATGGAGTGCCACACCTGCCCTAGCCACCTACCTGGCATTTTACCTGAGAGAGAAAAGGTTCTCTCTCTACTTAAGCCACTGCTGGGGGCGCTTGCTCCGTTGCAGCTGACCCTCACCCTCCCTGCTACAAGCAGGTGTTATTATCTCTACCTTCCCGTTGCAGCTGACCCTCACCCTCCCTGCTACAAGCAGGTGTTATTATCTCTACCTTCCCGACACATTAATCAACTTCCTAATCCGTGGAAAAGCTTGGATTTCCATCAGCTCTGCCTGTCTCTAAAACCCTTGATATTTTCAGCAAATTACTCTTCTTACCGTGAATGTTTAGAAAAATGGCAGCTGTACTATTACAGGATTTGCAAAGGAGACTAAATCGAAATAAAATAGCTACTAAGAAATTTAACTGAAACTCTCATATAAGTAAATATTGAAGAACATCTAAAGACTTACAGCTTTTAAAGGGAATGTTTACATTGGAAGAGTGACATAAACCGAATTTTTAAAAAAGCAGAAGACAGGGACTTCCCTGGTGGTCCAGTGGGTAAGACTCCGCGCTCCCAATGTAGGGGGGCCGGGTTTGATCCCTGGTCAGGGACCTAGATCCTGCATGCATGCCGCAACTAAGAAGTCCAAATGCCATAACTAAGACCCGGTGCAGCCAGAATAAATAAATATTTTTTTTAAAAAATCATAAGACATAGAAGAACACACCCTAAGGGACCAACATTTTAATTTCAGAAATGTTTTGTCACTTGTGACCTGGTATTTTACATACACACACAGTTCGTGACAGGGGTTAGGGAAAAAACAACACCTCTAGGGATTACACCTCTGGTTTTCCAATGAAGTCGGAAATCCTGCTCTAATAGCACATTTGCTGTCACCGTTTCTAATAAGGAACTGAGGCTGAATGATGGTCAGGGCCAAGGAGCAGAGTGCAGCTGAGCTTCACCCTGTGCACCAGCTCTGACACCACTTAGCGTCCACAGGGCCTCACTTGGAGCCCAGTTTCCTTTTAAAGGGCTCCTGGGTGGTGGATGTCTCTAGATCCAGGTAGACAGACTGCCCCCCCCCTCCATTTCCCCTGTAGAGATTCAAGAAAGCTTTAGTGCTTGGCTATTTGACAGAAAGTGGTGGTTTAACCTGTCAGAATCAATGAGAAAAGTCATCTCCGTGATGGATGTTGTCTTCTGTAACTGCGGGCATCCGTATTAGTGGGGGGGGGGGGGGCTGTATGAGGCCCCGAGGGACCCTGAACAGACATGCCCCTTAACCTTTACATGTCAGGATGGGAAAAGGCCTGTCAGACACATGACTCCACATGGAACCTACGTATGATAATAATTATTATAACAGCTAACTTTCATTGTGCTGGGATGTGTTAGGTACTGTGCTCAGCAGAACTGGCAACATAACTTGCAGGGTCCAGTGCAGAATGAAAATATGGAGCTCCTGTTCAGAAAGAATGGGAGGGCTTCCCTGGTGGCGCAGTGGTTGAGAGTCCGCCTGCCGATGCGGGGTACGCGGGTTCGTGTCCCGGTCCGGGAAGATCCCACATGCCGCGGAGCGGCTAGGCCGGTGAACCATGGCCGCTGAGCCTACGCGTCCGGAGCCCTTGCTCTGCAACGGGAGAGGCCACAACAGTGAGAGGCCCGCGTACCGCAAAAAAAAAAAAAAAAAAGAGAAGGGGAAACGTGCTGTTAAAGGTACTGAGACATTAAGCATGTTCCTTTCTTCTGTGGTCAGTCTCCAGGCCTGTCCTGACGATTTTCATTCTTTATTTAAGGCCACTCTCCTGAGGCAGTGTAGACCCTCCCAGGTGCCCGGGGCCCCTGTCCTGACAGTCAAGGTCCACACCCACTTCTACCAGCTGCTGAATCCCCCCCCCCCACCAGCGGCCAAACCAAAGCACTGCCCTGGGTGGGGGCAGGGCAGCCTACACCCAATCCCTGGCAGACAGGTGACCCCCCCGGGCTTTGCAGCCTCTGTCCCTGCATACTCTGGGCTTCTGGACCAGGAGTGGGCACTGCCAGCCCGGGGCAGAACGGACGCTGCCAGGCCCTGGTCCCAGACACGGTGGGGCACATGCCCTCGCTGCTGGGTGGGCACTGGGGCAGGGGCGCCAGGAACTTACTCCAGGGGGCGGGAGGGGCGGACCACGTGGGAGGGCAGCCCCACCCTGGCGCTCGCTCCTGTCCCATGGGACTTCACTTACAAAACAGATATTCCAAAGGTGAAATAACATAAGAATTGCAAGGAGATGACCCAGAGCATTCATCCCCAGTGCGGGGGCCTTTTGAGCAGGGGGCCCTGTGTCACTGCCCTCACTGCATGCCCCTGCAGCCAGTCTTTTGTGGGATTCCCTCTTTAATCTTCACAACAAGCCTGGAAGGCCAGGTGTTATTATTGTCCCCATCTTACAGATAAGGAAATTGAGGCAGAGAAGGAGTAAGAAGCCTGCCCCAGTGGGTGGAGTGGGGTCCGAACCAGCCTGACTCTAAGCCCACATCCCTACCATTCTCTGTGCAACTGCTCTTGAAAGAATATGTGCACAAGAGAGAGAAATTCAGAACAGACAGCCAAACATCTATGTCTCATTCTAGTCTAGCTGGCATTGAAGCCCTGTTCCCACTGCAGTTTTCTTTCTTTTTTTTCCTCCCTAAAACTGTTTTTTTGTTAAGTTTCTCCCAAAGCAGAAATAGGAACATTGAAACCATGTGACGTATCAGTTTAGGAGACAGAGGGCCTGTGTCCCACTTGCGGAGTTAACTGAAACTGGACGGAGCTGGTCCCTCCGCCACTGCCTTCCATAATTAGCTCAGAAGCACCCGGGTTCCTTCTGCTGGTTTTATAGCTTCGCATGAAGTGAAGATCCCGGTCAACTGTGCTAAAGGACGACTTCACGAGCCGCTGCCAGAGCCAGCCAGCAACCTTCTAGAGGAACCGTCTAGAGCTTTACAGCAGTTCCCTTCAGGGCCCACACTTCCTTGTTTGCTTCTAGCTTATTTCACCAGAAGAGGGTTGCCTCTTTGAAAATATAGTCTCAAAAGGACTGCCGGCTCCCCTGGCCCATCCGTGTTTCCATGGTCACTGTAGTTATCACTGAGAAGCAAGTTTAGAAAGTTGTCTCAATGACGTAGACATAACCAGTGATGTGCTGATAATTTTAAATAAATAGCTCTCTGGAATGCTTTTTTTTTTTGGCCACCCTGCAAAGCTTGCGGGATCTTGGTTCCCCCACCAGGGACTGAACCTGGGCCCTCGGCAGTGAAAATGCGGAGGTCTGACCACTGGACAGCCAGGGAACTCCCTGGAATGCAACTTTTTTTTTTTTTTAAAGGCCCTGATTTGCCGTGTTTGATGCTTTCTGTGCTGTAAACCACGGCTGATTTCTGGCTGCCAGGGTGATAGCCCCTGCTTGCAGAATACCTGACATCAGACTCGTCTGCTCTTGCAGGCTGGGGGGGCGGCAGCACACCCCCAGCGCTGGTGCGCCCGCAGGCACAGCCTCTCTTTCAAGTGTCCCGAGGTGCTTTAGGTGAGTGTTGTCATTACCATAATGACTGGGGACAAGGAAAAGGAGCTACAGTTTAGTAATACCGATTTTACAATTGAACTAAGATCCCAGCACAGAGGGGTTTGCTGCAGGTGCCCAGCAAAGACCCAGACATCAGACGGGAGTGATGCTGAGAGCGTCCTGCTGCGATGGCTCAGATGAGTTTGGCTTGAAGATGACTGAGGTTGGCCACCCCAGGGCCACAGTCCTTAGGAAGGGAAGACCTTGAGAACAAGAGGCAGGAGTGACTCGATGCCTAATGGTGTGATTTGAAAGGGGCGGAGCAGGTCCCAGAGCAGGGATAGTGCCTGGGGACCTCTGGTCATGCACAGAGGGAGTGACAAATGATTCAACTTAATTGTAGAAAAAGTCCAATAATGAAAGAAGGTATTTGTCCCTCCCTTGTATTTAAATCCCATTTGTACTGTATAGCTGTATACCACAGAGAACTATACTCAATATTTTGTAATATTTTGTAATAACCTACAAGGGAAAAGAATCTGAAAAATAACATATATATATATATATATATATATATATATATATATATATATATATCTGAATGCTGTACCACTGAAAGTTCCATGACACTGTAAGTCAACTATACTTCAATTAAAAAGAAATCCAGTTTGACTGTTAACTGATTTCTCTCAAATGTCCTTTCCCATCGCCCTTTCCCCAACATCATCACCACTGGCATCATCCTTACGGGAACTTATTGTGTATCCTCAGAGTATGGTGTTTAGTTCACACTCTGGCCTTACTGACTCTTGGAAGGAATTCCCATTAGGGTGACGTCTCTACCAGACATCTCTTTATAGAGTTTGGGAGTGGGTGGAAGGCATGCATTTGATTGAGTCTGTTCTATATGCCTTTGGATAGATTTTTTTATGGGCGAATATCTCCCTGTGGGGAGTAATATCAGGTGACAGACTTCATCCCTTTTTCTAAATTGGCTAGTGTGGAGGACAGGGCAAAGTTCTCATCAAATACTAATACTCATCAAGGTTCTCATCAAATACTAATACAAATACTAATACATCAAAGTTCTCATCAAATACTAATACAAATACTTCTAATACTGAGGAGAGTATTAACATTAGAAATGAAGAGATAGAAAAAGTAGGAAACTATTTATAAAAAAGGAAAATGTGCATAAATAAAAACTTCATTAAATGACATTCATTTATCTTAAATGTGTACAACATTCTTGTTGCTACTTAAAATTAGAATGATGAAAGATGATTTGGTGGGAGGACTTGTTTGGGAAGAAAAATCAATTTAACATCCCTTTGCTTTCAATTTCTGCTGCCAAGAAGGCTCATGCTGCATCTCCTAATTCAAACATGTGTCTCCAGAAGCCTTTGGATCCCGTATTACAAAGCCCCATCTGTTTTACCCTCTCCAAATTAGCATTTCGCTCAATTCGCTTATGAATTTCCTGACATTCACTTGATTCCCCCCACTCCTGTTATCTAAAATCACAACTGGCATCTTTTCGATTTGGATTCGACTTAGAAAGTAATTTTTAGCTTTTAAAGATCCTTTTTAGTAGTAAGTAGCATATAAATAAAATGTAAAACATAATGATGCGAATCTATATGCACGAGGATGTTCATTGCAGCATTTGCTTACAATAGCAACAATTGGAAACAAATATCTATGAATCTAAGGGTAGTTAAAGCAGTAATATCTATCTATCAATCAGTCAATCCCGATAGGGAAGGCTATATATGATATACTAAGTGGAAAAAGCAAGTTGAAAGATCAGTATACAGATAATGTTATGTATAGGAAAAAAGCTAAGTTCTATCCATGTAGGACACAAAAAGTGGACTGCAAGTCACCCCAGGTGAGGATGTCACTAACTCTGGGGTGGGGACAGGGGTACAGAAGGACACTCACATTTTTTTCCCATAGGCTTGTGTTATGTTTGAATCTTCTACAATAAAAACGTGTGGACTTATGTTATCTTGAATTAAAAAATTCAAACCAAAGCAAAAATTCTTGAGTTACCAAGTTTATACAATAAAAATAAAATAAAATAAGGGTCATCAGGAATTTTAAAGATTTTCTTCCTATCCCTACTTTTAATAACTTCTTATCTATACTCAAGGCAAAATAAAAAGGAAAGAAATTTAAAACATATATGAGAGGAGACTTCCCTGCAGTCCAGTGGTTAAGACTCTGCGCTTCCAACGCAGGGGGCATGGGTTCAATCCCTGGTTGGGGAACTAAGATCCCACATACCGTGCAGCACGGCCAAAAAATTAAACAAAACAGAACAAAACATATACGAGAGGAAGTTATTAGAACTGAAGATAACCAATGTATAACGATGTGTCTAGTAAGCACAGAGATTACAATTTTAGGTGGACTACAGGACAGAGGCGAATATATATATTGGTGTGTGTAAAATTTTGTTTTATTTCTGGGGAGGATATCATTCCATTTCCATGATGATGATGATGATAAATTGCCGTTACTGAAAGGTAAGTAATGTCTTAAATAATTTTTCTTTTATTAACTCATGTAATCTTAACAACAACCCAGTCAGGAAGATTCTGCAGTTATCCCCATTTTACAGATGAAGAAAGGAAGCAGAGAGAGTGAAGGAACTTGGTCAAGGTTCACGCAGTTTGTAAGGGATGAAGTTGAGATTCAAACCCAGGCAGGAGGGATCCAGAGTCTATACAGCCTAATCACTCCCTTAAAATTGCAAAGTCAAATAAATACCTGCTGGAAGCAACCTAAATGTCCATCGACAGATGAATGGATAAAGAAGATGTGGTACATGTATACAATGGACTATTATTACTCAGCAATAAAAGAGAATGAAATAATGCAATTTGCAGCAATATGGATGGACTAGAGATTATCATACTAAGTGAAATAAGCCAGACAGAGAAAGACAAATATCATATGGTATCGCTTATGTGTGGAATCTAAAAAACAAAAAAACAAACGAACTCTTATACAAAACAGAAATAGACCCACAGACGTAAACATAGAGAACAAACTTATGGTTACCAAAGAGGAAGGGGAGGAGGGATAAATTAGGAGTTTGGAATTAACAGATACAAACTACTATACATAAAATAGATAAGCAACAAGTAACTATACTCAAATTTTGTAATAACCTATAACGGCAAAGAATCTGAAAAAAAATAGATATGTATGTATGTGTAACCGAATCACTTTGCTGTTCACCTGAAACTAACACAACATTGTAAATCAACTATACTTCAATAAAAAAAAGAAAAACAACAACCCTGCATCCAGTAGGCAAGACCATCTAGAGGGTGGAGAGCAAGCACTGCTTTAGGGGCGCTAGCCCAGCACCACCTTTTCCTACGAGCTCCCCGCACACTCCCAGGCTGCCCTCTGCAATGTCTCTCCGCGTCTGCAGCAAAGTTTTTCTCTGGATGTTTATTTTCTGGTATTTTTGTGCTACTGCACTTGGGTGAGGAGGTTAGTGTGCCTTGGGAAGCAATCACGGAAGGGGCGGACGCCAGAGAGAGCCAGGTGCTCTGGGTGTGCTCGTTGAGGACAAGGCATAGCAGCCGGGAGGCCACGGCAAGGGGCAGTGCTGACGGAGGGGGGCACCAAATGGGAAAAGTACGACTTATTCATTACCAGCAGCCAGGAAGGAGGACCCTCAGGCTTTCTCCTGAACTGCCTTGTTGAACTAGCTGTACGGTGGAGACTGTTTGAACCACTTCTGTAGTTAAAAAGGAAGTAGAAGTCAGAGCCCAAACTCGAGGAATTTATAAACTATGGTGATATGAGCGATATAGAAAATCAATAAACAACAAGGTCCTACTGTATATAGCACAGGGAACTACATTCAATATATTGTAATAAACTGTAATGGAAAAGAATCTGAAAAAAGAATATATATGTATATTTGAATCACTTTGCTGTACAACAGAAAGCACTGTAAATCAATTATACTTCAATTTTTAAAAATTAATTAATTAATTTATTTTTGGCTGCGTTGGGTCTTTGTTGCTGCACGCAGGCTTTCTCTAGCTGCGGCGAGCGGGGCAACTCTTTGTTGTGGCTTCTCATTGCAGTGGCTTCTCTTGCTGCGGAGCACGGGCTCTAGGCACCCGGGCTCCAAAAGCTGCAGCACACAGGCTCACTAGTTGCGGCACATGGGCTCTAGAGGGCACGGGCTTCAGTAGTTGTGGCTCGTGGGCTCTAGAGCGCAGGCTCAGTAGTTGTGGTGCATGGGCTTAGCTGCTGCGCGGCATGTGGGATCTTCCCGGACCAGGGCTCGAACCCGTGTCCCCTGCCTTGGCAGACGGATCCTTAACCACTGCGCCACCAGGGAAGCCCTTCAATTTTAAAAATATATATAAACTATGATAATGTGAGAAGGACATCCACAGGTGAATCACAACAACAAAAAGACAGAAACAAATATTTAGCCACGGATTTGGGCTTTGGGTCACACACCAGCCCCAGCTGAGCTGTATGATGGTGGGGCGATGACTTAACCTCTGAGAGCCTGTTTCCTCAGCTTTATGGTGGAGGAGCCGCTCCTTCGCCCTGAGCTGTAGTAGGAACTGGAGGAAGCAATGCAGGTGGGAGAGTTCGGCTCTGGGCCCCCATCAGCTAGGCGGAGATTCTCAGGGATCACTTCCTACCTGACCTCTCCTGCCCGCCCTCCGTCCACAGGTGTCAGACCTGCAAGGTGGTCTGAAGACTTTCCCTGCCCACCTCTGCTCCCTCTCCCTTCATCTTGGCATTTGCTCCGAGAATTCTGGGGCTGCCACAGGGCTAGAGAAGTAGCATCGTGCCTACCATAACCAGAAACAGGCCGTGGAAAAGGAGGTCCTGGGGCGGGAGATGCAGACCCACCTCAGGGGAGGGCTGCCTGTGCGAGATGGGGGGTGGGGTGGGGGGCTGCTGTGTCAGGCACTCAGCCTCTGTCTCCCAGAGACAAGGTTCCTGTGTGTGAAATAAAGTCGGGTTTCAGCTCTGAGATGGAAGGTTCTGGTAGGGAAAGTGAAAGCTGGGGGTGGCTAGCAGCTGGGATGGCTACCCTCAGAGGGACACAGAATCTGCATCGCCCTCAGGACTGAGAGAGGGGCTTAGCTCCTCTCGGATGTACACAGCCACCTCCTTTGTTTGCATCTTTTAGTCTCACTCTCTCAGGATTTTCCACGAGGAGCTGTTCTCTCGGTCAGTGAGCCAGAAGCTGTGATGCCCACCCAGATTCCCTTCCCAGGCTGGTGCACCCACCCTGGCCACTGTGAGAGAGGTGGCTGCTGAGATCTCACAACTGCCTCTTTCTCTGAGGGGAGCCCTGGTCTGGGGTGTTTGCTGTCCTCACCCCCAAATCAAGGGTCACCTACAGGCAGGGACTGCTGACTGACCCGGGGCACAGAGGCTGCCTCTGTCACAAGACTAGGCTCCAAAGCTCACATCTCTGCCCACTGGCCTCCTCCGGCCCTGCTTCCCTCTCCCTCACAGGGTCTCCCTGAAGCCCATCCCTCCACAAATCGTGGTACTGAATCCTTGCCTCAGGCTCTGCCCTCAGGATGGGATTCACTCGTCCAGCCACCAGGATCCGACCTAAATCTGTCAGTGTTTCCCAAAGTGTGGCCCATGGAATACCTGCTTTGGAAGCACCTGGAATGCTTGTTTAAATGCAGAGTCTGGACCCAACCCTGCTTCCACACAACCAGAATCAGCAAGTGGGTGGTGAGAACTTGCGTTTTCAACAGACTCCCAGCTGTGCTCAAGAACGCCCAAGTCTGTGCACCTCTGTGCTGACCGGCCCCTTCATTCCTGGCATCCCTCCCTGCATCTTCACTCAACACATCCCCTTTCTTCTATGAATAGTGCCCTAAACTCAGTGCCAGATGCTCCACATGCTTCCACTGCACCCCTCACCTTGCACAGCCCCTGCAGCCACTTGCCTAGTGCTGACCGCCAGGTGGGAAGCTCTCCCGCCACGGAACCACCTCAATGCCTCTTGTTCACCTCCTGAAGGACTAAGACCACCTACACTGTGAACTCCACACTTTATCATATTCTTCTTTGTGTTGTAGAAACCGTTTATTCCATGACCTGTCTCCCTGATCTGTACTGTAACCTGCCAGACGACTGAGAACGTGGCTTCAACTTCTTTGTTTCTATCCCCCATTCAACATCCCGCAAGCTAAACAACAAGGTCCTACTGTACAGCACAGGGAACTATATTCAATATCCTGGGATAAACCATAATGGAAAAGAACATAAAAAAAAGAATGCAATGCCATTTGCAGCAACATGGATGGACCTAGAGGTTGTCGTACTAAGCGAAGTAAGTCAGACAGAGAAAGACAAACATCATATGATATCGTTTACATGTGGAATCTTAAAAAAATGGTACAAATGAACTTATTTACAAAACAGAAATAGAGTCACAGATGTAGAAAACAAACTTATGGTTACTGGGGGGACAGGGAAGGGGGAGGGATAAATTGGGAGATTGGGATTGACATATACACACTACTATATATAAAATAGATAACTAATAAGGATCTACTGTATAGCACAGGGAACTCTACTCAACATTCCGTAATGACCTATATGGGAAAGGAATCTAAAAAAAACAAAAGTGGATATATGTATATGTATAACTGATTCACTTTGCTGTACACCTGAAACTAACACAACATTGTAAATCAACTATACTTCAAATAAAATCCGCAAGCATTTGCTTATGTTTCATTCATTTGTTCACTCATTCATTCCTTCACTCAGTATTTACTGAATATTACATACAGGCACAGTATTAGGCTCTGGTGATACAAAAATGGATAGATTGTAATTGTCTTGGTGGGACACACAATCCAATTAATTAAATGCTTTCAAGAGTGAATTTATTGTAAAAGGATCTCTAAGGACAGCATAAAATGACATTCGTTCATTTATACATTCAATCATTATGTATTAAGCATTGTGCACCAGGCCCTGTACTAGGTACCAGGAATATGATGGTAAGCAAAGTAGACATAGGACCTGTTCTCCAGATGTTTATGGTTTAGTAGAGGAGACACACTAATTATGTAATTATACAAATCTATAATTACAAAATATGTTAAGCGCTGGAGAGAAGAGATGAGAAAACTTTCAAGGCACAGGGAATAGCACGTGCAAAGGCCCTGTGGTGAGGGAGAGCTTGTCTTCTGGGAACTGAATGAAGGCAGCAGGGTGAGCACCCCTGAGTGACGGGGAGTGTGAAGAGAGATGAGGCGTGGGGTGGGCAGGAATCAGATTTAAGAGTCTTGAAGGCCACAGTAAGTGTTTTGCTCTTACATCTACGAACAATAGAAAGCCAGTGAAAGGAGCCAGGGTGATGGAGCAGGTGGAAGGGCCCTCTGGCCAGGACGTGGGAGAGACGGGAGGAGGTCGCCTGGGGTGCTGCATTGTGGGGCAGCTGCTCAGCTCCGCCTCCCCCTCAAGCCTACTTCCTCACACAAGAGGGAAAGACCATGGTTGTTGGCATCTCCTTTGCCTGATATGTGTCTGGTACAAAGTGGCTAGTTAGATATGTCCGGAGGGAGGAGGGGTGATGAGGTCAGAGTGGACCTTGGGTGGGGCCCCGCTAGCTAGGCAGGTGATTGGCACAGATGGAGGGAGTAGGCGGGGCTAAAGGACAGGGCCCAGGCCCCCTTGACCTCTTCACCGTTACCGAGACCCTTAATGACTTTTCTTTATGTGGGTTAGAGCGGTCACGGTTTATCAAATTAGAAATTAAAACGGAGAAAAAATTTAAATCTTTATAAATTGCTTTCAAATGCACAACAATAAACCCATTGTATAGTAAGTTAATTTTTATGAAAAATAATAACCATGTTTTCCCAAACAAAACAAAATTTAGTGACAGGTGACCTTATTTTATATTTTTATAAATCTCTTCAATGTCTGGTTGTTAGTAGACAGTAGAATGCCTATATCTGCTTCTGCATTTAATCTGTTGCAATATCTCGTGCCATGTAGTCTCTGGAAGGCTCTGCTGCACAATTCTGAGAGAATGAGAATGAAAAAGCAAATAATGTCTTAGTATGAGTGTGAAAATAGTTTTGGCCTGTTTTGGCTCTGCAAGGATCTCTGGAACACTGCTCCCCACAGGAACGCAGGCCTCACACACTGGTTTCAGGAGACGCTTTGGAGGCAAGATGGGCAAGCCTTAGTTATATTATTATTATTGCTCATACTTACTGCGTGCTGTTCTTCCTCACAGCAGCTCTGTGGAGTGGGCACCGTTAGCATCCCCGGTTCACACAGGAGAAGCCAGGATAACTTGGTGATGGTAACCAGTACCAATTTTATATTTACATATACAGGTCTGTATATCCTTTTTTCACAATGAAATTGGACATTTTTATTTTTAGGAAAGTGACCAAAACAGCTAATCATGAATTTTATAATTTTTGGCCGGCGAGGCTAAGCCCGGCTCCAGTGAGCCTCAAACAGAAAAGCACCCTCTATAATCCTCCGTTACTTTTGAGAGCTGACTATGATTTAAATGTACTTCTGAGCCATTTCATTTTTAAGAGCCCATTTGGGAAGCTTAAAAATTAATTAAATCTTTCGTCTTCAAAGTTTAATTCTTCCACTTCTGGCATATTATCTACGGCTCTGAGAAAAATTGCCAATCACTTGGGTAATTTGCACCTAAATTAAAGGTGCAGGGAAGTTGAAATTAGAAGCAGCTAGAATAGTAGTTCCTTGGTTTCTCCTGCTAGGGTTTTGGACCAAAACGCACAGAGCCTTCCTGTTTTCCTGGCTTCCTTTTTCAGGCGATGGGCTCGCGGCTAGCTTATTTTCACCGTGTAAAGTTCCAGGTTCTTCTATTTCTGAGGCTCCTTTGCTGTCTGCCGCCTGCCCGCTCTGTCTGTGCTCCTTCTTCTCATGACATTGATCACACTTGTCACCAACCGGTCTCCACCTGCCCTGATTCCTACCCAGAGGGGCAGCCCTTTTCCCAGAGGACGTCCATGTGCCATTCCTCCCCTGAAACGGTGTCAGGTGCTGCCGTCAGCATTTACGTGCATCAGCTCAGCTCATGCGCTCAAAGCCCCCTGAGGTTGGCGCCACCCACTTTACAGATGGGAAAATGAATTTGGGAGACCTAAGGGACTTGCCCAAAGACCTACAGCCAGCGCAGCTGGAGAGTGCAGAGGCATTCCCAGAACCCACGCCTGTCTGACCCCTAAGCTTTGCTCTAAATCGTTCAACTCTTTTACCTCTCTGCCTTTTTTTTTTTTTTTTGCGGTACGCGGGCCTCTCACTGTTGTGGCCTCTCCCGTTGCGGGGCACAGGCTCCGGACGCGCAGGCTCAGCGGCCATGGCTCACGGGCCCAGCCGCTCTGCGGCATGTGGGATCTTCCCGGACCAGGACACGAACCCGTGTCCTCTGCATTGGCAGGCGGACTCTCAACCACTGCGCCACCAGGGAAGCTCCCTCTCTGCCTTTTAAAAGACCATTTCCGGGGCTTCTGGTGGCACAGTGGTTACGAATCCACCTGCCGATGCAGGGGACACGGGTTCGAGTCCTGGCCAGGGAGGATCCCACATGCCGCGGAGCAACTAAGCCTGTGTGCCACAACTACTGAGTCTGCGCTCTAGAGCCCACAAGCCACAACTACTGAAGCCCGCACGCCTAGAGCCTGGGCTCTGCAACAAGAGAAGCCACCGCAATGAGAAGCCCGCGCACCGCAACCAAGAGTAGCCCCCGCTCGCCGCAACTAGAGAAAGCCCACACGCAGCAACGAAGACCCAATGCAGCCAAAAATAAATAATAAATAAATGATTAATTTTTAAAAACCTGAGGAGCCTTCTAGAATAAGCTCTCACTGCCAAGAATGGTCAATTTGAACATCGCTAAGGTTAATAGCAGCAACAGATTAAAAAACACATCAAATGTATTTTTTAAAAAAAATAATAAAATAATGAAAATCATTAGAAACTACAATCTCGTCTTTGATCTCAACACTGCTTCTTGGAATTCCCTGGTGGTGCAGTGGTTAAGAATCCGCCTGCCAATGCAGGGGCACGGGTTCCATCCCTGGTCCAGGAAGATCCCACATGCCGGGGAGCAACTAAGCCCGTGTGCCACAACTACTGAGGCTGCCCTCTAGAGCCCACGAGCCACAACTACTGAGCCCGCGTGCCTAGACCCCGTGCTCCACAACAAGAGAAGCCACCGCAATGAGAAGCCCGCGCACCGCAACAAAGAGTAGACCCCACTTGCCGCAGTTAGAGAAAGCCTGTGTGAAGCAATGAAGACCCAATGCAGCAAAAAAAATAAATAAAATTTAAGAATATATATTTTAAATGCCATTTCCTCTGCCTGCTTTTCTTAAGTGTCTTCTCCAAGAAAACTTCCCTGACTCTCAGCCTCAGGTGCCTCTCTGCTCGAGGCGCCTCGTGCTCACCTGCGTGCTACATTTGACACCTGTGTTCTCCCCAGTGGACGGTGGGCTCCCTCGGGGTAAAGCTCTGCTTTTCCTCTCTCAGTCGCCACCAACTAGTACTAGTCCCTGGCAAACAGTAGGCGTTTCCTATGAATAATCGATACATTCTTTTTTTTTTACGAAATTAATTAATAAATTAATGAAGTTCATTTGTTAAGTCTGTTGTCTGGAACCTGGACTAAAAGTAGTGTTGTTGAAACAGTGCACTTTCAAGGTACATAATGGCTTAACAGAATTAGTGGGTTGGCTGTTGTGTTTCCCACAGTTTTACTACATTTTTCTTTTGGGAAAATGCAATCTAAATTTAAGGAATGGTCTTAAACCTAAGCTTTAGACCATCACTCTGCTAATTTGTGGACTGCCCTTGAAGCTGCCTACTTTTTATTGTCTATTTAGAATTTACTTCAAGGATCACTGGCTGTAAACCTGTGCACGTTTTGTTATTCATTCTTTCACTCACTCTGGTCATTCATCCTATACTCATTGTTAAGGGCTTACTACCTGCCAGCCGCTATTCTAGGTACGGGGGTGGACAACAGCATCCTTGAAACCAGAAGGTCCATCTAATGGAGACGAGGAGTTACAGCCACATGGTAAGAGGAGTTACGACAAGGACCTGAAGCTCGGAGGGGCAGACACTTAATTCTGCTCCAAGAGGCTGGAGGAGGCTCCCGAGAAGGAATGGTACTTGCACTGTCTTGTTGGGGACCAGCTTTCTCAAGCTGCCTGGTAACCACCACTGTCCCTCCACCTTGAATGTGGATGCTTGAGGATGGATGTCCAGTTGGTCCAAAGGGCAGGTACATACCTGTCTGCAACATCTTAAGTTAAGAAAGAAGATAAAGACCATCTGGTGTCTGTGTTGTGAACATCTCATGGCTCAATTGTGTAGGATTATGATGGTGCCGGCCTCTGCTTTGCCCCACAGTTAAAACATGAAGTAAGTAAATAAGTGTTTCCGGCTGTCAGTGTTCTCCTGGGGGCCCCTCAGCTCAGCTGGGACAAAATAGTTTAAAAACTAGGTAAGGGAATTCATGTTGCATTTGACAACCCCTGATTCCTACTCTGAAACCTAATCTACATGAGAAGTTTTCACTGGGTTCCAGTACTCTGCTCCCTGCAGGCAGGGATGGGCATGCTTACTTCTGTATTATCAGTGTCTGCCTGACACACGGAAGTGCTCAGCAAGTTGGTTATGTGATGGCTTTAATGACATGTGCATGTCACTGCTTTCATTCACAGGAATATGCACCAACTTGGAGGAGTTTCATCTGGGGAGGTATTCACTGTGAGGAAGCACCTTGCTGTGCCTGTCAGGTCTAGAAACATATTGGATTATCTACTGGGCCCTGAGCGATCTTGAGAATGAGTATGTGGGAAGGTGCTGATCTCCAACTGTCTTGCATGTTTGGGCAGAAGCTCTGTCATTACTGCAACATAGGAAATGTCTGCTGTCAAGGCCACAGCAGCCCATTCTTGGCTTGTCTTCTGAAGGAGGGTTAAGTAGTGTGGGAGAAAAAGCACAAGGCACGGACTCTGGAAATCGCAATCGGGGTTTCCATCTGGATATAGTTTTCTATTGCTGCAGACCAAACTCTCCCAGAACCCACAGTGGCTGAGAGCTAATAACAAAGACTCTTCCCCTGACCAACTTCGGTCGGTGTCTCTGAGGCTGCTCGGCCAGATGTCAGTCGTGACCAATGAGAACTGCGAAACCTTGGCACAATCCGTCAGCTCCTGACACTGAGACTGGAACAAACACTAGCCTGGTTTCTAACAGCTCAAGGCTGCACCCCTGGCCTGACCCAGCCCTCCCAGGTTCCCGCCTGGGAAAGCTCAGGTTGCCAAAAGAATTTTCTGTGTGAGGTTACCCTCACTCAACACCTAGCTTGCCTAACATTTCTCAGAAAACAGCCCCCTACCAGCTTTTTGTAACTTTCCACTTCTCTGACTCTGCCCAGGCTCTCAACAGTTCCTCCTCCCTGCTCCCTCCTTCTTCCCTTAAAGTCCCTCTGCACAGGTTGGAGCCGAGCTGTTTCTCTCTCTCCCCTACTGCAGCAGTCTGCATGAAATCTGTCTTGCCACCTTTAATGAATGCCCAGCTCTATTTCACTTTGACACTACACTAAACGCTTATTAACTCCAACAGTTTTGATGAGCCAGGAATTCAGGAGAGCCTCAGCTGGGTGGTTCTGGGTCAAGGCTGCTCAGGATATATAGACTGGGGCTGGAGGATCTTCCCACGTGGCTCCCTCACCTGCTAAGTTGGTGCTGGCTGTTGGTGGGAGGTCTCAGTTCTTACCGCGTGGCCCTCGCCACAGGGCTGCTTGAGTATCCTCGTGACACGGCAGCTGGCTCTCCATGCAGCGCAGGGGGAGGAGGTGGGAGCTGCATGTCTTTCATGACCTGGCCCTGGAGGTCACACATGGTCACTTCTGTAGTATTGTTTCTCTGATTTCACAGGCCAGCCCTATTCACTGTGAAAGGGGACTCCGGGACTGTGGGCCCTGGGGGTTGGGAATGGCTGGGGATCCCCTTGGAGGCTGGCTGCCGTGACTCTGCACTAATCCAGGTCGTGACCTTGGGCAGGTCACTGCGACTCTGGCTGGAACGAAAAGGAAAGGGCTAGGTTTGTTCTATGAGGTCCCTGCCAGCCCTGACTTGTCTTCTATTGAGCAAGAGACTTCCTCAGTGCACGGAAGAGTTAATGTGCTTACAGAAGCATTTTTCACAGAGGGTAACTCATCTGCCAGGGTCTGGCCCAATTCCTAGAATCGGGTGCCTCGTTTTATGGGGGAGGGGGGTCATAGCAGCTGTCTGGGTTTCCCATCATTTCTCCTCTCACTTCCGAGGTCAGGGAGGTGGGAGGGGACGTGAACAGGTGGCTCCTGACTGGGCTGGCTTGGACCAGCCCTGATACAAAGACACTAAGGGTTTGGAAATGGACATGCAAGCGGGGGATTGGCAGGCTGCCCTGGGAAGGCGCTGGTCCTCATTTTGCTCCTTTGGGGAGTTTTGCACCTGATTAATGATTCTGTTCAAGATGCATTAAGCTGCTGGGACCTTTCTCCATGTAGCAGCGCCAGCTCCTTCCTGCTCTTAACACGTTTTTTGGCTTGTCCCAGTCTCTCCCACCCCCAACTTGGGGCAAATCATGGGTCCAGGATGTGCTGGGTTTTTCCCTGGAAGGGCAGGAGAGGCTGAATGTCACCCCACGCACCGCTCCTGGGGTCAGGGGCTGAGGAGCCGCTACAGGCGAGGGAAGCTCAAGTTCAAAGCCTACCTGGATACCTGACTCTTGATACCTGAGTCTCTTGATCCCCCAGGGCATCTTGCTCTGAGCAGCTACGGTCACTTTCAGAGGGCAGCTCCTGGCTCCATCCTACCTTCCCCAGAAATGAGCAGCAGACAGACAGGAGCAGGTACCCAACAAGGAAGCCGGGAAGGGGCTGCTGTTACTCACGATGGAGAAAACAGTCCTGCATCTGACAACCCCCCACCCCACGTGCTTTCTTCTGTCCTCTTCCTCCATCCTTTAGACATTCATTCGAAGAATGTTAAAGCCTCGAGGTCATGGCCTCACAATGGACCATGGCAGCAATGGAGGCCAAGTTTCTTTCCTTTTCTCCCTCTTCCTGCAAGAACATGCTTTTAACACTTGTTGACTAGTCATTTGGAAAATTACTCTTCCTGTAGACGGCTGTCAAGGTGACAGGACCCTGGCGGATCCAGGGTGGTGAGGGAGCAATAAAAAGACAGGGGCTCTGTCCTGCTTCAGCCCTCTCTTTGCTCTGTCTGTCCCCTGACTCTCTCCAACCCCCTCCCACGCTGTCCTTTTTTCAGCCGGGATCCAAGGATCTCCCTCCGGAGAAAGCGCATCATCGCAGGCTGATCAGGGTGCCAAGTCGTCCCCCCCCGCCCCCCGCCCACCCCCGCGGCCGAGGAGCTTAGCACAATGGTCCTTTATGCTGTGCTGCGTGCTCTCCTTCCTGGCCCCGGCTGCCCCCCGTGCGCTGCTTTCCTTTAGTCTTTCTTCAGTATTTCTTTTCCAGTTGACTTAGTTATTACAGTGCCTGGACGGGGGCAGGAAAGACTCTGGAGGCTGGGCCTGGCACCAGAGTCTGACGGGACTGCCCTGACATCACCGGGAGGTCTTTGGTCGCGCTCCCGCTGACCGGACCCTGGGTCCACCTTCCTGGGCTCCCTTCCATCGTGGAGGGTAGAGACAGGGCCTGTCCCCTGGTAGCCGGCTTCGTTGTCAGGGCTCTGGACCCACCAGCCTAGGACGTTTCTAAAAAGAGTACTGAGTATGGAGTGGTTGTGAGTGAGGCAAACCTCGCAGCCTCAGCCTAGGCACAAATCCAATGAATAAAACGGACACGTTTGAAACAGAAAACGGCTCCAGTGAAAGGCAAAGGATTGCTGCTGGAGCAGAGGAAAGCAGAGCTGCCAGTCAGGAACTGCGGGCTTTTCTCTCTGTGGATGGAATCAGCGCAGTGAGGTGCTCCTCACTGCCCAAACAAGCCCCACCAGCCTCGCCGGGCACTCAAGGCAGGGGCAGCCCCCTTCCTACCCAGGGACTTCATTTCCTCCTTCAGTCACATTTTCAAGGACTTCCTGGAACCTCCAAGAGCTACATCACGTGGCATCGACATCAAACATCTGCTTTGCATTAAAAAAATTTCTTTTTAATTAAACCTTTTAAATTTGTAATCAGACAATTGGAATTTCATTTTTGAGGACCTAGAGTTCTTGGGGAACATACGAAAGTTAATATGCAGAACAAAGTTCAGTCTGAGCAAGGAAGACGAAATTCCCTGGCCACTTCGGTTTTCCCCTCATTTACATAAACCTCAGACAAGCGGGTATTTGCCGAATACCCTGCATGAGGGCTAGGAGTAGGTGACCAACTCACATGGCAGCTGACAAAATGTAAAAGAGTGGACGGTAGCCGGGGGCAATTTCCAGGTGTGACGACACTTAATGAAGGCCTATCGAGAGCGCCGGACGGAGCTAAACATGATTGGAAAGGGAACCCTGATCCAGGTTTCGGAGATGCCACGGCTAAGACACCTGCACTGCCGTGGGCAGGGTTGATACTGGTAAATGCCTGTACCACACCGCATATTAAAATCTTCAAAAACACCTCTAGCAGTCATTAAAACAGCTGCTGCTGCAACTTCCCCAAAACCTCCTCAAAATCTGTCTGCTCTGGCTCCCTTTAGGTACCTTCAGGAGCTTCCTAAAGTCTAGCTGCTAAAGGGTTAAACTCGGCATAGCTGGTGTCCAGTACCCTGTTTCAGTCTTACAGCTAGTATCTGCTTTCAAACACTGCGAGTATTACCCCCGGCTATACCCATGACTGTAATATGTGTTGGCAGAGATATTTGGAAGGAACTTTGCTGTGGCAATGCTTGAAGGTCTGATTCATTGACTCTGAGAGTGAGTTCTGGTACATGGCGGGGGGGTGGGGCTGGGGGGAGGCGACATCGACATCGAAATCTGATTTATTAACACTGGCAACAGTTACAGGCCATCTTGCCAACAAAGTTTCTGAAATTGAAATCGCATGAAACTTTCCTAGTTCCTGCTCGTGCCACATGCGCCCTTTCCTTTCTAAAGCAGCAAATTCACTTAAAAATAATTAAGAAAAGATTGATGGGATTTTGGAATTGTAATGAAAAATATGATCTCATTAGTAAGTCATGAGTCAGGGCCAGGCGCTCTGTCAGATGTATGCACTTCTGCATAATTAGAAGAAGCTGATGCAAGGGGAGCTAATAATGGCCTGAATTAAAAAATTAAAATGGTTTCCCTTTATACTTTTTGACTGTGCTGAAATTCTTCCTTTTGCAAAGATTCAGAAAGAGATTTCTCTCCAAAGAACCCTATCAAAGGTAACTGAGGTGCTGAAAGAGAAAATGGTGGTAAAATAATTGAAAAGACTGAATACAAGGGACCTTTCCATTGAATCTGTTATTAAGGCTCATTCAGGTTACCAGTCCAACAGGAGAAACTTTTTGAATTGCAAAAGCACATTTTGAAAAGAGCCACTAGATTAATAAAGTAAATTCCATATAATCTCTGGTTTGAACCATAGAATAAACAAAAAGATTGCCCTTCAGGAGAGACGCACAAGTTCTGGAAAGGTGACAATGGGCTTAGAGGCAAACAGGATGGCGATCTCCTCTCTGCCACTTCCAGCTGGTGGTCCTGGACCAGCTGACTAAGTCTAAGCCTTGATCTACTCATTTGTAAAATGGGAATAAGAAAACCAACCTCTTAGATTTATTGCCAGAAAGAAATGAAATAACAGGTACAGAGCAGGCATTCATTAAAAAGTATTTACCATTTCCTTTTTCCCTAGGAACCCTTCTCTGCTGACATTTGAAAGTTAACAATTTCCCCTTGTTGGTTTCAAAGGGGCAAACATTTGTTGAGTGTCTGAGTGCCAGACGTAGTGAAGGACCACAGCGATGAGTTGGGTAGTCTTGAAGGGATTTATCCTGCAGGTGGGGTGAAGGGGATGGACAGTTGGACACTGTTTATAGGCAAAGCAGAATGGGTTAGATGCTGCAGAAGTCCAACTTGCCCAAAGAGGAGGATTGCACAAGGGTGTCTGAGGAGATGATGCCCCATGGTATGAGCTGCTGTGCCCACAGTCAGAATGTGGAAAATCTGCTCCTCTGAGCCCTCACTATCCTTTCCTCCCCACCCATCTAGCCTCTCTCCCCCCCAACCCCGTCCAGCAGCAAAGGGAGAGCACCCGTCATGGCAGGGACCCAGAGGCCCTCCTCTATCCAGGGCCAGAGTCTATCCTGATTGGATGGTGCCTGTGTGTGGCAGCGGTTAAATATTTTCAGCTTCACTCCTGGGTGTGTATGACAGATAAGGGGCTTCGTAAGCTTGCTGGTGGACAAAGTGAACCTGACAAGAAGAGTGCGATTTTGACAAACAGAAATCAGAGAGAGGGCATTTCAGAGAGGAGGATCAGTATGAATGAAAGCAGGGAAGTAACAAAGTAAGAAAATGATTTGCGGAACAGTGAGTGGGAACTGGTGATATGGTAGGAAACAGGGATAAAAATATTATTGGCGCCTTGTAGAAGGTCTCGAACTTTAAATTTATTTATTTATTTGTTTATTTTTGGTTGTGTTGGGTCTTTGTTGAGGTGCACGGTCTTCTCATTGCTGCAGCTTCTCTTGTTGCGGAGCACGGGCTCTAGGCACGTGGGCTTCAGTAGTTGTGGCACGTGGGCTCAGTAGTTGTGGCGCACGGGCTTAGTTGCTCCGTGGCATGTGGGATCTTCCTGGACCAGGGATAGAACCCGTGTCCCCTGCATTGGCAGGAGGATTCTTAAGCACTGTGTGACCAGGGAAGCTTGGTCTTGAACTTTAAAGTGAGGAGATTTAACTTTAGTTGGGAGGCACTGAAGAGTATTGAGAAGGGAAATGACAGAAGATTAACTTTGAAGTAGTAAATGAGAAATGACATGGAGGCAGAAAACCAGTTGGGAGACTCTGTAGTCCAGGATGGAAATCATGGGGGCCTGAATCAGGATGTTGTTAATGGAAATACACATGAAAGAGAGATGTAAGAGATATACTGGAACTAGACCCTATAGAACCCAGTAACTACTAAACACAGAGGCCCTCACAGGCTCCTCGGAGAGAACCTGACCTCAATGTCACTCTTCCAGACACTATCCCAAAAGAGTCTGAACCTGCAAGAACCGGATATTAGGCCAGATAACTCCATGGTGCTTCACATCCCTGTCATGCTCATGAGCATCCAACTGTATTCTCATTCTCCTACTGGTGAGAGCCTCCTCCCCCTTGACACACTGTCACGACCACCCCTCCCTTTCCATAGAGCCCTTCAGCTAACACTCACTGAACATCTCCTACGAGCCAGACATTGCAGAGTGCGCTTTGTACACATCATCCGATGCAAAACCCTTTGCCTCCTTGTTTAATGAAAGGCTCCCTCTAGAACTGTGGTGGGTGGAGGTGGTTTGTTCATGCAAACCCCATGTATCAAGGACTTGACAGCAGTGTTCTGTTGGTTCTTGTTACCCACCAGCGTTTCCAAATCATTATATGTTCACCCTGGTATAAAACTCCTCATGCTGGACTTCCTTGGTGGCACAGTGGTTAAGAATCCACCTGCCGATGCAGGGGACACGGGTTCGAGCCCTGGTCCAGGAAGATCCCACATGCCACGGAGCAACTAAGCCCGTGTGCCACAACTACTGAGACTGCGTGTTGCAACTACTGAGTCTGAGTGCTGCAGCTACTGAAGCCCATGTACCTAAAGCCCGTGCTCCACAACAAGAGAAGCCACCGCAAATGAGAAGCCCGTGCACCGCAACGAAGAGTAGTCCCCACTCGCTGCGACTAGAGAAAGCCCACATGCAGCAACGAATACCCAACGCAGCCAATAAATAAATAAATAAATTACACTGTATTCTAGTAAACCAATTTTACATTCATGGTGTACACTCAAGTTGGTTATAATGCATTAACTTTTTATACATTTTCAGAATCACTTTGGCAACATTTTATTTGGCATTTTGCGTCTATGTTTATGAATTATATTGGCCTTCAGTTAAAAAAAAATTTTACTGGAGTATAGTTGATTTACAATGTTGTGTTAGTTTTAGCTGTTGGCCTGCAATTTTTTAATTATATTTTTTCATGTAATATCCTTGACAGGTTTTGGTACAAAGTTATGATAGCCTCATATGATGAGTTGAGGTATGTCCTCTCTTTTCAGTTATCTGGGACAGTTTGTGGAGACTGATTTTATTTCTTTCTTACATATTGATAGAGTTCACAGGGAAAGCCAGTTCGGCTTGGAGTTTTCTTTGGGGGAAGGTTTTAAATTACACATTCAACTTCATTTATAGTTACAGGACTATTTAGGTTTTCTATTTCTTTTTGTGTCAGTTTTTTCATCAAAATTTTCAAATCTTTTACATAAAGTTATAGTATACTCTTATTATCTTTCTGATGTCTGCAAGATCTGTAGTGATGTCTCATTTTCATTCCAAATATAACTTTTGGTTCCCCCCGCTTTTTTTCCTTGGGCAGCTTCATCAGAGATTTATCAATTTAACAAATCTTTTTAAAGAATCGATTTTTGGCTTTACTGATTTTTTTTTCTATTTTATATTTTTCTATTTCATTAAATGTATATTCTTAGTTATTTTATTTCCTTCCTTCTACTTTCACTTGGTGTTTTCTGCTATTCCTGTTTTAATTATTGAAATATTGATAGATGCTTAACTCATTAACTTTCAGCCTTTCTTCTTTGTTAATATAGTATTTAAGGCTATAGTTTTTCCCAAGTATTGCTTTGGCTGTATCCAACTAGATTTATATGTAATATTTTCATTATCATTCAGTTTGAAATATTTTGTAATTTCCACTGTTTTCTTTTTGTTAAGCCATGAATTATTTAGAATTGTTATTATTTATTTACTTTCCGCACAATATAGAGATTTAAAACTTTTATTAATGATTTCTAGCATAATTGCATTGTGGCCAGGGAAAGGATTCTGTTTATTTCAATCATTTGACAGTTGTCGAGACTTCCTTCATGACGCAGGATATGACCAATTGTTGTAAATGTTCTCTGTGTGCTTGAAACTAGTATATATTCTTCAATTTTAAAAAAATTATTTATTGATTGATTTAATTAATTAATTAAAAAAATTTATTTTGGGCTGCATTGGGTCTTTGTTGCTGCGCACGGGCTTTCTCTAGTTGCGGTGAGCAGGGCTACTCGTCGTTGTAGTGCATGGGCTTCTCATTGTGGTGGCTTCTCTTGTTGCAGAGCACGGGCTCTAGGTGCACAGGCTTCAATAGTTGAGGCACACAGGCTCAGTAGTTGTGGCGCACAAGCTCTAGAGCACAGGCTCAGTAGTTGTAGCACACGGGCTTAGTTGTTCCATGGCATGTGGGATCTTCCCAGACCAGGGATCAAACCCATGACCCCTGCATTGGCAGGTGGATTCTTAACCACTGCACCACCAGGGAAGTCCCTATATTCTTCAATTAAAAAACATAAATTTATGTATTTTATTTATTTATTTTTGGCTGTGTTGGGTCTTTCTTGGTGCATGCAGGCTTTCTCTAATTTTGTAGAGCGGGGGCTGCTCTTTGTTGTGGTGTGCAGTCTTCTCATTGCGGTGGCTTTTCTTGTTGCAGAGCACGGGCTCTAGGCGAGCAGGCATCAGTAGTTGTGGCATGTGGGCTCAGTAGTTGTGGCTCTTGGGCTCTAGAGCTCAGGCTCGGTAGTTGTGGCTCACAGACTTAGTTGTTCCACAGCTTGTGGGATCTTCCTGGACCACGGATCCAACCCATGTTCCCTGCACTGGCAGGTGGATTCTTAACACTGCACCACCAGGGAAGCCCTATTCTTCAGTTTTTGAGTGGGGTGTTCTATCTATGTCCTTTAGGTCAGTTTCTTAATCTTGTTGTTCAAATCATATATATTCTTACTGATTTTTAAAATTCTGTTAATTACTGAAGAGAGGTGTGTTAGATTCCCAGGATATTAGCAGATTTGACTATTTCTCCTTATATTTCTGTTGAATTATTTATTTAATTATAGAATAGTCTATTTTATTAATTTTCTATTTATGATTCTTAGAATGTGTGCCTCTCCCCTTTGAAATTTGCAGCCATCTGCAACATTAGAGTACTTTTCTCCCAACCCTCTGTCCATCCTCTCCAATTCCTCCCACAAGGCTTCTTGTTTGACCAACTCCTGTTCATAATTTAGAACTCAGCTTAGTGTTGCTTCTTCCCTAATTCCCCAGGTTTGGGTTAGGTGATCCATCTCTGTATTACCATGGCCCTGTTTGTGAACTTGAATTAAGACACTTACCACATTGGGAGATTGGGATTGACATATATGCACTAATATGTATAAAATAGATAACTAATAAGAACCTGCTGTATAAAAAATAAAGAAATAAAATTAAATTTAAAAAAAAGAAAAAAGAGACACTTACCACACTGCATTATAATTCTCTATTTTTTTTTGGTCTGAATCCTCCAATGTTAAAAGGAGTACTCCAACCCTCAGTGTCTTGCAATGACATGAACAATATACGTCTGGTTTGCCGTTGGACTAATTGTCTTGTACAAAGAAGGTGGATTCTTAACTACTGCACCACCAGGGAAGTCCCGGCAATGCACCCTTGTTCCTATAACTTCGTGGATTTTGAGCCATCACTGCATCAACCCAAACTGCAGCCCAGGCTCTCCTTTCACTATAGCCTCCTGGGTGTTACCTGGGTTTGACCCACTCCCATAATCTTCCTAGAGGCATGCCTAGCCTTCCTGCTGCTCACCTTGGTCTCTTGCCCAAGTTTGTGATCCAAAACAGTGCTTGCTGACTGAGGACTCCAATCAATCCATTCAACAGCACCATTTCCAACTTGTTAAAAGTCAATGCAATAAATACCATATTTAACTTCTGAACAGTTAGTTACAGAGTAATTTGTGTAAAACCCTAGAAATCAAAAGGTAATCTACCATTCTAGATTTGTTTTTCTTTTCTTTCCTTTTATTTTTCCCTGTCTTTTCTCTTGGAATTTATATTTAATTTCTCTACTTCATAAATTTGGGGTTTGCCTTATCTCTACAGTCATGAATATAGCCAGTATTAAGAGAAGAACAGAAAGTTACAGTTGAAAAAGCATTCAAGATAAAACAGTACAACTTTCTCATTTTATAGATGAAGAACAGACCTAGAGCTCGAATACACTTTTCTTTTTTTTTAGGTAAGAAGTGGATTTATTTCTGTGGAGTGAAACACACTCCGTAGACAGAGTGTGGGCCATCTCAGAAGGTGAGAAAGGCCTCGAATAGACTTTTTTTTTTTTTAAGCTGTACGTGGGCCTCTCACTGTTGTGGCCTCTCCCGCTGCGGAGCACAGGCTCCGGACACGCAGGCTCAGCGGCCATGGCTCACGGGCCCAGCCGCTCCGCGGCACGCGGGATCCTCCCAGACCGGGGCACGAACCCATGTCCCCTGCATCGGCAGGCGGACTCTCAACCACTGCGCCACCAGGGAAGCCCTCGAATAGACTTTTTATGACATTTACATCACTCCTTCTAGAAGAATGATTGAGTTTATGGGCAACACGACAACACAAGATACCAAATTTTTTTTTAATACAAATACATAGGATTTAAATGTTATTGAGTGCTGGCCAGTTAGGCAAGACATAAAAACTACTTAGATAAGTAAATGAGACTTTTTAAAAACTTACTTAACTTGTTACTTTTACTTGTTTGTTCAAACTAAACAGAAACCTGGATTTAGGCTATATTGCATGCTTATTTGCTAATAGTAAGGGTTTACGTTTGTAAGTGTTCTCCTTGGCCAGGCACTGCTCTGAGCACTTTCTATCCCATAATAACTCTATGAAGTAGATACTTTATTGTTCCCATTTTGCAGATAAAGAAACTGAGGCATGGTGGTGTTAAGTGATTTGCCTCAGGTCAGACAGCTAGTTAGTGTCACACGGATGCAATCTCGCACCAGAGCCTGGGTCTTCACTGTGCCTGCACAGCCTATTCTGAGAGCTTTCCTCCTCTCTCTTCCAATAGTGACTTTCCTCCTTCTTCATTGGGAAGAGCTTCTCACTCACCTAGACCCACTCCAGAGTCACTGCTCTCCTGGAGGAGCTCAGGAAGTGAGAGTACTTCTCTTTTTCTTTCTCACAGCACTTCCTTTGTTCTCCCCCCACCCTCCGCCCCCGCCTACACTGCAGTGATTTATTTACAGGTCTGTCTCATCACTTGCTGTGACCTCTGTGAGGGCAGGATTCAGGTCACATTCACCTTGGTGTTCCCAGAAGGCAGCACGGTGCCTGGCACGCAGTGGACTTAATATCTGTGCTCTAGTGCTACTTAATCAATAGTAATTGAAAGAACCTGAAAGATGAGCAGTCTCTCTTGGCATAAACTCAATGCCACATAGCTACTGAGTTTTTGCTTTAATGATGGGTGATGGACTGGCTTGAACAATTCGAAAATAGTCATAAGACAGCCTGAGCAGGCCCTCAGCAAAACTGCAAGGTTGGTGACATCTATTTTTGTCTTTGAAGTGTGTCTTGACAGCTTCCCCCCACCGTACCCCCTGGCTTCCTGTGGCCTTCTCACTAATCCAGGCACCGTGCACACCCTTTTACATTTTAGCTGCTTCTGAAAAGGTCTTGTTCTCAGCTTGTCCTCAAGGTTGGGAAACATAGGACAAATGAGTTCAACTTTAAGGCTGACAGGGCATTGAAGCCTCTGGTCTATAATGTATCCTAGATGGAGCTGGGTGTTTTGAATGCTTCTTTTCTCAATTTGGCAAAAAAAAAGGGGACAGAGGGAGACAGGATTACAATAGGCCACTATTTATTAAGCCAGAAACTGTGTTAATCATTTTACATGCATTGTTGTATTTGTAGTTGTCACAACGTTTCTATGACATAGATATCATAGCGTTCCCATTTCTCACTGGTTAGGAAATAGAGGCTGACATGATATGCCCATAGTTCCACATCTAATAAATGGCAAAGCTAGAATATAAACTCTTAACTGTCTGGCTTAAAGCTGTTCTCTTCCCCACTACTCTAAACTGCCAACTGTCTTTCACACACCATGATATTTTGTGGACTGGAAGGCATGGCCAAAACTTGAATCCAAATGATTAAAATCTTATTGTGGAATTTAGTTACTGAGGAAAATAAATGAGGAAATCTTTTTGGACATAAGGGCCAATTTGTTGCTCCTAATCACCTGATCTCTTATTTATTTGGATTTGGCAGTTGTGAAAGTAAGAAAATTGGAACGGATAGGTTAGAGAGCATCCCTCAGGCCTTCTGTAGTCCAATTCAATACTTCAGTGACCAAGCCAGTTATCCCTCTTCAGTTTTTACCAGGAAAAGGACAGAAGTCCGTCAAGGATCATTCATCCTTCTTCTAGCAAAACAAACCTCCCACTATTCCCTGGAGAATAAGTCAGTTTCAGAAGGGAATAGGTGTGAGTTCTTCTGAGCTTTCAAAGAACTTAAGGGGGAGCTAAAAAAAAAGGAGGGGTGTGGAGGGGGCTTTCACAAGATGTAAGGAACACTGAAGGGAAAATCCCTGCATAATCTGACTGGTAAAGCAATTCTACCAAGATTAAAACCCTTCAGACATTTGAACACTTCTGTGCTTGGAGCTAATAATATTGTACATGTATGTATAATATGGTGGTTGGTATTTTAATTATGGGTTAACAGTGGGGCCTGCATACAGTGTTTGCTTAATTGAAGAAGCTGCTTTACGATAGGTAGTATATTATCAGTATATAGTTGAAAACAACCCAGGCTGGCTGGATGAGTGCTCCAGCATTAGGTACTGTTTTGGGAAGAGTAGTGATAAAGCACCTTCGTGACTAATTCTGTGCAAGACCTTGGGGAAACCACTCAATTCTCTAGGGGACCCAGTTCCTTCAGTTATAGAAGAAAGGCGGGAATAGATGACTTCTAAGGATTTCTTAGAAGATGTTCGCTCTTAGCTGGGAGAGTCTCTGATACTAAGGGTGATATTTATTTGTTAATTTATTTATCCCCTAAGCATCAATTAATTGAATTATTAATTAATTGCTTAAGAGCACCTACTGGCCACCAGGCCCTCTGCTCCATGCTACAAACAGATGAATAGGGATGAAAACACGAAGTCTCTTCCCTCAAGCAGTTTACATGCCAGTGGAAGGGAGCCCGTACCAAAGCAGGGCTGACTTTGGGACACATCCACCTTCGAGTGTGATTTGAAGGGGCAGTAACAGGCCACCTATTGTTGCAACATTATCCAAAAAAATATCTCCTGCCTTTTTAAAGAAATATTCTCATACTACTTAGTGCTTCGGTTTAAAGCAGCATCTCCCAGTGTGTATTACTTTGGAAGGTTCATTTATTTGTTTGACAGATGTTTATTGAGTGCTTGGAAGCTGGCTGGGTATTGCCTTCACAAAAGGGTCCACCATCAAGTAAGTCTGAGAAACCCTGGATTAAACAAAGCTGAGGCTTCTTGACGCTTACTGAAATGGAATGCACCTCATGCCCTGCAGTGGGGGGGACAGCTCACAGGTCCAGAGTCACACAGCTCACACTTCGGGTTGGAGTACTGAAGGCCCCTCTTAAAATGTCAGCATGGGGTGGACGGGGGCGGCAGGGGGTGTGAAATGAAAAGTTGTTCCTGCATGTGTTGTTCAACATCTTAACTAGAACTAGAATGTTATAGCTCCATAAAAATATTCTTCACAGAAACCTGATTTAAGGTAATCTCTTTCTTGAGATGGCATCCATTTCAGAACAGAATTAGAATTAGATGAACTAAAGTTAATTTTAAGGCCTTGGAAAAATGGCACTGGAGCTCACCCGAAACAGCAGTGTCATTTGATTTATTAGAAATAAGGCTGGGGGCTTTCCTGGTGGCGCAGTGGTTAAGAATCCGCCTGCCAATGCAGGGAACACGGGTTCGAGCCCTGGCCCAGGAAGATCCCACATGCTGCGGAGCAACTAAGCCCGTGAGCCACAATTACTGAAGCCCGTACAAGAGAGGCCACCACAATGAGAAGCCTGCACGCCACAACGAAGATTAGCCCCCACTCGCCGCAACTAGAGAAAGCCCACACGCAGCAACGAAGACCCAACGCAGCCAAAAATAAGTAAACAAAATAAAATAAAAAATTTAATTAATTAATTAAAAAAAAAGAAAGAAGGCTGTTGGGCTTCCCTGGTAGCACAGTGGATGGGAGTCTGCCTGCCAATGAGGGGGACACGGGTTCGATCCCTGGCCCAGGAGGATCCCACATGCCGCAGAGCGGCTGGGCCCGTGCACCACAACTGCTGAGCCTGTGCTCTGGAGCCCAGGCGCCACAGCTCCTGAAGCCCACGTGCCTGGAGCCCGTGCTCCGCAACAAGAGAAGCCCCCGCTTGCCGCAACTAGAGAAGGCCCTCGTGCAGCAACGAAGACCCAGCACGGCCAAAAAAAAAGAAAGAAAAAAAAAAGGAAGGCTGTTATTTCTGTGTGGGTGATGTCTCTGTTCCCAGGCTGCTGGAAGAGAATGGGCCAAAATATACTAATCGGATGAAATGGAAATTACAGGAATTTGGGAATGGAGCTGATGAAAATGCAACCATTGCTAATCAACAGTTAATTATTCTCAACTGGCAAGATGGCCACCTGGGGGTGTGAGTGACAGAAAGGCCTGCAGAGGAGCAGCTGGAGGGCCAAGGCCAGGCCTGGATACCCCAGGCTGCCGTGGACTTTTCCAAGAGATTGTTTTCTGGGAGTGTTTCTGATTAGTCCGAAGTGTTTGGGGGTTTGTATCCTCTTGTTTACCAGATGAAGGGCTGCCCTGGGGGGCCTCAGGGCTCCGGGCCACAGTGATGATTTCAGTTAAGAGGAGGACAATTTACATTTGTCTGAAACTCCCCCAGGGCTCAGAGCTCTGGAGGACTGTTGTTTGCTTCCTTCTTTCCTAACTAGATTTTAGTGTTCCACGACCAGATTAAAATGAAGGAAAAAGGAGCTTAGAGAGGGCCTCCATAATGGAAAGGGGGAGCACCTATTGGCGCGGTGGTGGGTGGGTGTTTTTCACCATTTCCCCCCCTTCAGGCTCCTCTCCCGGGCTGGACCCAGCTGCCTCATTTGTGGGCTCCGATCCAATCACCGCATGTCTTTCTTTTCTTTCTTTTTTTTTTTTAATATTTAATTTATTTTTTTGGCTGTGTCGTGTCAGTTGCAGTGCGTGGGATCTTTCATTGTGGCGCGCGCTCTTCCTTGTGGCGCCCGGGCTTCTCTCTAGTTGTGGCATGGGGGCTCCAGGGCACGTGGGCCCTGTAGTTGCGGAGGCGGGCTCTCTCATTGAGGCGCGTGGGCTCAGTAGTTGCAGCACACCGGCTTAGTTGTCCCGCGGCATGTGGGATCTTAGTTCCCCGAGCAGGGATCGAACCCACGTCCCCTGCATTGGAAGGCGGATTCTTTACCACTGGACTGCCGGGGAAGTCCCAGCCCGTAAGTCCTGAGTTCACTTTCCTGACCAAATCCTTTAGGAGACACAAATATTAAACTAATAGTGCTAACATTTGGAGAAAATAGTGTCATTTAAAATATCTTGTGGGCTTCCCTGGCGGCGCAGTGGTTGAGAGTCCGCCTGCCGATGCAGGGGACACGGGTTCGTGCCCCGGTCCGGGCAGATCCCACATGCCGCGGAGCGGCTGGGCCCGTGAGCCATGGCCGCTGAGCCTGCGCTTCCGGAGCCTGTGCTCCACAACGGGAGAGGCCACAGCAGTGAGAGGCCCGCGTACAGCAAAAACAAACAAACAAAACCTTCTGAGGTCGGAACACACAGTCTTGAGGGCATTAGCCCGCTGTGGCCTCCTTTGCTTGGGAAAGCAATAAAGCTATTCTTTTCTACTTCACCCCCCAAAAATAAAAAAATTAAAAAAACAATAAAATAAATAAAAACCTTCTTCCTGGGACTTCCCTGGTGGTGCAGTGGTTAAGACTCCGCGCTCCCAATGCAGGGGGCGGAGGGGGGGGCCCAAGTTTGATCCCTGGTCAGGGAAGTAGATCCTGCACGAGGCAATGAAGAGCCTGAGGGCTGCAACTAAGACCCCGAGCAGCCAAATAAATAAATATTTAAAAATACAAAATAAAAAAACATTCTTCCCTATTCTTGTTAAACCTCTCAAGTAAAGATTTTATTACGAAATATTCTAAAAAAAGGAACACAGGGCAAAAGTAATTGCAAAGTATATGTTAAAGGTATATTATTCTCAGTAATGTGCTCTTGTACATCTGTTTTTTTAACAGCTAACACGAGTGCTTGCCATGAACTGGGGTGTTCTGCATGTGTGAACTCATGGAATTCTTACAATAGCTCTGTGAGTTACATGTGACATATGACGTGAGTTACATGTCATCTCCATTTGCAGAAATGGAAACTGAGGTGCAGTTACCTGTTTGAGATTGAACACCTGATGAGTGAGACAGAACTGGAACCCAGGAAAAGTGAGAAAAAAATACAAATGTTCAACACTGAGAGACTGATTAAATGGAGCAGAACATATTCATGCAGTGGGATACCAGGCAATCAATAGAAAAATGTGCAAAAGAAATTTTAAACATGGAAATACATATGATGTAAGTGAAAAAAAAAACCAGGTTTCACTATAAGAATAAACCACTATTGGGACTGCCCTGGAAGACTTCACCTTCCAATGCAGGGGGTGCGGGTTCCATTCCTGGTCAGAGAGCTAAGATCCCACATGGCTTGCGGCCAAAAAACCAAAACATAAAACAGAAGCAATATTGTAACAAATTCAATAAAGACTTAAAAAAAAAAAAAGGTCCACATTGAAAAACAAAAGAATAAGCCACTATTTTCTGCTTTTTGGTAAATAAAACAATTATTTATATATGCAGTGAGAAATGAGCATAAAGAGATATGCCAAGTTGTGAATAACGATTATCTCTTAAGTAATGGAGTAACAGCGATTTTAATGCTCTTCTTTGAGTCTATTGTATTTATGTTTTTTTCTAAATTCAACACATAAATATGCAGTGATAGTATTGACACCAAGGGGGGAAGCAGAGGGTTGGGGGATGGGGAGATGAATTGGGAGATTGGGATTGACATATATACACTAATACGTATAAAATGGATAACTAATAAGAACCTGCTGTATAAAAATAAATAAGTAAAATTTAGATTGGGAGGGTGGGAGGGAGATGCAAGAGGGAGGGCATATGGGGATATATGTATATGTAAAGCTGATTCTTGTTATGAAGCAGAAACTAACACCATTGTAAAGCAATTATACTCCAATAAAGAGTATAATAATTAAATACTTAATATTTAATTAATATTTAATTAAATTTAACAATAATTAATGTTAAAATAAATTATAAATAAATAAAAATTTTAAAAATGTAGTGATAGAAAAAATAAGTTATTTTTAATGAAATATAGGAAGGCAAAGATAAGCAGAAAATTCCAAAATGAAGACTCTCCTGGGACTCTCCGGTCCCCCATGGTGCCTTGTTGTCACCGTCCATGGTGGGGCTGTCTCTGAGCAATGATGATTATAGTATTGTCTCACCATTAAAACAAAAATTCCATCAGAACACAGCAGTTTTCTTGTAAAGGAGACAGTTGCTGCTGAGGGAATCGCAGGTAGAAAACATTTCTCATTTTCCTGAAATGCATCCATGAGAGTTTCACACCTGAGTGTGGGATCCCTCGAGGAACAAGGATCTGTTCCGCTTCTGTCTCAACCAACATTTCCAAAGAGGTGAAAACACTGATGTTGATGTTTACATCTCAACTGCTTCTAGGACAATTCCCTTCATGGGACGGAGGGTCTCCGGACAAATTCCGCTTTGTAACGAGACATTTTCCTCCCCTAAACTGCCAAGTCTTTCAGTTAATAAAGTCGGCTAAGGTGAATCTCACTCCAGGATTCTGTTTGAACCGTAAGGATGTCAGTGGCTCCTAGTGACACACAAGGGTCAGCGTGTGTTTTGTGAGTTGCCAGTGCCTGGAAACATGGGGGGGCTGAAGGCCGTTTTCTGGCCAGCTTGAGGCAACAGGACGCACCTGGGTCTGTGCTGAGACCCTCGGGAAGAAGCGTGCTTTCCCCGTGGTCCTCTGGAAGGGAAGGAAGACCAGTTTCCGGGAGGGCCTACGGGGTATCCACACGACTCCTGTCCACCCCAGGGCTCTACACCCTGGAGCGCGAGAAACTAACGCAGAACTCTTCTCTTTGCCTGGGCATCCTCCCCTTTCCTCTCTGGGTCTTTGGAAGATGGGATATGGTATTAAAGTGTGTGTGTGTGTGTGTGTGTGTGTGTGTGTCCCAAATATGGGAATTTAATGGCATTCTTCAAATGGATATGATCTTTTTAGAAGCCTCCGATGACTATCAATACCATTTGATTACCTTTGCGCAGAAAAGTCAAATCTATAGATGACACAGTCTTCCTGCCAGATGGTCTGGATGGTCCTTTTTCGGCGACTTGCCATTAGCATGAGCAGAAAGAGACTGGGGTTTGGATTTTTCCACCAGGTTATAAATCTCTTCACTGATCCACCATCTTCTTCCCACTCTCCCCACCCATGTGGCCCTGTCCTGTTTCCCTTACTTATTCCCCATCTCCACTGTGGGTCCCATCATCCGCACTGTTGCCCACACTACAAACTTGACCCAACCTAAACCTGCACCGCCTGTGACCAATCCTGTAACCCTACCTCAAAATGCCATTGACACATCACCTTCTCTGTATTCACACTGACATTGCCCTGGGTCAGGCTTGCTTTTTGTGTTTTATCCACCTAGAAGATATACATTTAAAGACCAACTTAGTAAACAAAGAAGCTGCTCTAGTTCCCCTTTGGAATAAGAGTAACCCAGCCTGCGGCAGGAACTCTCCAGGTTACAAAGCAGGAGATGGGGAGAGCAGTCTTTCAAACATCTGAGTAACTGGGGAAGATAGAGTAGTAACTGGTGAACAGTAGTAAGAGAGAAATCTAAGCCTGACAGTATCATTTCAAATGGACCGAATCAATGTTTTACAACGTACACATACCCACCACGGTAAGAAAGGACCCTGTGCTAGGTTACAAGTTTAGCAAACAGAGCCCAAGACAAGAACAAGGCTGGCTGGTGGGGAGGCAGGTGGGGAAGGAAGTGAGATGCCTGACAGAGTTCAAGGTAGCAGAAGAACAGAAGTGCCAAGGGTGGTGGAAAAAAACCAATAAAATCAGTCTGGAACTACAAGGCCAGATTTAACTGAAGAAGTTAAGGTGCAGGGATGGGAGAAAGCACGTGGGGGAGAGTGGAAAGAAGAAGGGCATTCAGATAGACCACAGGTGGCAGTGATCAAAGGCAGCCTTGCCCTGGCTGTTCTCTCCTTCTGAAATGCTCCTCCCCCTGAATTAGGCATGGCTGCCACCTCCTCCATGAAGTCCTCTGTGACTGCTTGGTCTGAAATAGCCCAGTCACTCCATCCATCACCCTGCTTGACTTCTCTCCCAAGCATTTATCACTCCGTGTTGTTTTCTTGCTTCTTTCTTATTTATTTCTCTGTCTCCCCCAACAAGGATGTAAGTTCATCTTGGGCAGTGGAGTCTGGAACTGCCTGGCACACAGGAGGTGCTCAATAAATACTGCTGAATGACTACATGAAGCCCTGCCTGTGTCCACCCCTTCCACTCATCCTTGATTACCAAGCGGCGTGGCTGGTTTGGAAGGAGGAAACTTTTGAATGACTGACACCTGCTTCGTCTCATGTACATTTCGATATTAAGTATATTAACGCTGACATAAACGTCTCACTTCCTTCCACCATTGACGTGTCACACAGTATATATCTCTCTCTGTTCCTCAACACACTCTCCTAGTCACGCAGCCCCACCATCCTGTCATTTCAGCACCGCCACGCTCAGCCTAACCTGTATGTTACTCAGTGTGAAAAACACTGACCTAGTCCAACATTTCATCCACTGCAGAAATTCTTGTGGTACACAGGGGCTCAATATCCATTTGCCAAAAATATCTGACATTAAAATGAAATTTAAAAATTTTAGTCATTGGTCCTAGTTTTACCCTCTACAATGACACTCATGAAAAGTCTAAGCCCTCTTCTGTGCAATAGTTTTCCGTTCCCTGATATCCCATAATAGATTTCCCACCTCTCTATCCCTGCCTTTAAAAAGCTTATCTCTCCTTCAAGGCCCAACACAAACAACCCCTCCTCCATGAAGTAGTTCTTGCTGTCCTTTCCTAAGCAAAGGTGAATTCTCCCTCATTTGAACTTCCAAAGCATATCACATCCTGCTGTGTATTCTGGTCACTGGTGTACATCTTTCTTCCTCCTATTCGTTTTTGCTTTTTAAAACAAGGATATGTATTTAATTCATTTGTATTCTCCTTAGCCCTTCCCACAGTGTCTTATATATTATAGATGTTTAATAGATATTCGGTGAATGAATCAGTGAAAGATATGAGAATGAATTATGTACATTTTGTATTATGCATATATATACATGTACACACACACATATATATACAATAACACTGAGAAATAGAAAAGTTCTGCATAATTGTATAACACATATTTGCCTGGTGCTTTGAGTAGCTGTCCCCACTAAATCAGAAGCCTAGTTAAGGCTGCTCTCAGCAGCCCCATTAAATATCATCTCTTCATCTGCAAGCTTAAGCTTCTCCTGTGCCCAGGCTTCTGGCTTGAGAATACTTTCAGCACAGCATCCCCTTGGACCACTTCTACCAATGGAGTCTGACATAAGGAACCTCTTTTTACTGAGTACCACTTGTCAGGGTGGCACTGTTCTTGTGATCGTGGGGGAAGTTGGATGAAAACTTGAAGTTGGATGAATATGCCCTTCAGGAATTTACACGATATAGGGAGAAATAAAGTGTATCCATGCCAAATCAAAATGAAAACATGTTGCTATAAGAAAGCTCACCTACTCTTAGAATGCATGTGAAAACATTTAAAAAGTATACTCATGTACAAGCATGTGAGTATAATTCACAATATTGTATTATGTTATTTGAAATTTGCTAAGAGTGCAGATCTGAAGTATATTTACCACAAAATTTAGAAAGAAAGAAAGAAAGAAAGAAAGGAGGAAAGAAAGAAAGAAAGAAAGAAAGAAAGGAGGAAAGAAAGAAAGAAAGAAAGAAAGGAGGAAAGAAAGAAAGAAGGAAGGAAGAAAGAAAAGAAAGAAAGAAAGAAGGAAGGAAGGAAGGAAGGAGGGAAAGAAAGAAAGAAAGAAAGAAAGAAAGAAAGAAAGAAAGAAAGAAAGAAAAAAAGAAAGAAAAGGGAGGGAGGGAGGGAGGAAAGAAAGAAAAGAAAGAAAAAGAAAGGAACAAAGGGAGAAAATGGTAACTGTGAGGTGACAGACATGTTAATTAGCTTGATTGTGGTGAATATTTCACAATGTATATATCAAATCATCACAACATACATCTTAAATTTATACAATTGAAAATTGTCAATTATACCTCAATAAAGCTGGGGGAAAATATACCCACAAGTATAAAGGGACAGTCTATTAAGGAAACCAAATGTGTAAAACTCAGAACTTCAGGAGAATAGATAGGGAATCAATGATAATTCCTTTAACAAAAAAGTTTTTTAATACCTAGCTTCCTGAATATATTTGAATTATCACAGATTTTTAAAGCTGGAGGGACCTTAAATGTTACCTACTTTTTTTTTTTTTTGCGGTACACGGGCCTCTCACTGTTGTGGCCTCTCCCGTTGCGGAGCACAGGCTCTGGACGCGCGGGCTCAGCGGCCATGGCTCACGGGCCCAGCCGCATCGCGGCTTGTGGGATCCTCCCGGACCGGGACACGAACCCGTGTCCCCTGCATCGGCAGGCGGACTCTCAACCACTGCGCCACCAGGGAAGCCTGCCAGTGGAATATTTTAAGCGGGGTAGTGACAAACCTTGATTTATACTTTGGAAGGTAACTTGCTGCTGTGTGGCCAGTGGGTTGTAGAAGGAAAGAGAGGATGCAGGGAGAGCAGTCGGGTGCTGCTGCCATCATCGGCGGGAGATGGGGGCTTGGACCAGGGAGATGCTAGAGGAGCAGCAGAGTAGACGCTTTAGCATCTGTCTTCAAAGCTGCAGAGAAGACTTGGAGAGGAACTGAATATGGGGAACTGAGAAAGTGAGGAGTCGTGGACAACTAAGGGAAGAAGAGGCCTGGCCTATGCTCTGTGTGAACTCTTTATTAGACCTTCCCATGGCGATACTGGGGAGCGCTTAGGGGTGTGAGTCTGGAGCAGTGGGGAGGGATCCGGGCTGCAGGTGCGTGTGACGGTCATCAGCATGTGGGTGTCTGGAGTGCCATGACAGTGGGTGGCAATCCCACAGTAAATGACTGCATGGCAAGGCAGAAGAGAAGTGGGGGAGTTGACCTTTTGTGGGAGCAGGGAGGAAAGAATGAATTTCTAAAGAGCGGGATTTTTGAAGAAGGAGGAAGGAGAGATGGTTGGAAGAGACAACGGCATGTAAGGAGGGGACCCATCCCTGCTCACAGAGGAGAGAGAGACACAGCGCCGGTGGCGGGGGGGCGGGGGGGGGGGGGGGGGGTGATTTCTCATTTCTCATTCCACTGTCAGCTCATCTACATTCCTCTTCTTCACTTCATCTCAGACGTTTTCCTCCCTCTTCCCAAGGCTAATTCCCAGACCTCAGCCTTATTCCGGACAGCCTCCTCAGCGACCTTGGTCCATCAGTATTCCTCTAGTTTCTTAGGTCTTCAAAATCTGCCTTCCCATAAGCCTCTAAACATGCACCAATGTCTCCTTACTTAGCAAGCCCTCCTTTGACTCTGACTTCTCCCTCTAGCCTTCTAACCCTGGCTCTTTTTCTCTTCATTGACAAGGTTCTGGGAAGAGCGTCCCTTCCTTGTTTTCTCCATTTTCACCCTGCGTTTCCCAGTCAAGCCACTGAACTTTGGTTTTACACCCTCCCGCCCCCAACAAATGCACTACAATTGCAAATGTCATGCATATTTTCAGTCCTTATCTGCCTAGTTTTCTCTGTAGCCCTGACCCTGTTGGTCACTCCCTCCGTGAAATCCCTTCTTCCTTGAATCCTTCAGTTTCACTTTCCCAGTCCTCAAGCCAAGCCTTTCTGCCTTCTCTTCCTTGACTCACGCACTGAAGGTCGGAGTGACCTAAGGCTCTCTTCTGTGTCCTCTTCTCTTATCAGTCTACACATTCTCCCTGCTTGACTGACTCCATGTTGAGGACTTCGATTATTATCTGTGTACTGATGACCCCCAAATTCCAATCTCTGGCTCAGACCCTTACTTCCAACTGCCAATGAGACGTTTACAGATGGATATGCTATAGGCACCTCAAACTCAAACTGAACATGCAAACACTGAACTCACGTCTCATCATCGCTTCTTCTTTTGTATAATCTTTCTCAGAGGGTGGCACCATTATATACCTTTTGGGCCAATCCGAAACCTGACAGTTATCATACAATCTCCCTCACCCTTGCCCTCCCAACCAGCCTCCTGGTTCTGTCATGTCTATGGATTTTGAGTCTGTTCCCTCCTCTCCAGACCCACCGGCATGACCCTCATTCAGACCTCATCATTTTTTATCCAGGCTATTGCCACAACTTCCTATTTTAGGACTTTATGCCTATGAGGCCATCATCAACACCAACTGAATAATTTTCTAAAACACATATCTGATCATTTCCTCTTCAAGCTGAAAATTCTAGATGAAAAAAACCCAAACTCTATGACAGACTTTCTGTTTCAAGAACGTGGAGTGTTACACACTGAAATCTCTTTCTGCTTCACATACATAGAAATGATGGGAGGGGGCTTCCCTGGTGGCGCAGTGGTTAAGAATCCGTCTGCCAATGCAAGGGACATGGGTTTGAACCCTGGCCCGGGAAGATCCCACATGCCGTGGAGCAACTAAGCCCGTGTGCCACAACTACTGAGCCTGAACTCTAGAGCTCGTAAGCCACAGCTACTGAGCCCACGTGCCACAGCTACTGAAGCCTGCGTGCCTAGAGCCCGTGCTCCGCAGTAAGAGAAGCCACCGCAATGAGAAGCCCACGCACTGCAACGAAGAGTAGCCCCTGCTCGCCGCAACTAGAGGAAGCCTGCGCAGAGCAACAAAGACCCAATGCAGCCAAAAATAAATTAATTAATTAAAAAAAGAAGAAATGATGGGAGGGAATTCCCTGGTGGTCCAATGGTTAGGACTTGGCGCTTTCACTGCTGAGGGCCCAGGTTTGATCCCTGGTCAGGGAACTAAGATCCCACAAGTCATGAGGCACGGCCAAAAAAAAAAACGATGGGAAAGATGTAAAAATCAGTAAGTATATGGTCACTGTTGAAGAGAAAGTAAGTAAATATTTGGTGACAAAAAACTATGATGATCCCTAACAGAAGGAAAGGAGACAGGAGGCCATAGTACTCAGCTGAGGTGACGGCAGGAAACCCCTAAGACTACAGAGGGAAGCTGCTGAGGTTACAGCAAGCAGTGCCTGCCCGTCCAGGACAAGCTGTGGGTGCGGGGAGCTTAGGCTGCTCGAGATAAGACCACCCCTCCCCCCCCAGTCTCTACCGCCAATCACTGAACTTTTGAGGAACACCAACACCATGAAAGAGAAAAAAATAACACAACAGATAGAAGACCTTTGACCTCAGGAAACAGAGTTAACACAAAAGGAAGAGGACTTTAGTACATTTAATATCATCAGTATGTGAAAAGTTGGAATCACATCCCATAAAGAAAAACAATTAAGTTATAAAAAAAATTATTAAAAAGAGGACCGGGTTTCCCTGGTGGCGCAGTGGTTGAGAGTCCGCCTGCTGATGCAGGGGACACGGGTTCGTGCCCCGGTCCAGGAAGATCCCACATGCCGTGGAGCGGCTGGGCCTGTGAGCCATGGCCGCTGAGCCTGCGCGTCCGGAGCCTGTGCTCTGCAACAGGAGAGGCCACAACAGTGAGAGGCCCGCGTACCACAAAAAACAAAAAACAACAAGGACCGGACTTCCCTGGTGGCCCAGTGGTTAAGACTCTGCACTTCCACTGCAGGGCACACGGAGGGTTCGATCCCTGTTCGGGGAACTGAGATCCCGCATGCCACATGGAGCGGCCAAAAAAAAAAGAAAAATAAGAACGAGCAATTAAAAATCTTTGAAATAAAAAAATACAAATTTAAAAGTCAGTAGACAGGATAAATAAAAGTTTGGCCAAGGGCTGAAGAGTAAACCTGGAAGATATTACTCTAGCATTCTCTCAGACCACAGCAAAAATAAGAACAGACACTACTACATGGAAGGTAAGAATCACGGAGGAAAGATACACAAGTTCCAACATTTCTTAAATAGGAATTCCAGGAGAGAAGGGAAAGGTGGGAATTAAAGAAATAAAGACCACAGAATGTCCCAGAACACAAGTTTTCATTTTAAAGAGCCTGCTGAGTCTTGAGAAGGATAAAAACAAAAAACAAACAAAAATCTCCACACCTAGACAGGTGGTTATTGGGAACAAAGAGAAAACCCTTAGGCTATCAGGGAAAACAGGCAGATTACCTACAAAGGAATGACAGTTAGACACCTTATCAGCCACCTGGCCCCTAAGGAAATAATGGAGAGAGCGGTCAAAGTGCTGAGGAAGTCATCTTTGATCTTAGGCTCTTATTCTCAATCTCCTGTTCAATATTAGAAGTAAAATAAAGACATCTTTGGACCTCCAGAGGCTAAGATGCTGTATCACCTACAAACCTTCTCTGAGAGAATGAATTGGAGAACATTCTCCAAGAAGAAGACAAAGGAATCTTGGAAGAGAACGGGTTGCAAGAAACCAACGTGTGCCAAGAATTTAGCAAAAGGGATTTTGTGCAATAAGTATTGATCGTGAATTGTTGTGAGGTTTCAAAATTACAGTCTGTAACTAGAAGGAAATAGGTTTAGAGAGGAAGAATTGCTTAGTCAAAGCTTCTAACCACTTTGTTCCCCAGTGTCTAGCACTTGGCTGGACACAAAACGGGTGCTTAATAACTGCTGGCTGCAAGAGCGAATTCATGGGTTGCTGAATGGTTCCAGTACGTGGCTTTTCCAGAATACTGGTCTTCCATAGAGTGAGATCTACCACCTCCATGAAGCCACTGAGATCACGACAGCTGTGGGCTGGGACCCACGCAGCCAGGGAGGGTCTCGCTGCCTGACTGTTCTAGAGACAAATATGCATGTGCTCCTTCCAAGGCTCCTGGGAAAAATGCCTCTGTCTGGCAGCTCTGACCTTAGGCCTGAGGGCAAGAACCTCTGAGCAAACCCTCTGCTGCTGAGTGAGAGCAGGAGAGGGCAGTCACGTGACTGGAGAGCACATGCTTCCTGTTCGCCGCGTGCCACTCGGGGCATTCCTTCTCCATGTTCCAGATCAGGTCTCGACTCGACAAAACAAGTAGGCCTCTCCCTGTGCAAGCCTCACTTCTTGCTTCGTGAAAAAGCGATGTAATGAATCAAAAGTCTGCTGCAGTATCTACTCACCTCATCTGGTTTTGACACTCGAACTTGAGCCTTCACAAGAAATAATCACCTGGAGCCTAGACAGGCTGCACCTCAGCACCATGGGTTTCAGGTAGAGAGAAGCTTCTCGATGCAAGGCCAAACTAAGCAGCCATTCACTCACATTCTCCTAACTTGAGGTGGAAGAAGGCCAAGGGGAGGGAAAACTCCACCCATTATTTCCCAGGAAGAGATCATCGTAATCTTTTAGAAAGAGTGGGGAGAAATCCTGAATATCCTAACTAATTTCTAACACAATTATTGGGTTTCCAAAAAAGTTCAAAATCAAGGCAAGACAAACAGGAGACATGACCTGGCTTGGACCCTAACTGCCAGTGTAAAGAGGCCATGTCACTTACCTTTCCAGAGAAGAGTCCATTTGTTAATCTATCTGTTGAGACCACTGTGACTCCATCTTTAAGGTTCTTTCCAATTTTAAAATTGTATGATTCACCGTATTTTGTCTGCAATATTTCCCTAGTTTCTCACTGCTGCACCTGTTCGTTTACTCATTTTTAAATACAAGTGACACCTGAATATACTCTGGCAAGAATTGCACACAGCTCCACGCCTGCTTTCAAACCAGACTCCTGCTTCAGCAGGACCACCTGCCCTCCCCCTTCCTCACAGCCACCAGTCAGCAAATATTCAGCCTGTCCTGTGCCAGTGTTAGCCCACGAACAAAGCAACAGAGTCCCTGCCTGCCAGGAACTTACATTCTCTGGGGGAGAAGACAGACAGTAAGTATGTAAACAAACAAATACAGACATAGACTAATTTTAGGTATTAATTACTACTAGGGGGGGAGATTTGACTGGTGAGAAGGAAGGAGAGTATTCCAAGCAGGAGGAACAGCAATCACCAGAGTCCTGAGACGAGAAGAGCCTGGTGTGTCTGAGGGATGGGAAGGCCACTGTGGCTGGAGCCTAAGGAGGGGACGTGTGGAGAGGGGCCTGGAGAGGCAGGCAAGCACCCAGATCACACAGGCCTTGGAGCTCTATACTAAGTAAGGGCTTCGAGTTCTATTCCAGGTACAGTGGAAGCCACTGGCTAGTTTTAAGGAGGGAAGTGATATGACTTGACGTACAGTTTGGAAAACTCATTGCCTGGTGTGCAGGGGTGCGCTGCAGAGGGGAGGCTGCGGCAGGACCCTACAGGTCATGGCTTCTTGGGATCAGGTGAGTGTGGAGCAGGTGAGGAGCACGGGAAGGGGCACACAACACAGAAAGGCTGCCGGGCGCTTCTAAAGGAAATCGCAGCGGTATTTTCCGTCTCCACCAAATTCTCAGGGGATACCAGTACCTTTTCTCCTGCCCCTGCTGAGCTTAGACGCTCTCAGCACACCCTTCCTCGAAGCCTCCTGTCCTGCTTCGTCCCCCTTACCCGCAGAGGACCTTGCAGCTTCTACAGAGAAGACGGGTCCATCCACCCCACGTGATCTCTCTCCACTTCTTGCCCCACAGTTGTCTACATTCGACTCTAGACTTTCAGGCATGGGAGAAGCAGTCTGGGCGGCTCGCCTCCTTGCCCTCAATACAATTTCAAAGGCCCCGTACACTCTCTGGGGTCCATAACCTAACTCCATAGAGGCCCGTGAACCCGAGATTAAAGTCTTATTTGAGAGTCATTTCAAATGCTACCTTCTCTACTGAGCCTTTCTGGCCCTGGGAGCCCTCCTCCCTCGATAAGGCCTCATCCATCCCTCTGTTGTTAAAATAATCATCGGAAATGACAGATGGTCACTACCCACCACATCTTAGACGTGTTTCAGGACTTACTGTAACTCAGCCAATTAGGTATTCCATTACCATTTCACAGATGAGGAAACTGAAGCTCAAAACGTTTACTGGGGCTTAAAAAAAAGGCAGTGGGCGGACAGTGGCTTCCGGTCTGTATCTAGAGCAACGGGCCCTGGTGCCCCCGCGTAGTTATTTATCTTTGCCTGAGACAAATAACTTGGGACGGAGCAAACATTGTGTCCTGCATTCCTGCATTCTCTGGGACTTCCCAGCAGACAGTTCCTACTAAATAATTGATTGCTGACTGAATGAATGCCGATTCCATCCCACAGATTCTTTTTGTAGTCACAGCCCAGATAACGCCTGGCATCCGCCAGCCGTTATTTGAGAAAGCCAAAGCCGGCACATTACTCCACAAAAGAGGCCCCATACCCATCCCCGGGATTCTCGGAGGTGAGCCAGCGTGCGGTCGCTACCCAGAGCTTGCTCTAAGTCAAACTGTGGTAACCAAGCTCTGAGGTTATCAGGCCCAAGTATTCCACTTGCTTGAAGAGAGAATCTTCTATGCATCGGGGCCTGACAGGTCCTCAAGTTGTTCTGCAGGCATTTCTGTTAAGATGTTACTGATTTTCTAACAAGTTTAAAAAAACAAAACTAAACTAGTAAAGGCAAACTTTAACCAGTTTGAGTGAATATTTACCCAATAAACACTGTACTTTCCAGGTTACTAAAGGTCTGGATTTTTAGGTTTCAATGAGTTAATAATATTTGGATTCTTAAAATGTTCATTGCAGCTCTATTTACAATAGCCCGGAGATGGAAACAACCTAAGTGTCCATCATCGGATGAATGGATAAAGAAGATGTGGCACATATATACAATGGAATATTACTCAGCCATAAAAAGAAACGAAATTGAGCTATTTGTAATGAGGTGGATGGACCTAGAGTCTGTCATACAGAGTGAAGTAAGTCAGAAAGAGAAAGACAAATACCGTATGCTAACACATATATATGGAATTTAAGAAAAAAATAAAAAGTCATGAAGAACCTAGGTGTAAGACAGGAATAAAGACACAGACCTACTAGAGAATGGACTTGAGGATATGGGGAGGGGGAAGGGTAAGCTGTGACAAAGCGAGAGAGTGGCATGGACATATATACACTACCAAACGTAAAATAGATAGCTAGTGGGAAGCAGCCGCACAGCACAGGGAGATCAGCTTGGTGCTTTGTGACCACCTAGAGGGGTGGGATAGGGAGGGTGGGAGGGAGGGAGACGCAAGAGGGAAGAGGTATGGGAACATACGTATTTGTATAACTGATTCACTTTGTTATAAAGCAGAAACTAACACACCATTGTAAGGCAATTATACTCCAATAAAGATGTAAATAATAATAATAATATTTGGATTCTTAGTTGATTTTCCCCATTTGCATCTGAACGCCTGGTGCTAGGTAAAGCAGCCTGTGGAAATAGAAATGGTTATCTTCTTCAGCTTTGGGAACAGTCACTGCTGATTGGATACCTGACATGTAATTGATGTAGCCGACTCTGATACATCCATCCATTGCTCTGAGATTCAGGAAGAGAATGGAGGTGCGACCCCCAAACGTTTCATCCTTCTCACCCAGACTTGAAAACCTGAACCCCTGTTTGAGTTTTCCTAGCCGGCACCGCTGCACAAGGTTTCTGCTGGGAGCTCCTGGGGGACTGGTGTCCCAGGCCTGAGCCCTGCTCTTCAGCCAGCACAGGGCCACTCTGCCTGTTTCAGTCTTTCCAGGACAAACTTACAGAGTTGGGGAGGACTGAGCTGTTGATAGTAGAAGGGTCCATGTTTAATTTGAGGAAGGTGTGGTTAGCAAACCAGGCAGATCAATAAAAATATGTGCTCCCTTCCGATAGGGAACTGACATGAAAAAATAGATTGTAGGTGGGTGCATGTGGGGAACACTTTCGTTACTATTGTTGGCAATAGTAAGAGAATTTTCATAAATGACACAATAGCAATAATAAAAAAGTTCCAGTTTAATTTAAGGGTATACCGTGTTCCAAGTACTACGCTCAGATTTTTAGAATGTATCCTCTTCTTCTCATAATAAGCCTGTGAGAGAGGTTTTAGGTTTTATTATCCGTTTTTATAAATGGAAACCTAAGCAGTAGGTTAAGTAATTTATTCAAGGTCACATGATTAGCAAGGGGAACAGCTTGGATTTGAAGGAGGCTGTATTTCGTTTCAAAGCCTGTTCTCATCGTCGTTATGATATGCTGTCTCTTTTTCTTGTTGCTATTGTTCTGGCCACACCACACGGCATGTGGGATCTTAGTTCCCCTACCAGGGATTGAACCCATGCCCTCAGCAGTGCAAGTGCCAAGTCCTAACCACCCGGACCACCAGGAAATTCCCCCATGTTGTCTCTCTCTCTTTTTTTTTGTTTTTTTGTTTTTGGCTGCATTGGGTCTTCCTTGTCACTCGCAAGGCTTTCTTTAGTTGCAGTGAGGGGGGGCTACTCTTCGTTGTGGTGCGCAGGCTTCTCATTGCGGTGGCTTCTCTTGTTTCGGAGCAGGGGCTCTAGGTGCATGGTTTCAGTAGCTGCAGCACACAGGCTCAGTAGTTGTGGCGCACAGGCTTAGACGCTCCGCGGCATGTGGGATCTTCCCGGACCAGGGATCGAACCTGTGTCCCCTGCCTTGGCAGGTGGAATCTTAACCACTGCACCACCAGGGAAGTCCCCCACCCCATGTTGTCTCTTAATAGTAGAAAAATACTCCTTACTTGTAGCTCCAGAACCCCCTCCTGCTTCTAGCTTCTCCCCCTCCCCACTTAATCCACTCTACAGATTGAGGCAGATTAAATTTTCCTAAAATATTGCTTTAATCCCTTCACTGCCTACTCAAAACACTGGCAGTTGCCTCCGGGAGCCGGATAATTTTCAAACTCCCTCTGATACTTGAGAATTTCTGTCAACTGTCCTTATTTTAGACAGAATATCTCTCTATAGCTTCTACAACCCGCACTTGAGGACATGAGACCTCTGGAGTGAAAATGAGGAGAAGAGGGATGTAAACTTTGAATGAACCTATATAAAACCTTGTAAATATTTCCTACCTTCAATGAAATGAAGCATTAAAGGAAGCATTTCAAACAAGAGAATATCAATGACATTTTGTACATCTTAAATTACTAATGGCGGTTAATGTACAATTAGGGAGTCAAAAGAAATGTACAATTAAATTCTCTTTACCATCTGTTGCTTGCTAAAAACTTTAGTATCTCCTTCCAAGGAAATTTTAATGAAGGGTTTGTAAAAAAAATGAAAACTTTGTTTTTCTAAATATGTACACTCAACTTTTTCCTGTCTGGTTCTGTTCAGTGTTGCTCTGAATGTGAGATGCATCGGGAGAGTCTCACAATGTGAGCACATTTGCTTTGAGTCTCCTTCCTGTGGAAGAAAAGGTCTGAGCAAGTACGAGGATGCCCCGGTATTTGCAGTGCTATGGCTCAACCATTTTCTCTGTTACGAACTCTCTCCCCAATAATCTCTTGATTAGCCTCTTTGTTTACTAAAAATAATTTTCACAAAGCTACAGAAAAATTATGTTGAAATTATGATTTTCATATATGAAATATGCTGGGGCATATCTCAGGGTTTTTTCTTGGGAAAGGGAATTACCTTTTACACTTCTAAGTTTTGCCTGAGTGTAAAGTGTGGGAAAGAGAACATGACTTGTTTTCCCTGACAGGGGACAGGACCCAGACCACCACTCTTTCATCTCCACCAGGCTGAGAGAGGCGTCCACCTGGCCAGCACTAACAAGGAAAGTAGCCAGAGAGGGACATTTCCGCATTAGGGGGAGGCCAAGTTGTAGGTTTCCTTCTCACCCCAAGGTTCTGTAAGCAGATAGGTTAAGGGGTCCCAGGAGAAAGAGAACCAGGAATGGCTTTCTTGACATAAGAGAACCCATTTTGGCCTAAGCCATTTTGGCATCTAAGCCTGGCCGCAATGCTTGCCCTTGAACAGTAATTAATGATCTTAAGGGAGGGGATGCAGAAACTAAGGAGGAGCAGTCAAGAAACAATAGTGCAGCCTTGGGGCAGGTCCTGCTTCCTCCTCGAGGGATACACAGAACAATATCTTTGAGTTCTTCTGCAGGAGCTAAGGCCCCCACCCAGGTGGAGGATGGAATGATATGTTGACTCTCCAGACTTCAATCACCTAAAGCCTAGACAGGACTTCCCTGGTGGCACAGTGGTTAAGAATCCGCCTGCCAATGCAGGGGACACGGGTTTGAGCCCTGGCCTGGGGAGATCCCACATGCTGCGGAGCAACTAAGCCCGTGCGCTACAACTACTGAGCCTGTGCTCTAGAGCCCACGAGCCACAACTACTGAGCCCGAGCGCCACAACTACTGAAGCCCGCGTGCCTAGAGCCCGTGCTTGTCAACAAGAGAAGCCACCGCAGTGAGAAGCCTGCACATCACAACAAAGAGTAGCCCCTGCTCACCGCAACTAGAGAAAGCCAGCGCACAGCAACAAAGACCCAATGCAGCCAAAAATAAAAAATATAAATAAATAAATTTATTTAAAAAAAAAACCAAACCTAAAGCCTGGACCCTGTGGACCTTTGCCCCAATTCTATGCTGAATTCTCCTCTGCTCAAGCCTGCTCATCAATATGCATGTACCCTAAGCTCAAAACTTCCCCAATTTTGCTGTTCGGGGGACACTGCTTTGGGAAAGATCCCCAGTGTTCTCCTTACTTGCTGCAAGTAATAAATCCTGCCTTCTCCCGTGCTTTGGTCTGGTTGTGTCTGTTGGCTGACACCCCCCAAGAAGGGAACCTAGTTTTCGGGTGACAGTTCTGTGATGCTGGTCCTTGCCAGCCACTACACTCAAAAGGGATCACAGCCATGTCACTTACTTAAGCCTTGGTTTTTGCGTCCATAACGTGAGAGTTAGGCCAGGTTATCTCAGAGGTCTTTTACAGATCTAAAAGCATATGGCCCTACGAAGTCACTGCATAGGAGTTACACCGAAATGCTGACAACAGTTGCCTCTAGATGTGGGTAATTTTACTTTTTCCATCAGGCACCCTTCCTTTACATTTCTTCCAGATTGCCTATGATTTATACAGTGAAAACACAGAAGGACAGTAATCTCTGTTCAAATAGGAATGTTATGGACAATTGAGGCCCTCTACCCCAGACACAGCTGTGCTCAGAGCTGCTCAATCTTGGCGGGGTCTCCTCCCTGCAAACGGGAAGTGTTGAGGGATTTGCCTAGTTCACAGAATAACTGCACTGGGGATCCATTTTTTTTTTTTTTTTATGACTCAGAGCAGCTGTCAGGATACTAGAAAGCTTGTCCTTGGCCTATGAAGTCTTTGCTGATCCTGGAGTTGAGGCTTTTTTCCCTCACTAACTAGCTTTGTGACCTGGGGCTAATCAACCCCTGGGCCTCATTTCACAAGTGTAAACAAACGAACCCCAAAACAAAGGGTCAGCCTATCAGAGGATCTAAAATTCAATGGTTCCATGATCCACCTGAGGCCAAAGAGAAAAACAGTGGAGACACCTAAGCACCACCTTTACCCCAAGGACATCCTTGGACCCTCCCTGGACCCTCCCGCCCCTGTCTGCTCTGCAGGGTTCAAACCCAGGCTGCCTTGGGCAAGCTTATCTCATTCTAAACAATAGGAAGGGTAAATCCCTGCCCCGCCTACTTACCCGCCCAGGAGAAACCTCTTTCTGCAACCACAGAGAACCCCATAAATGTTTAATTTCAGTCAGAACAATGTGAAACACACTCTCAGCTTCTCCCTGCACCACGCCCACTCCGGCAAAAAGGAAAAAAAAAAGTACTTAGGTTCAGCTGCAATTTACTCAGCAGAGTGATCAATCAATTAATTATTCCATCACCAAGCTATTCCAAAGCATTTCTGAGTGTTTACCTCGTATTGTTGGAGGAGCCGGAAGGCCTGCAATGACCCCGGCGGGGAGGGTGGACAGAGACGCAGTGACACGTGGCCCGGGGCCCGCCTTGGCCTGGGGAGTTGGGGGGGTGGGGGGTGGCTGCCTCTCACCTTCTGTCCCCACTCCTTGACAACGAGTCCCACCTTCAGACCCATCTGCTTTCCCACTATCATCAATCCCAGCAGCCAGTCTCTCTCACGTGAGTTCTCTACACAGTCAACAGAGTGATCATTTTAAAGCAAAAATCATCTACCTAAAGCTCTTCCTTGCCTAAGATTCGTAAGGTTTCCCCTGCCCTGAAGAAAAAGGGCTTCTTCAACCTAAATGTCTGTTGACAGATGAATGGATAAAGAAGATGGGGTATACAAAGACAATGGAATGTTACTCAGCCATAATGATGAAATACTGCCATCTGCAGCAACGTGGATGGACCTAGAGATGATCCTACTAAGTGAGCCAGACAGAGAAAGACAAATGTCATATGATATCACTTATATGTGAAATCTAAAAAAATGATACAAATGAACTCATTTACAAAACAGAAATAGACTCACTGACAAAGAAAACAAACTTATGGTTACCAAGGGGGAAAGGCGGGGAGGGATAAATTAGGAGTTTGGGATTAACAGATACACACTCCTGTATATAAAATAGATAACCAACAAGGACCTAGCACAGGGAACTCTACTCAATATCTTGTAATAACCTATAAGGGAAAATAATCTGAAAAAGAATAGATCTATATAATAACTGAATTATAATTATATATAATATTATATACATGTATAACTGAATCACTTTGCTGTACACCTGAAACTACACATTGTAAATCAACTATACTTCAATTAAAACACACACACACATACAAGTATAATTTTACAAAAAGAAAAAAGGAAAAGAGCTTCTCCACAGAGTACAGAAGGTCTTAACCAGCCTCGTTCCTGCTGCCCCCCGCCTCGAGCTTCCCCAGGCGACAAGCTGTCGCCGTTCTCTAGTGCCTGACTGCTACCCCTGCTCTTCAACACCTGGCTCAGTCCCTTCTTCCAGCCACCCGCCGCCCCCCAGCACAGACTGAGCAAACCATCACCCCACCCCCCAACGGCAAGAAGGCCCGCCTACAGCATCCTCCCCTCTAAGGTACCTGGACCTCCAGAAAGCATCCCTGATGTCAAGCCAGGCTCTGCCCACTTACTCATCCCACTGTATCATGATTTTTTGCTTATTTTTGTGTCTTATCCAGTCACGGCAAGCCTGGAGAGCTGTCCTTATGTATATTTGTAACTCTGTGCCTGGCTTAGGGCTGGAATTAAAGTGAGCCCTCCATACACGTTGGTGGACTGAATTAACTTGGGATGTGTAATTACATGTCTGTGGTTATCATGGCTTTTGGTTTGGAGAGGAGAAGACAGAGCCTACATCTCTGCATCAAGAAGATAAGCAGAGAAACGGAGACTTTAGAGCAGTTTGGCTTGGGTCCAAAAGCCAAACCAGTCCAGCACCTTCCCTGCATCGCACCAGCCTTTATTATGACGCCTGTGAGCCGCCTAAGTGCTTGCGGCTCTCTAAAAATCCGTACTACGTCATATTATTGTATGCCCACGCCAGGTCGCTCTCCATAACTCCTCTGGAATCAGAGTTAGAAAAACCATCCCAACCCTTCTTGTTTCTTGTTCTTCATTTGGAAATAGAGCTGGAGGTGTCCTTTCCATCAATGCCCACTCCGTAGATTGGTAAGCTTCGATGAAAGAATGTGTTGGGAGCAGTTAGCATGGTGTTGGGCTGCCATAAGGGATCAGTAAGTAGCTCTCGTTGCTGCTGCTGTGGTTGTGGTTTATCCGCTGTGCTGGCAGCTCTGCTGTGACTCTTCTGTAGAGCAGTGCTCTTCTGGACGAGGGGACGTGCAGTTGTACAGGGAGGGACCCTGCTCATCTCTGGGACATGGAGCCTGTTTGCCTGATTTCCAAAGTTCTCTGTTCCTGAGCGGAGATACTAGTGGAATCACGGTCTGGATGACCTCATGATGCTAGGAAGAAGCGTCCTGAGTTTAAGGGACTAGGCTGGCTGCCAATTAAGAGGGAAGTGTTCTTCTGGCAGTCTAAACCCGCTCTTTTCAGTGATCTCATTTCCACTCTCTTAAGTAACAATACCTTTGCTCTTCGTTTTCACTCCTTTTGGATATTGAAAGATATCCTTGCTGACTTTTTAAAACCTCAGACTTAGCCACTTGGATATATGTTTTGCATGTTTTTTCTATTCATGAATGTTGCAGACAAAAGATCCAGTCTCAAAGATAAGGAAAATGACGTGGCATTGGGATTTGGGGATAGGGCTGTCATCTTACATCATCTAAAAATCATGGGGGCTAGATTGTGTGGCTATCACGTTTCCCAACCTTTTCATCAGGAGAAAACATGGTTAAAATGTACATGGAAGGGAACAAAATTTAAACAGAGCAATTCAGTCTGACAGGTATATGTGGAAAGGAAGTAGGGTTAGTCTGAACATTTTTTTTTTTTTGCGGTACGTGGGCCTCTCACTGTTGTAGCTTCTCCCATTGCAGAGCACAGGCCCCGGACGCACAGGCTCAGCGGCCATGGCTCACAGGCCCAGCCGCTCCGCGGCATGTGGGATCTTCCCAGACCGGGGCCCGAACCCGCGTCCCCTGCATCGGCAGGCGGACTCTCAACCACCGTGCCACCAGGGAAGCCCAGTCTGAACTTTTTATCTTGGTGACAGATATTCTGGGCTGATTTTATATCAAAGAGACTCAAGTAAAAAAACAAAAAAAATCCAGTTGAGCTCATTCATTTGCTTTTCCAACTGGTACCCTGGGCCACTTCCCACCTTCCAAAGGCACGGGAAGTACAGAAAGTCTCCCAACCTTGGGACCTGGGCCTCATCCTGATTCCCCACCCAGGCACGTCGCTTCAACAATCTCCATTTGGACGGTGGTGGTGGTTGCCTAGAGACTTCCCTAAAATTGAGTTGAGCTGTGTTCTTGGCTGAAAAACAGTCTTCCTCCATCAGGGAAGATTGTTCTCTTCCGATGAGGGTTTATGAGAGTAACTGCCCCAGCAGCTAGAGCAGCTCAATACATCCAGGAAACCAAGGCGGAAGGTGAGTTTGTGCTGGGCCACCCCTGCCTAGAGGCTGAAGTAGGCACCGTCCCAGGTGATGACTCCAAGAATACTCCGTGCTTTGCCGGGGCGGGGAGTACTGGGGGATGGCAGCATGGATCCAGTCTCAAAGGTAAGGAAATGGGCATGGCATTGGGATTTGGGGACGGGGCTATCATCTACATCATCTTAAATCACCTTAAAATTCCAAAGCAAGCTTCCCAAACTGTACGGTGGGTTGGAATGGCAACCTAAATTGCACAAGAAAGCAACAGAGCCTTCCTATGGTAGGTTTTATTTGAAAATAGCCTTATCGAGGTATAATTGACATACAATAAAGTACGCATAATTAAAGGTACAATCTGATAAATTTTGACATATACTGTGAACTGCCAACATGAGATAATGAGCATAGGCACCCCCCCAAAGTTTCCGCATGCCCTCTTATAATCCATCCCTCCTGCCTCTCCCCACTCCTCACTGAATACCAGTTGTGTCCCACCAAGGCAACCGCTGATCTGTTCCTGTAGATTAGCTTGTATTCTCTAGAAATCTATATAAATATAATCAGGCTACATGGATTCTCTTATATCTGGCTTCTTTCTTTATTTTTTAATTAAATAGTTAATTTATTTATTTTTGGCTGCGTTGGGTCTTCGTTGCTGCGTGCGGGCTTTCTCTAGTTGCGGTGAGCAGGAGCTACTCTTCATTGTGGTGTGTGGGCTTCTCATTGCGGTGGCTTCTCTTGCTGTGGAGCACAGGCTCTAGGCGCGGGGGCTTCAGTAGTTGCAGCACGTGGGCTCAGTAGTTGTGGCAATGCAGGCCCTAGGGTACTCAGGCTTCAGTAGTTGCAGTGCATCAGCTCAGTAGTTGTGGCTCGTGGGCTTAGTTGCTCCATGACGTGTGGGATCTTCCCGGACCAGGGCTCAAAACTGTGTCCCCTGCATTGGCAGGTGGATTCTTAACCACTGTGCCACAAGGGAAGTCCCTATCTAAGAAATCTTTGATAAATCAAGGTCAATAGATTTTCTCCCGTGTTTTCTTTTTCTTTTCTTTTTTTTAATATTTTGGCCGCACTGCGTGGCATGTGGGATCTTAGTTCTTACCACTGGACCGCTGGGGAAGTCCCTCATGTGTTTTCTTCTAGAAGTTTTAGGTTTTACAATCAGAGTTAATATTTGTGTATGGTATAAGGTCTAAGTTATTGTTTTTGCATACGGATATCAAATTGTTCCAGCACCACTTGCTGAAAAGACTATCCTTTCTCTAAATTGCCTTTGTATGTTTGTTGAAAATCAACTGATATCTGTAAAAATGTATGGGTTTATTTCCAGACTCCTGTTCTGTTGATCTGTCTACTTTGACACCAATATCACATTGTCTTCATTACTGTAGCTTTATAATAAGTCTTAAAGTCAGGTAATGCAATTCCTCAAACTTCCTCTTTGAAGTTGTTTCATCTGTTGTAGGTCCTTTGCATTTCCATATGGATTTTAAAATCAGCTTGTCAATATCTACAAAAAAGCCTGCTGGGATTCTGATTGGGATTGTGTTGATTCTAACAATATTGAATCTTCCAAATAAATATATTTCTCCATTTATTTAGGTCTTCCTTAATTTCTTTCAGCAATGTTTTATTAGTTTTCAGTGTACAGATATTAGACATCTTTTGTCATGTTTTGATGCTATCATAAATGTTATTATTTTTCAAATTCCAATTGTTCATTGTTTGCATATAGAAATACAACTGATTTTTGTAAATGATACTGTATCCTGAAATATTGCTAAATTCTTACTAGTTCTATTAGCTTTTTTATAGATTCCATCAAATACATAGATGATCATGTCATCTATGAATAGAGAGAGCTTTATTTTTCCTTTCCTTTACTGCTTCCTTTCTTTTATTTATTTACTTTTTGGGCCTTACTGCCCTGGTTGCAACGTCCAGTACATTGTTAAAAAGAAGTGATAAGAATAGACATCCTGGGCTTCCCTGGTGGCACAGTGGTTAAGAATCTCCCTGCCAACGCAGGGGACATGGCTTCAAGCCCTGGTCCTGGAAGATCCCACATGCCATGGAGCAACTAAGCCTGTGCACCACAACTACTGAGCCTGTGCTCTAGAGCCTGAGAGCCACAACTACTGAGCCCATGTACCACAACTACTGAAGCCCTCGCGCCTAGAGCCCGTGCTCCACAACAAGAGAAGCCACTGCAACAAGAAGCCCACACACCGCAACAAAGAGTAGCCCCCACTCGCTGCAACTACAGGAACGCCCGCGTGCAGCAATGAAGACCCAATGCAGCCAAAAAAAAGAGAGTAGACATCGTTGGGTGTCTACCGGTGGTCTGGTGGTTAAGACTTTGCCTTCCAATGCAGGGGGTGTGAGCTCGATCCCGGGACTAGGAGCTAAGATCCCACATGCCTTGGGGCCAAAAAATCAAAAAACAAACAACCCCCCCCCCATAAAAACAGAAGCAATATTGTAACAAATTCAATAAAGACTTTAAAAATGGTCCACATCAAAAAAAAATTTTTTTAAATAAATCTCACATCTTAAAAAAATAAAAAAAGAATAGACATCCTTGCTTTTTTCCTAATCTTAGAGGAAAGCATTCAGTCTCTCACCATTAAGTATGATGTTAATTGTATGTTTTTCATAGATGCCCTTTTTCAGGTTGAAGAAGTATCCTTCTTAGGAATGGATGATAAATTCCGGCAAATGCTTTTTCTGCACCTCAATATATATATTATAAATTTATTTATTTTATTTTTGGCTGCACTGGGTCTTCGTAGCTGCGCACGGGCTTTCTCTAGTTGCGGTGAGCAAGGGCTACTCTTCATTGTAGTGTGCAGGCTTCTCACTGCAGTGGTTTCTCTTGTTGTGGAGCACAGGCTCTAGGAGCATGGGCTTCAGTAGTTGCGGCACTCGGGCTCAGTAGCTGTGGCTCGCAAGCTCTAGAGCACAGGCTCAGTAGTTGTGGCACACAGGCTTAGTTGCTCTGTGGGATGTGGGATCTTCTTGGACCAGGGCCCGAACCCATGTCCCCGGCATTGGCAGGCAGATTCTTAACCACTGCACCACCAGAGAAGTCCCTGCACCTCAATTTTGAGATGATATTTCTTTTCTTGAATTTGTTAATTTGGTGAATTACATTAATCAATTCTTGAATGATAAACCAACCTTGCATTTATGGGAGAAAGCCCACCTAGTCATGATGCATTATCCTTGTTATATATTGGTATATTTAATTAGTTAAGAATATTGCATCTATGTTTGTGAGGAATGTTGGTTAATAGTTTTTCTTCCGTAATATCTTTGTCTGGTTTTGGTAATAGACTAATGCTGGCCTCATACAGTGAGTTGGGAAGTGTTCCTTCCTTTTTGATTCTCTGGAAAAGTTTGTATAGAATTACTAATATTTATTCTTTCAATATCTGGTAGCATTCAAGTTGAATTCTTACAAGTATAGGCAAAATTTTTGAAAGACTAAGATGGACCCCAAAGATTCCTGGGTGTATCCTGTGCAGCTCATGCTTCTAGGCCATCTTAGCCTTTCTTTGTCATTGAGCTGTTTACAACTCTGTAAGTTGCAGAGAACTGATGATAATGCAAATGATTCTTTTCCACAGAAATGCAAGTTAACTGAACTGGTCTGGTGGAATGTAATCCATTATTCCCCTGCAGAGAGACCTATTTTGCTCATTCTATAAAATCATTTTTATATCATTTCCTGTTCTTTGAATTGTCCTTTGAATCAGCTGTAACATCTTACCAGTTCCCTGTTAGTTAAGTAAAAACTTTGACATGTGCTCATTTTAGACTTGCCCAAGAATAATAATGTATACCTTTAAAATAATAATATTTTTTAAATTATCTTTTAACACAGAAGTGATAAGAATTCATGTTATAGGCTTTGTTTTATCAAAGTGTTATATAAGGTTGGTTATTTGCTAATGATATACAAGTAACTGTATACATACTGTATACTGTAAATGGCAAAGATGATGATCCAGAGAAAAGTTGTTTTAAGATGAAAAAGATTATGGGAATTGTTTCCTCATCTCTAAAAAGAGGTGTTGGGAAAGATCATTTCTAAGGTCCTTTCCCATTTTAACAATACAATTCCAACTTGGTGATTTCATGATGAACTTATTTCAATTTCCAGAGTTCAGTTTCATTATCTGTTAAAATGGGATAGTGGGGCTTCCCTGGTGGCGCAGTGGTTGAGAGTCTGCCTGCCAATGCAGGAGACACGGGTTCGAGCCCTGGTCTGGGAAGGTCCCACATGCCGCGGAGCAACTAGGCCCGTGAGCCACAATTACTGAGCCTGCGCGTCTGGAGCTTGTGCTCCGCAACGAGAGAGGCCGCGACAGTGAGAGGCCCGCGCACCGCGATGAGGAGTGGCCCCTGCTCGCCGCAACCGGAGAAAGCCCTCGCACAGAAACGAAGACCCAACATAGCCAAAAATAACTAAATAAAATAAATAAAATTAAAAAAAAAAAAAAAATGGGATAGTGACATTTTCTGTACCCATCTCAGATAATCAAATAAGATAACAGACTTGAAATATTGAAAGTGCAATATAAATCTAGGGGGTTATTATCTGTGCCTCATGGAAAGCGAAGATAAATGTTCCCAGGCCTCACTCCCTCATTTTGGTCAACAGTTTAAAATTTTAAATCTTTGTAATCTTCCAGGAAACCTGAATCAGCTAATTTGATTTTAACTTTTTTTTTTTCATTGAAGAAGAGTCATCTTAAAATTAATTCCATCATAGGTTTTAAATAATCTGCGATGATACTGAATTCTAAAACTAGACTCTGAAATGGTCTGAAAATAGTCTGAAATAGCTCTCAAGGGCAGGGCAGTTGCATGGCAAGTCTTGTGATGGGGCCATTCTCATTTCTACATTGCAGTTACATAGAACGTTTGTAGAATTCTTCAGAACGTTGCAAGTCTCCCCTTTCTTCGTGGTCAGTGCTGCCCACAAGCCGGGGGACTCCTCTGTGAATGATCTTCCCACACCCCCAGCCACTCCCTTATTCTGGTTCATTTTCCAATCACTTCCTGTAGGAGTGTCAGTATATCCAGCTTGGGTGAGGCAAAGGGTCTACACAGCATTGTGCAGGGGCTCAAGGTAGGGAGACCATACACCTTTCTCTACTGGAAAAAGACTGAATTTATGGTCTAGACTGTGTTTTTTTTCTTTAATTTTTATTTTATATTGGAATATAGTCGATGTACAATGTTGTATTAATTTCAGGTGTACAGCAAGGTGATTCAACTATACATATACATGTATCTATTCTTTTCCCATATAGGTTAGTCTGTGTTCTTAATAGCTGAGATCATGTATATATTCTCTTGTTTCCTTAGTCTTAAAATGAAATCAGGTTGGGTGATATTAAGTTCTCTTTCAAGCTAAAGTTTAAAACATGGGAGAAAACTAGGAAGTATAGATTTTCATGTATCTATCTATCTATTCATCCACATAGCCATCCATTTACCCTGCAGGTGTTTTCTGTGTGCAGAGCACTGTGCAAGACACACACACACACACACACACACACACACACACACACACACACACATCTAAGATGTAGCCTGGCTTTCAAGGAGGTTATGGAAATTCTCTTCCCAGGGTGTGTGCGGGGGCAGCGGGAGAGCGCCTTGACAGTCTTTACTAGCCAGTGCTAGCAGAACTGCTAATCAATTAATTAATTAATTAACAATCAGCAAATGGCATCCAATGGCGAAGTGTGACTTAGCTTCCAAATGCTAATTATTAGCCCCTTTATGGAGCTGAGACAGTGAGGGCAAATCATTGCAGGATCCCAGATGAGCTGGCACACAGCCATTGCAAGGAGGCTGTGATTCTCATTTGTCCCAGAGTGCTTGCCAGCTTTTCTCTAGTGAGATTAATTAGAACTTTTAGAAGTGCAGGTTGGAGCCATCATGTATTAACATTCACGTCACTGGGAATCTGTAAGTGTACTGAAGTAGCCCGGGTCAGTTTTAGGGTCCACGGCTTTGACTGGTATCTGCAGGTGGAATTCTCCAATGCCTTTCAGGTAAAGGCTCAGTGGCTCCGGTTATTCCCCAAAATGGCCTTTGCCCTTTAACTTCCCTTGCCTCTGTGCGTTCTTGCATTCATCTCCCTCACCCCTTTCACGCTTCCCAGAAGTAACGTTATCCTGGTGCATTTGCACATGCCTCCAGCTGGAATCCTAACCGTGACGACATCTCCAGGAAAGCGGCTGCCTCAGCGCTCCAGGTTGCTCCTCTGTCATTCATAAGACCTGGGACGCCCCATTACCTGGGGGGAAAACAGTATTTCCTCTCAACACGCAAGTCCCATCACTAAATTCTCTGTTAAGGTGATATTCACGATGAACTGGTTCATCTCCTTACATCTTTGTACAATGCATTTCCTGAGTGTTCCTACCTGGTAATTATTGTTGATCCTTGAGCAAACTTCTAGAGGGAAAGATCCATGCCTGCTTTGGACAAATCGCACAGTTCCAGGGACAGTGGCAGGTGCTAATATAGTGGCTTGCTGTCCCTTCCATTCACAATGACAGTACGGTATCATGGATTTACATTAAGAGAAGTGTCCGATAGTAGAACTCTGGCCCTGTGGAGATGATCTAATTCAGATCTAATTCAGATTTCTCTTGTACAGGTGACCTCTCTCAGACAGAGCGGTCAAGCACTTGCCTCGCAGTGCACTGCTGGGGAGAAGCAGGACCCTTGAGGGACTCCCCACAGCGTACTGTTTTCCGAAGGACAATACAACCTGGGTGTAACTGGAGCCCAGCAGTGCTGATGTGAGCTGCTGACATGAGCTACTGAAGTGAGCCAGGTCTGTCCTGGTTAGTGGTATTTGTGGGCCTGCCCATCAGTCTTCGAATGTCTTCCTACAGTTGGATAAATTTCCACCCTATGAAACGTGCCTCTCCTCCCCAGAGTCGGAACTCAAGTTCCTATTCTCCGTGTTGAGGATAGGGACAGAGTTCCTAGGCTGTACCCTCCAGGGGCACCTATGCTAGGCTTTGACTTAACTGTGACCGGTAGATAAAATAGGCTCTGTGTGGGGATTTGCTTCGCTGATGCTGGTGATGGTACAGTCGCAGTGCTGACAGTGAGTCCCAGATGCGGACGTGGCATCTGTGCTGGAAGTGGTTCCGCCTGCCTGTTAGGAGGGGAGTCGAGTTTCCCACGTTTGACTCTCAGTAGAGGCCTTGGCTGGCGGGTGGGTGTGGCTTTGAGAGCTGCTTTGGAAGCTCAGCTTCAGATCCGTTCCTCCGGCCTCACAATGAGTCTGTGAGTCTCCTGATGTTTGTAGTAAATCCTTTCCTGCTTCTGGTTTTTTTCTGCTTGAATCAGCCGGGGCGGATTCCGTGTTGCATTTGGTTTTGGTAACTGAAACCCTGACTCTTACAGTACCGGTACCAGGAGTGGTGGGAGGCACCAGGCTTTTGGGAAAACGGGGCCCAAGGTTTGTTGTCTGATCTGAGTGGGTCTGAGGACAGGGAGAAGGCATTTAGTGTTCAGGGTGGAGCTCCAGCACTCACAGCATCAGTGGCAAAACTGTTACTTCCATGAGCACTTTGTGGTTGATTGGAAGGACACATCCATTGAAGGCAAGGCTTTGGGGGAATGAATGGCCACAGCCTTGGAACAATCTACAGTAACGAGATGGCCAAACCCTGCAGCCTTGTACGGGTGCTTTTAAATACACTGGGGACAAAAAGAAACAGACTATAAACTCAAAGTCTTAAATTTTGGCTTAAGGCATTTTCAAAGAACCAGGGAATGTCTCACAGTTCTGAGTGTGAGCTCCAATAACTGCAACTGGAGCTGCCAGGTCTCTGCAGCCTCTGCTCCTGTCCTATCATTAACGACCTACAACGGGCCAAGTGCTGTTACCACGTGAGCGTCAGGACTCCGATCAGGAGAGACTAGCATCCTGTACTTGAACAGGGCCATGTGGGGAATGTGGGTGACTCAGAGTCTGCTGAACCCCTAGCTCACTGAGCACCCTTTCCCAGAAGAGGCTCCCCTCTCCTCTGCCTGGGAGAGCCTGTAATGGACTCAAAAGAGATGCAAAAGGAAGCTAGTTCTCTTCAGGCTAACCCTTCATTCCCCTTATTGCCTCTAAACTGGTAAGTACACTCAGACCCCAGCCTGTCCCTAGTTGAGCTGGTTTTTCTTACTTGCAACCTGAGTCCTAAACCAAGGAGCTGCCACTTTAGGCTCCTGCTGTAACGTTGGTTCTTCTGTCAAATCCAAGCACAACAAAACAACACCTCACAGCTTTAAGCTGCATCTTTCCCTGGGCCTCCAGTTCAGGTTAGCGTCGCTGGTCGAGGGCGGGGCAGACCATTTGGCTACAGCACAAGAAACAAACCAACCGAAAAACGCATAAATGGGCACGAGGGTATTAATATGGTGTCTTGCCCAGGGATCCCCTCAGGCAACCGCATTTGCCTGTCTATTTCCCTTTGCATCTTCAACTACGCTCGGGAATCCATCGATTCCTTCCTAGACAAAAACTCAGTGTTTCCTCCTTGTCGCTTGTGGCACAGTCGCCCGCAAACACCTCGGAGGGATTTAGTTCTCCTCCCAGGAGCAAGTACACGTGTCCCTGAGCAGTTTCCAGATTTGCTTGTGGAGACTTTAGGGAAGATAAACATGACGTTTTGATACAAACATGAGGTCCTGGGAGTTGTGATCGTAAGAGTGACTGTGAACATTTCTTCTGGGTCTGGAAGGAGCGATGGAGGCTGGGGCTCTTGCCAAGCTTGTGGGACTGGCTCAGAGACCCAGCAGCTCTGCATGGGAGCCCAAGAGTAGATCTGCTTTTGAAGACATCTTTAAAGATGTTTCTTGGTCTGTGGTGTGCATCTGAACGTTCACATAAATTATTGCTTGAGTGCTGTCTAAAATGGAAAAAAGGGACTTCCCTGGTGGCCCAGGGGTTAAGACTTTGCCTTCCAATGCAGGGGGTGTGGGTTTGATCCCTGGTTGGGAAGCTAAGATCCCACATGCTTCCTGGCAGAAAAAAAAACAACAACAAACAGAAGCAATATTTTAACAAATTCAATAAAGACTTAAAAACAAATGGTCCACATAAAAAAAAAAACTTTTTTAAAAAGGAAAAAAACTTGGAAATAACCTAAATGTCTCCAATAGGAAATAGGCTACATTTATTATGGTACATTTAGAGAAGACTACCCTAGGTGTCAGGCAGACGGCAGAAACCTGGAGGACCATCAAAAGCAACATAGCTAGGGCTTCCCTGGTGGCGCAGTCGTTGAGAGTCCACCTGCCGATGCAGGGAACACGGGTTTGTGCCCCGGTCCGGGAAGATCCCACGTGCCGCGGAGCGGCTGGGCCCGTGAGCCATGGCCGCTGAGCCTGCGCGTCCGGAGCCTGTGCTCCGCAACGGGGGAGGCCACAAAAATGAGAGGCCCGCGTATGGAAAAAAAAAAAAAAAAAAGCAAAATAGCTAAAAAACATCACTTTAAATGGTTGCATAATATCTGATTATATGAATATATTTTAACTTACTTATCCAATTTTTATTTTTAAATAATGTTTTTTAAATTATATTTGCTATTATAAATAATAACTTGATCATTTTTATATATGATTTTCTATAATTAAAGAAATGTTTTGGAGATAGTCTGAGAAGGGGAATTTCCAGATCAAAGGATATGGATTTTAAGAATCTAAAACTGGATTTCCAAACTGCTGTTCACATTTGTACTGACTTTCCCTTCTACTATAGTGCTTAAAAATTTAATTTCACTCTCCCCAATACTGATTATTATCTTTAATTGACTAAAAATGATGTTCCATAGTATTTTGACTTGCATTTCTGGATAACCAGTTAGGCTGATCATTCTTAATGATTTTTTAAGTGATTTGTGTACTTTCTGAGAATTGTCTGTTTACACACTAGGCTCATTTTTCTATTGAGTTTTAGTGTTTTTCCTATTAATTTATAAAGACTCTTAATCAAGGTAATTTGTGCTACTGCACATGGCCTAACCCGCCCACTGGCCTTTAGAAACCAGCTGGTTCAGTCACAGCAAGAGCCTACAGCCTTATCCCCGGAAGCATTATGGTAATCCCAAAGTAAAGACCTGATAGTGTGTGCGTGCACAGAGACCTCAAGCAAAGACTATGTGTAGCAAGAATGTGTTTTTCAAACAGTGGGAATAATAAATTACAATTCATTTAAAATGTGCTCTGCTTGTATGGCTTGATATGTTAAACCTAAAGGAATAAATATCATAAATTTATTTTTTAGGCAGTGATGTAACAAATCCATTTTATTTAGACCCTGGAATTGTAAGTAATTTATAGTCTTTGAAAAACTAATACAGCCCCAAAGCCACTATATCTATAATTTTTTCAGATTTGACATCAGCAGGATATTTGGGGGATGTTTATTTGTGATAAACTACCAAAAAGTAAGGCAAGTAAGAGCCTGGCCTGCCTATCATGAGTGATCCCTTTCTCCATAAAGAGTAGGATATCTGAGTCTCAGGAGCCACTCCAAGGCCTGGGACAGCACATGTGAATTACAGATGAAGGTGCTGGCCTGCGTGGAAGATCTTGATTTCTAAGAGGTTGCTTTTAGAAACAAAAAACAACAACAAAAAAGTGGCCTTGTTTAGGCAATGATTTGAAGGATCTTTAAAAGAGGCCAGAGGATAAACCACCAAGTCAGACTGGAGTAGTGGCACCTCCTCTTTCTGCTCAGCTCTCGGGAAGTTCTAAGCATTGGTTGGGGCAGTTCTCCAGTCTTTTCCACGTTTACCTGAGTCAGCTTGCTTTTTTTTCCTTTTTTAAAAAAATATTTATTTATCTAGGCTGCGCTGGGTCTTACTTGTGGTACGTAGGATCTTCATGGCAGCATGAGGACTTCTTAGTTGTGGCATGCATGTGGGATCTAGTTCCCTGACCAGGGATTAAACCTGGGCACCCTGCACTGGGAATGTGGAGTCTTAGCCACTGGAAAACCAGGGAAGTCCCTGAGTGAGCTTGCTTTTGCTGGTTCTGAACCTAACAGAAGATGCATAATACTTCCCGCTTCCTTTTCTTTTTTCTATTTTTGCTATAATTGATGAGCCAAGATTTATAATTATTAATATATAACCAAAGTCTATAGTTAAGTTTTAACTAAAGTCCATAGTTCACATTAGGTTCAGTCCGTAGTTTACATTAGGTTCACTCTTTGTGATGTGCATTCTATGAGTTTGGACAAACGTATAATGACACGTATCCACCATTGCAGTATCATACAGAATAGTTTCACTGCCCTAAAAATCCCCTTTGTTCTGTGTATTCATCCTTCCCTCTCTCTTCCCAAATCCCTGGCAACTACTGATCTTTTTATGGTCACCAGAGTTTTGCCTCTTCCAGAATGTCTGTTCTGCTGAAATGTCATCTCCTCAGAGATGCCTTCCCTAACCACCTTAGCTAAAACAGCAATTTCATCATCACCTATCATCTCTCTCTTCTTTACTGTTCCTCATAGCACTTGTTACCATCTGACCTTGTATTATATACCTATTTGTTTATGTATTTGCTATTATCTGTTTACTGCCCACCCCACCTTCATCTGTTCACTGTTGTACTTAAATTCAGTATTAGTTGAATGAATGAATTTTATTTTTGGCTGCGTTGGGTCTTCGTTCCTGTGTGCAGGCTTTCTCTAGTTGCAGCGAGCGGGGGCTGCTCTTCGTTGCGGTTTGCGGGCTTCTCATTGCGGTGGCTTCTCTTGTTGCGGAGCACGTGCTCTAGGCACGTAGGCTTCAGTAGTTGTGGCACGTGGGCTCAGTAGTTGTGGCTCGTGGGCTCTAGAGCTCAGGCTCAGTACTTGTGGAGCACAAGCTTAGTTGCTCCATGGCATGTGGGATCTTCCTGGACTAGAAATTGAACCTATGTCCCCTGCATTGGCAGGCGGATCCTTAACCACTGCACCACCGAGGAAGTCCAAATTTTTAAATTTTTTTTGCTGTACGCGGGCCTCTCACCGTTGTGGCCTCTCCCGCTGTGGAGCACAGGCTCCGGACGCGCAGGCCCAGCGGCCATGGCTCATGGGCCCAGCCACTCCGCGGCATGCACGATCCTCCCGGACCGGGGCACGAACCCATGTCCCCTGCATTGGCAGGCGGACTCTCAACCACTGCGCCACCAGGGAAGCCCCCACATTTTTTTTTAAAATTTCTATTTACTCTATTTTTTTTGGCTGTGTTGGGTCTTCGTTGCCGCGGGCTGGCTTTCTCTAGTTGTGGTGAGCAGGAGTTACTCTTCACTGAGGTGCGCAGGCTTCTCGTGGTGGCTTCTCTTGTTGTGGAGCACGGGCTCTAGGCACGCGGGCCTCAGTAGCTGCAGCATGCGGGCTCAGTAGTTGTGGTGCATGGGCTCAGTCGTTGCGGCACATGGGCTCAGCAGTTGTGGCTTGAGGGCTCTAGAGCGCAGGCTCAGTAGTTGTGGCACACAGGCTTAGTTGCTCCACAGCTTGTGGGATCTTCCCAGGCTAGGGGTCAAACCTGCGTCCCCTGCATTGTCAGGCGGATTCTTAACCACTGCACCACCAGGGTAGTCCCAAATGAATGAATTTTTGAAACTACTTATGCTTTCCACTTTTAAGTTTGAGTGAATAGAGACTGTGTCAGCAATGGAGGAAGCTAAGTGATAAGACAGATGACAAGAGAATTCCATTTCTAAGAACAGCAGCCAAATATAGAACGTCACGGGCAATGTGCGGGAAGAGGCATTAAGAAAGGCAGCAGAGTTCAAATAAGTGGGCAGCAAGAGAATCGAAAGGAGGAAGTCAATTTGGAGAACCTTAAAATTAGGAACTTTGTTTTAGATGATGTCAGACAAGTGACGTAGATTTAGAAGATTTAGATAGTTTTGTTAATGCTACTGCCATTGTAGTCATCATTTTGCTTAAGAGAATTTGTTAAGTACTTATTGGTATACAGTGTTTTTCTCTTTCACTACAAATACAAGCTAAACCAATATAGCCAGTAGAATAACAAAATGAAGTAGAATTACTAAACTGAGGGGGCAAGGGAATGAAGAAAATTAGATCAATGCAGCAAAAGGCGGGGGGGGGGGGGAATGCAAAACTATAAAAAGCAAGATAAATAGAAAACATGAAGATATTAAAAATTAGGTCAGCCACGTCAAGGATCATTAAAAATTTTTAAATTTTACAGGACATATACTGAAATAGAAAACATGAAGATATTAAAAATCAGACCAGTCATATCAAGGATCATTAAAAATTTAAATAGGCTAAGTAAAAAATTAAATAGACTAAATTCTATTAAGATACAAAAAATCCTAGATTGCATTTTTAAAAGTTACATGCTTTTTATAAGAAGCACATCCAAAATAAAAGTCCACAAGAGGGCTGAAAATACAGAGATGGAGAGACAAGGTAAAACAAAGGAAGCAGGACTTGCAAAAGCATTAATGGGGCTAAAAATAGATATATTAATAAAATATTCATTAAGAAGATACAACTATAATGATTCTTTATGAACTGAGCAACATAGCTTTAAAATCATAAAGCAAAAACTGCTAGAAATATTAAAATTTGACAAGGCAATGACAAGTAGAGACATTAAATATTTTAAAAAAAAAGATCAAGTAAATAAGGAAAAGAAATCTATTGCAACTTTGTATCAATAAATTTGAAAATATAGATATGCTTGTTTCAAAATTTTTAGGAAAACATGAATAAATAAGTATTAAAAAAAATGGAAAATGTGGTCACAGATTTATCTCCCCAAAATACTCCAAGTCAGTTTCATGTTATAATGGGTAAACTGTATCAAATCTTCCAAAGAGTTATTTATAGATAGTATAATTTTTTTTTGTTATTCAACTGTTCCAGATAGTAGCAAAAAAACCAAAAAACAAACAGAAAGAATTTTAATTCATCCTACAAGGCTAGCATAACATTGATCAAAAATTTGGCCATGGACTTCCCTGGTGGCGCAGTGGTTAAGAATCCACCTGCCAATGCAGGGGACATGGGTTCGAGCCCTGGTCTGGGAAGATCCCACGTGCCGTGGAGCAACTAAGCCCGTGCGCCACAGCTACTGAGCCTGTGCTCTAGAGCCTATGAGCCACATCTACTGAAGCCTGCATGCCTAGAGCCCATGCTCAGCAACAAGAGAAGCTACTGCAACGAGAAGCTCACGCACCACAACGAAGAGTAGTCCCCGCTCGCCGCAACTAGAGAAAGCCCGCACACAGCAACAAAGACCCAATAAAGTAAAAAATAAATAAATTAATTAATTTAAAAAGAATTTGGCCAAAGATACAAAAAGGAAAAATATAAACATAGATGCAAAAGTGTCAAATAAAATATTAGGAAATCAAATCCAGCAATCAATTAAAAGATTAGTAAGTATCATATGATTTCACTTACATGTGGAATCTAAAAAGATAAAATAAAACAAATGAACAAAACAGAACAGAAACAGAATCACAGATACCGAGAACAAACTAGTGGATGCCAGAGAGGAGTGGAGTGGAGGGATGGGCAAAATAGGGGCTGCAACATACAGAATAGGAAAGGACGTTGTCAGTAATACTGTAGCAACTTTAAATGGTGACAGATAGTAACCAGCTTATCGTGGTGATCACTTTGTAATGTATATAAATGTTGAATCACTATATTGTACACCTGAAATTAATACAACATTGTATGTCAATTTTACTTCAATGAAAAATAAAAATAAAAAAGATTAGTATGCAGGGAGACATAAAATTGTGAAATCTACTACCAATGTAATTCACTGTATTATTAAAGAAAAGCAGAAAAACAGAAGTATTTCAATAGCTGCAACAACCAGTCCTGAAAAACACTTAGTAACCTAGAAATAGAAAAAGTTTCTTCACTTTGATAAAGAAGTAAACACAAATGCCGTACTTAAAGGTGAAAAGATGGGGCCAGGAACAAGACAGAAATACTGTATCATAACTACTGCCACTGTTTCACTGCAGGACACAACCAATGTGGTAAAACAAGGAGAGGGGAGGAAATTTACAGAAGGGAGTGGCCTCCTTATCATTATTGACAGACGACATGATTGGCCACTTACAAAACCTACGAAAATCCACTGAAAACTAAGACTTTCAGATAAAAAGAGCACAGTAGGATAACCAATTATAAGTGAAACACAAACATTAATAGCCATGACAATAATAACATAAATTAGAAAATTTAATGGAAAAGAATTCTATTCAGTAGCAAAAACAAAACAAAAACAAAACCCACAAAAAACACAAAACACAAAGTATTTAGGAATAAGCATAACAGTAAATAGGTTACTTATGTTCCTGTAAAGGAACGCTCTTAAACTTACTCAAGAACATGAAGAATACCTGAAAAAATGGAGATTTATTTTGGTGTCTAGATAGTAAGACTCGTTATTATAAAGATACTAATTCTTTCCAAATAGTTCCATAAATTCGATGCAATTTTAAATAAAATCCAAATGAATTTTTAATTGTGCCTTTATAAGCTGATTCTAAAGTTTATTTGGAACAGCAGAGAGTGGGAGAACAGCCAAATACATTTTCAAAAAGAAGAATGATGGCAGGGGAGACTTGCCCTCCTAAGTATAATAATTTACCATAAAACTACGACAATTAAAACTGGCGTAGAAAGAAATAAAGAATCAAGCAGAATAAATTAGAAACAAGTCAGTTCATAGTAGGAACTTAGCACCAGATAAAGATGAAATTTCAAATTAGTGGTGAAAAGAAGAATTTTTTTCCCTCCTCTTTTTATTTCTATTTTTTAAAATTTATATTTATTTACTTATTTGGCTGCGCCGGGTCTTAGCCGTGGCACACGGGATCTTTAGTTGCGGCATGCAGAATCTTTTTAGTAGCGGCATGCAAACTCTTAGCTGTGGCATGGGGCATCTAGTTCCCTGACCAGGGATTGAACCCAGACCCCCTGCATTGGGAGCTCAGAGTCTTAGCCACCGGACCACTAGGGAAGTCCCTCCCTCCTCTTTTTAAAAAATTGAGGTATAAGTGACATATAACATTATATTAGGTTCATGAAGTAAAGATTTAAACATTAAAAAGAAAATTACAAAAATACCAGAAGAAAGTTCAGGAGGATATTTTTGTAATATGGGGGTACAGGGAAGGCTAGCTCCTTCATGACACCACCCACAAACCATAAAGAAAAGATTTTTAGATTTGGACAGAAAAGAATTTAAGCTTCCGTTCAGTGGGAGATACCATAAATAACATTAAAAGATGACTATCCAGGGGCTTCCCCGGTGGTCCAGTGGTTAAGACTCTGCCTTCCAACGCAGTGCACGCGGGTTTGATCCCTGGTCGGGGAACTAAGATCCCACATGTCGCGGGGCAACTAAGCCTGCGTGCTCTAGAGCCCGCCCGTGCGCTGCAACGAAGACCCAATGCAGCCACATAAATAAATACTTTAAAATAAATAAATAAATAAAAGATGACCATCTAGGAAAAGCATATAATGATTAAAAAAATAATAAGAGCCAACATTAATACAGGGGTTGTTATATGCCAGGAAGTATGCTAAGCATTTTACATGAATTATCTAATTACAATAGATGGGTATGATTATGATGATTCCATTTTACAGGTGGGAAAACTGAGGCTTAGAAAGGTCACATATATACTAAAAGGGTTGATATATGTAATAGGTTGAGTTGTTCAGGACCCCCATTCTTTGGTCCCATCATTCCTCAGACATTTGAATCAAGTCGGCTAATTAGAGTCTTTTAAGCTTTGGAGCTACAGAAAAACATACCTCAGCTGTGGGTTTTGAAGTTTCCTGTTGCCATCAATGTTTTTGGCTACATGAGGAAAACCTAACTCCAGAAGGAGCAAACCAAGACAAACAGAAATAAGAAGTGAAAGGTAAATGCTGACAAGTTTCGACTAATTGCTTGGGTCCCTGGATGCACGTGTGCCACAGTTTAGAGCTACTCCTGGACTCCCAACTGTGAGACTCCATGAATTCCCTCTTTTCTTAAGCTAATTGGGTTGTCTGTCCTTAGCATACAATATCCACATTACATAAAGACTCCACCTACTAATTAAGCTAGAAAAAAAATTCACAGTACAATGGATGAAGCATGTGATTAGAAACTCAATGAAGAAATAGCAATGGGGGTTAATTCTGGAGCTCCTATCTAGGGGGTCCAAGCCTCTCTGGGGTGGAGGAGTGGGTACTATTTTTACCTGCTCTTCCTGAGGTCACCCCACTGCTAAGACCCACACAGCACATCCATAGTTAGTGTCCAGTGACTATCTGGGTATACAGATGGTTTATCTTGGGGTCATCTTATTTGGCTCTATGAAATAATCTTCCTTAAATATGGAGTTAGAAAACATGAGAAATCGTTAATGGTATGCCGTTTCTGAAATATCAAGGAACTGAGCAAAGATTTCCCCCAGTGGCTTCTGTCAGCACCGTGGAGGTGTGGGGCTGGAGTGTGCTTCAGGGCGGTTGGAGGTCATTAACTGGCACCTTCCCGCAAAGTCTGACGGCCCTCCCAAGTGGCTTGCTGCGGAGCAGGTAATGAAGCCGACAGCTCCTCAAGGCACGGTTTTTCTTCCTTAATGCATGGCTTCTTTGGAACAGAATCAATTACAGAGTTTTATTTTATTCCATCTTTATAAAATGGCTGTGGAATGATGCTTATTTCGTGTTGGAGGAAAAAAAAAAAAGGTCCCTGGATGAGAGACTGATGTAGAGCAGAGAAAAGAATGTTACCACGGAATTAGCGGCACAGATTGGGACCTGTGACAATTCACAGCTCAGTGCAAAAGTTTACTGAAAACCTACTCTGTGCTCAGCATTATGGAAGATTCCAAAATGAGTAGAAAACATTCTTGCTTTCAGAAAGCTTTCAGTCTAGTTTGGGAGAGAAGATAGGGGACAGGGAAGCAATGGTGGCCATCTCTGATTCACTGATAGGGGGGTTAGATGAAGAAGGAGCCGAGTGAGGAGGGGATTGACAGTTTGTCCTGGAACTAGAGATACCAAAAGCTTATTTTAGACACGTGTTCCTTGGGGACAGGAAGGAGGAAGTTTAAGATGAGTACAGATGTATAAACATCTGCAGGAGACTAATACAAACCTGAATTTAATACAGGTTCATTCTGTTGTTTTAAACATAGTGCGTTGGACTACAAGCAACGAGAATCCATTAGCAAGGAACACCCATCATGCCCAGTTTACTAAGAGAAACCAGGGCTCCTTGGAAAACTGTTATTCCAGGCATAGGGCAGAAAAATTTCAAAGACTAATAAAGACAAGTGAAAAGGTTACAGAATAAATTTGAAAAGCACCACTGATTAAATCTGGGATAACTTTAACATTAAAAAAGCTAGGACTACATTGGATTGAAACACATCATACATATAAAAATCCATGAGTTCATAATAATACTCAAAAATTTTTTTTCATAGTTACATTATGAGGTGGCTTCGGGAATCAATGTGATATAAAGGAAAGGAGTCAGGGACTTCCCTGGTGGTCCAGCAGTTAAGACTCCGTGCTCCCAATGCAGGGAGCCTCGGTTCGATTCCTGATCAGGGAACTAGATCCCAAGTGCTGCAACTAAAAGCCCGCATGCCACAACTAAAGATCCCACTCAGGACAATGGAGATCCCGCATTCTGCGACTAAGACCCGGCACAGCCGAATAAATAAATATTTTTTAAAAAAAAAAAAAAAAGGAAGGGAATCAAGTATTTATCTTGCCTTTACAAACACGAGGGGGAAATTCTTTTCTACAAGGATCATGGCTAATACATGCCAAAGGAATGAAAACATTAGAATGCTACCACTTAGTAACCCCTTATGAAACAATCATTCTAGGCAACGATTATAAATGTCTGCTAAAACTATCAGGTAAAGTTAATGGGGGAACTTTGTAACGGATGCATCAGATTGACAACATTTGAACTCACTGATCAATTTTAACATCACTGAAACTGGACAGTTAGACATTTGTGCCTCCTGAGTAAGACGCAAAAGAAAGTTCATAGCACCACTTATAAAATATTCTTGGAAAAAAACCCAAACCTAATTCTCATGAAGCTTCTAGATTTTCCTGTGGATTTACAGAAAATATGGGGAACACATAAAAGAACACCTTGAGGGTACAATCTGCCGAACGTAGAGCATGAAACTCTCTCCAGCAAATGGTTGCCTCAGTCACAACTACCTCGACTAGATCCTTGATTCATACAAACCCAAACGCAGTTTTGACGCGCTGTGGAAATAGGAGCCTGCCTAGATACTGGGTGATATTAAGGAATTATTAGCTATTTTGTTGAGGGTAGTAACAGTTTTGTGGTTACACTCAAATATATATATTTATATTAGAATCATACACTAAAGCACTTATAAGTGAAATGAAGTCTGAGAGTTGCTTTAAAATACTCCCGTAAAAAAGAAAAAAAAAACAAAACAAACAGAGGTGGGGAATAGATTAAAAAGAATGGCAGTATGTAGAGAATTGTTTGATGGATGTATGGGCTTATTATACTATTCCGCTTCCGTGAATTTTTGAGAATTTCCATGATAGAGCTTTTTTTTAAAATCCTGTTTCAGTTCCTCTATGAATTTCTGCTATAGAGCAGGGTTGTATAGTTCACTCCTTATCCTAAAGTATCTTTGGAGATAAAGTACTCCAAGCTTCTCAGCACAGTTTTCCAAAATAAAGATAAGCCATTGGTCCCAACACATGCCACACACAGCAGGAATTTTGCTAGGTCAAGCATCTTTGTGGAGCCCGGGACACTGGGGGTTAACAGCCCGTGCCCCGCAGCTGCGCGCTGAGCAGCCCCACAGCTGCCAGCAATTAGGCTAGCTGGCAGTCCCCTTAGGAAACTCCTGCTGCCTGATTAGGACTAATTGCTAGGCGGCATCTAAGTCCCCGATGGATAGAAATGGAAATCCATTAGGGAAAGGCCCGGCAGGGAGAGACTGCCTTCTGGTGAGTACACATGTACGAGGAGATGCAGGCGTATACACTGGGACTTACTGAGTGCTCCAAATGCACCCCACCCTGCCAGCGCTACTGGGAAACTACACTGTGAAACACTCTCATGGTTTTCTTTTGACCCCAAAAGATAGTCTTCTTTTCATAGGGAAGTCCCACTATGTGCTCTTAACTTGTTATTTACCTCAAATATAATCTAGAACAACTTTTTAAAGCACTTGGGTATTCATTTGCTTTAAAATCAGCTTCATTACAAGTGATCCATTTATTAAAGAAAGTCAGACATCAACAACTCGTTGAAGTCTCCGTGCATATATGAAAGTAATAATTAACTGCATTTCTGTTAAAATAGTCTAAGATTCAGATTTTCCCAAAGTAGTACTGTATTGCTGTTCAATTTACATTTGAGATGATTTCAAATGCCATAACCACATTATAAAGAAATCTTTAAAGTTCCTAGAGGGGGGGCTTCCCTGGTGGCGCAGTGGTTAAGAATCCACCTGCCAATGCAAGAGACACAGGTTCAAGCCCTGGTCTGGGAAGATTCCACATGCCGCGGAGCAACTAAGCCTGTGCGCCACAGCTACTGAGCCTGCGAGCCACAACTACTGAGCCCGACCGCCACAACTACTGAAGCCCGTGTGCCTACAGCCTGTGCTCTGCAACAAGAGAAGCCACCCAATGAGAAGCCCACGCACCGCAAGGAAGAGTAGCCCCTGCTCGCCACAACCAGAGAAAAGCCCGCGCACAGCAACAAACACCCAACGCAGCCAAAAATAAAAATAAATAAATAAATAAAGTTCCTAAAGGGCCTTTTTTTTTTTTTTTTAAAGATGAAGTGCTGCAGAAGGGCACAGAAAGAGCCCAGGGGAAATGACCTGGATTATACATTATAGTTATGTCTCTAAGGTTACTGGTTATCAAAACTCTTCTCGTTTAGGAGACTGGTAGGAGGGAGTTCTTACCATTGCTATGTGTTGCTGAATCGGCATGAGGTCATGCAGGAACCTGAAAGTGAAAGATAAATTTCAGTGACTGGGCTCAGGAAGCCATCATGAGAATAGAACCTGTCAGTGACTGGCAAATTTACTTTTTTTTAAGTATTATTTTTTTTTCAGAGTGTTTTCATAAAATAGCCCAATTATAGAGTAAGGAGACTGGTTTTATAAACTGCAAAGGAAAACAAATCTCATTGTTTTATGCTTAGAACTCACACTTAGTCATTTGACCCAAAGGAAGACAAGTATCTAATTATATGGGCCAGTAAAGCTGGAAGAAGGGAAGGAGAGTGATTTGCCCAAGACAACACAATTTACTAATAGCAGAGCTGGTCCTAGAATCTGATTCTCTCAGTTTCTACTCCACTGCTTACCCTTTGCTATTCTGTTGCTATTTTTTCCCTAAACTTGTCTCTTTATTCTTTATTTCCTTCGTTTTCCATTCCCTATTTATCTTTTATCTCAGCTGGATGCTTTTGACTTCTCCCCTCTACTTTTTCTTTTCTTTTCAATTATGTAAATTTCTGTAATCCAGAAATTGTTGATGTACCTGGAAATCTGGGTATGAGAAGGTGTTGACAAAGACATCAACAGATGTATCAGGTGTTACAGACTTTGCTACCTCAAAATTGCAGGACAGTTTTACTCTTTAGTAACTAAAAATCCCATTTTAGTAACTAGAATATCATTCAACTCGATATATTTGATCATGTTGAAGTTTTGTGCAATTAACAAGGAAGAACTCAAATAAAAATCTAGATCCTAAAAGGTCTTGATCTTAAACTTTCACATTCTATTTCTACCTAACTTTAAGGGAAGTCCTCGTGCTTCAGGAGCTCTGGAAATCTCAGTTTGAAGTGGACAACTCTGAAATCCAGCTAGTATTTAAATTGCCCCCTTCTTAGGAGTACTTCACCTAGTAGAGCAGGACTTGCTGGCTACTTGTTATTCTGCTTTGATTCCATTGTCCTTATTTGAACTCTTGTCATTCTAAGAATCGCAAAATCTTCCTTAAAGCCCTGGTTTCGTCTCACAGTGAATAGGACTCTAGACTTAAAAACATCCAACCCAGTGTATGAGGTTAAGTCATAGCAGTAGACTCAGGAATTAATGGGAAACAAAGGATTAGAAGAATCGCACTAGATTCCATATATATGTGTTAGCATATGGTATTTTTTTTGTCTTTCTGACTTACTTCACTCTGTATGACAGACTCTAGGTCCATCCACCTCATTACAAATATCTCAATTTTGTTTCTTTTTATGGCTGAGTAATATTCCATTGTATATATGTGCCACATCTTCTTTATCCATTCATCTGATGATGGACACTTAGGTTGCTTCCATGTCCTGGCTATTGTAAATAGAGCTGCAATGAACATTTTGGTACATGAATCTTTTTGAATTATGGTTTTCTCAGGGTATATGCCCAGTAGTGGGATTGCTGGGTCGTATGGTAGTTCTATTTTTAGTTTTTTAAGGAACCTCCATACTGTTCTCCTAAGGAAAAAAAAAAAAAAGGTCATGAAGAACCTAGGGGTAAGACGGGAATAAAGACACAGACCTACTAGAGAATGGACTTGAGGATATGGGGAGGGGGAAGGGTAAGCTGTGACAAAGCGAGAGAGTGGCATGGACATATATACACTACCAAACGTAAAATAGCTAGCTAGTGGGAAGCAGCCGCATAGCACAGGGAGATCAGCTCGGTGCTTTGTGACCACCTAGAGGGGTGGGATAGGGAGGGCGGGAGGGAGACGCAAGACATGGGGACATATGTATATGTATAGCTGATTCACTTGGATATAAAGCAGCAACTAACACCATTGTAAAGCAATTATACTGCAATAAAGATGTTAAAAAAAAAAAAAAAAAGAATCACACTAAAGTAACAAAGCAGAGAACTTGGGACCAAGCCCTGAGTGCTCTCAGATGAACACAAAGAGGATCTGACTCCATCCTAGTAAAGGCAACTTCAACATCAAAAAACGGAAATCCTGGCAAAACACTCATCCTTCACATTTGAGTAAAGCGGAATACCGTTTAAAAATTAAGTAGTATCTTTCCATTGTTTAAACATTCTCACGCGGTATACTTTTATTTTCTTTTTTAACAGCTTTATAGAAATATCATTCACTCATTTAAAGTATACAATTCAATGGGCTTTAGTGTATCCACGGGGTTGTGCAACCATCATCACAATCAATTTTTCATTTTCATCAACCCAAAAAGGAAATTTCACACCCACTAGTAGTCACTTTCCATTTTCCCCCCACCTCCCACCCCTAGTCAATCACTAATCATTTTTGTTGTTGTTGTTTGGCCACGCCGCGTGGTTTGCGGGATCTTAGTTCCCCAACCAGGGATGAAACCCGGGCCCTGGCAGTGAAAGCGCAGAGTCCTGACCACTGGACCGCCAGGAAATTCCCCAGTCAATCGCTAGTCTCTTTCCTATCTTTCTAGATTTGCCCATTCCGGATATTTCATGCAAATGAAATTATACAATATGTGGCCTTTTGTGACTGGCTCTTTTCACTTAACATAATGTTCTCAAGGTTCCTCCAGTTTACAGTATGTATCAGTGCTATATAGGAAAAGTTCATTCCTTTTCATTGTCAAATAATATTACATTACGTGGATATACCACATTTTATTTATCCATTCATCAGCTGATGGACATGTGGGTTGTTTCCATTTTTTGGCTATTATGAATAATGCTGCCATAAACATCTGTGTACAGGTTTTTGTGTGGACGTATGTTTTTATTTCTCTCAGGTATATTCTTAGGATTAGAATTGCTGCATCCTATGGTAACTCTACATTTAACCTTTTGAAGAACTGCCAGAGTGTTTCCCACAGTAGACGCAACATTCTACATTGCCACCTGCAATGTATGTGGGTTCCATTTTCTCCACTACAGTTGTGATTATCTACTTTTTTTTTTTTTTTGCGGTACGCGGGCCTCTCACTGTTGTGCCCTCTCCCGTTGCGGAGCACAGGCTCCGGACGCGCAAGCTCAGCGGCCATGGCTCACGGGCCCAGCCGCTCCGCGGCACGTGGGATCCTCCCGGACCGGGGCACGAACCCGCGTCTCCTGCGTCGGCAGGCGGACTCTCAACCACTGCGCCACCAGGGAAGCCCCTGTGATTATCTACTTTTTGACGGGATGTGAAGTGCCATCTCACTGTGGTTTGACTGGCGTTTCCCTGACGGATAATGACACTGAGCACGTTTTCATGAGGTTATTAGCCATTTTTTGGAGAAAGGTCTATTCAGATCCTTTGCCCATTTTCATTTATTTTTATTTTTATTTTCCAATTTGAAAGCAGTCACTGTTTATTAACTGACCAGATTACAAAAATAATCCTGGCAGATACTTTAGTTCATCCTTCTAATAAGCCTGTTGATCTGGTCTTCCCTGTTGCCAGCATCTCCACCTTCTACCAAATGGGCGGTCTTTTTCTTCATTCTGCTTCGTGGAGAAGACAATTTAAAGGACCACAGCAAGTTGCCTGCTTCTTTGAAATGCTTTCCTATGGTATAGATCTCATGATCAGATCCTTCCTGCAGATGGTACCATACTTGCCGAGAGACGGAGCCACCAAGGCGTCACCTGTCAGGGCACTTCGCTTCTGTTGAGTTTGCCATAACCACGCTTGTAGGTCAGCTCACTTACTGACTTCAGGTTTGGGTGCCCCCCCGCGATGTACGGCTCCACAATTCTCAGCATGTTCATTAACATTCTGAGAATTCATAAAGATGCCGTTGAGCTTCACAAAGGTGCCACTGAAGATCTGATGGAGGCTAAGAAGCTGCAACACTTTTCGAACCTTTGGGCTCACACCATTGACACCTCTGATCCTGATGACAAATGCCAACTTGGGTTCTGCAGGTACATAGAAGTTGCCGGCTTTTCTTGCCATCCTAGCCATTCGGATTTCTGTTCTGTACACCCGCCTGTATTCCTTGTAATAGTGATTAGCTTCTCCATAGATAAGCTTCCTCCTTGCCTTTCGAAGCATCTTTTGGGCAAACTTCTTTCTCAGGCACTTGGTCTTAAGCTCTGCAAAATTCTTTTGCGTTTTCTTAAGGGTTTCTGGCACAGCAGGAACCTTCTTTTTCTTCTCTTCTGCACCCTCCATGGTTCCAGCTGGGAAAGAGCTGCCCATTTTTAAATTGGGTTACTCATGTTTTTTAAATTATTGAGTTATAAGAATTTTTTATACAGTCAGGATACAAGTCCTTCAGATACAGGATTTGCAAATATTTCTCCCATTTGGTGGGTTGTCCTTACGTTTTCTTGATGGTGTCTGTTAAAGCATAAAAAGTCTTAATTTTGATGAAGTCCAATTTATGTTTTTCTTTTGTTACTTGTGCTTTTGGTGTCGTACCTAAAAATTATTGCCTAATCCAAGGTCATGAAGGTAGTTGCAGGTTTGTTTTCTTTTGAGTCTTATGGTTTTAACTCTTACAATTAGGTTTATGATCCTTAAAGTTAATTTCTGTATATGGTGTGAGGAAGGAGTCTACTTTCATTCTCTTGCCGGTGGCAGTCCAGTTGTCCTAGCACCATATGTTGAAAGACGATTCTTTCTCGATTGAATTATCTTGGCACCCTGTCAGAATTCATTTGACCAAAAAGGTGAAGTACTGGCTTCTCAATTATATCTCATTGTTCTATATGTCTAATTCTAAAAATTTGTTTGTTGATTTGCAGTATTAATTCCAAAGGTTTGACATGGTGGGAAAGTAAGAAATTTCTCAGGATGGTGGAGTTGGAAGGTAATATTGCTTGGTGGCCAAGCTAAGATTTGTGAAGAATCAAACCAGTGTCCCATTCTTTGCTCTGCATCAAAGTAAACTGTTGACAGGCAATGTTTTTACACAGGGTAATGGTTTCTTGGGCGGAGACTGAATAAGCTATTATGTTGTATTTCTGTAGGTATTTGGGTAGGCCTCATGTGGTTAGGAAGATTTTTTGGGTAAGGTTACGTGTGCCTCAGAACCAAGGAAACATAGAACAGCTGGGCCTCAGGAAGTCAAGGAGTCGTGACAGGGCTGTTCGTTGTACAAACTGCAGTTGGAAGGCCTTTTCTTTTTTTTTTTGGCCGCACCGCACAGTGTGTGGGATCTTAGTTCCCCAACCAGGGATCGAACCTGGGCCCTTGGCAGTGGAAGCGCAGATTCCTAACCATTGGACCGCTGGGGAAGTCCCTCTGGTCTCCCTTTGGTTGGTTTATTTTTCATTACCTCGAAGCTTCTCAGTTTTTCTTCTTTTTCCTTTAACAACCCCAATTTTGGACTTAAATGAATGATAAGTAAATTTCTGTCATGTTTGGATAGTTATACTTTTGTTTTTATTGAGGTATAAGTGACATATGACATTAGTTTCAGGTATACAACATAACGGTTTGATATTTGTATATACTGTGAGATGATCACCACAGTAAGTCTAGTTAATATCTGTCAACATAAACAGCTAAAAAAAATTTTCTGTGATGAGAATTTGAGCTTTACTCTCTTAGCGATTTTCCAATCTCTAATGCAGTGTTATCAACTACAGTCCCCACACAGCACATTGCCTCCTGTGACTTATTTATTTGGTACCTGGGTCTATGCCTTTCAACCCCCATTACCTATTCTGTTCGGCCCCCATTGCCATTTCTGGCAACCACCCATCTGTTCTCTGTTTCTTTGAGCTTGTTTGTGTGTGTGTGTTTTGTTTAGATTCCACATATAAGTGAGATCATAAAACATTTGTCTTTCTCTGTTTGACTTACTTCATTTAGCTTAATGCCCTCAGACTCCATCCGTGTTGTCACAAATAGCAAGATTTCATTATTTTTTTATGACTGAATAATATTTACATCACATGTTCTTTATCCATTCATCCATCAGTGGGAACTTAGATGTTTCCATATCTTGGCTATTATAAATAATGTTGCAATGAACATGAGGGTGCATGTATCTTTTTGAGTTAGTGTTTTCAGTTTCTTTCGATAAATACTAAAAGTGGAATTGCTGGGTCATATGGTAGTTCTAGTTTCAGTTTTTTGAGGAACTTTCATACTGTTTTCCATAGTGGCTGCACCAATTTACGTTCCCACCAACAGTGTATAAGGATTCCCCCAGTACCTGTTATTTCTTGTCTTTTTGATGATAGCCATTCTAACAGGTGTGAGGTGATATTTTATTTTAGTTTTGATTTGCATTTCCCTGATGATTAGTGATGTTGGATGTTGAGCACCTTTTCATGTACCTGTTGGCCACCTGTATGGCCATCTTTGGAAAAACGTCTACTTAGGTCTTCTGTCCATTTTTTAATCAGATTGTTTGGAGCTTTTGTTTGTTTTTTGCTATTGAGTTGTATGAATTCTTTATACATTTTGGATATTAACACCTTATCAGATATATGACTTGCAAATATTTTCTCCCATTCAGCAGCCTGCCTTTTCATTTTGTTGAAGGTTTCCTTTCCTGTGCAGAAGCTCTTTAGTTTGAGGTAGTCCCACTTGTTTATTTTTGCTTTTATTGCCTTTGCTTTTGGTGTCAGATTAAAAAAATCATCACCAAGACTGATGTCAAGGAGCTGACTGCTTATGCTTTCTTCTAGGAATTCTATGGTCTCAGGTCTTACATTCAGATCCTTAATCTATTTTGAGTTAATTTTTGTGTATGGTAATTTTTGTATATGGTATAAGATACTGGTCCAGTTTCATTCGTTTGCACGTAGCTGGTCAGTTTTCCCAACACCATTTATTGAAGTGACTGTCCCTTACCCATTGTACATTCTTGACTTCTTTGTTGTAAGTTGATTGACCATATATGTGTGGGCTTATTTCTGGGCTCTCAATTCTGTTCCCTCGTTCTATGTGTCTGTTTTTATGCTAACCATACTGTTTTGATTACTATAGATTTGTAATATAGTTTCAAATCAGAGAGCATGATGCCTCCAGTGTTGTTCTTCTTTCTCATGATTGCTTTGGCTATTTGGGGTCTTTTGTGGTTCCACACAATTTTAAGGATTGTTCTATTTCTGTGAAAAATGCCATTGGAATTTAAATTGGGATTGCATTGAATCTGTAGATTGCTTTGTGTAGTATGTTTTTGGTGTACAGGTCTTTCACCTCCTTGGTTAAATTTATGCCTATATATTTTATTCTTTTTGCTGCAATTTTATTTTAGTTTTTAAAATTAATTAATTAATTAATTTATATTTGGCTGTGTTGGGTCTTTGTTTCTGTGCGAGGGCTTTCTCTAGTTGTGGCAAGCGGGGGCCACTCTTCATTGCGGTGTGCGGGACTCTCACTATCGCAGCCTCTCTTGCTGCGGAGCCCAGGCTCCAGACGCGCAGGCTCAGTAGTTGTGGCTCAGGGGCCTAGTTGCTCTGCGGCATGTGGGATCTTCCCAGACCAGGGCTCAAACCTGTATCCCCTGCATTGGCAGGCAGATTCTCAACAACTGTGCCACCAGGGAAGCCCTGATGCAATTTTAAATGGGATTATTTTCTTACTTTCTCTTTCTGATAGTTTGTTGTCAGTGTATAGAAGATTTTTGTATCTTGATTTTGTATCCTGCAACTTTACTGAATTTACTAGTTCTAACAGGTTTTTTTAGTGGAATCTTTAGGGTTTTCTCTATATAATATCATGTCATTTGCAAATAGTGACAGTTTTACTTCTTCCTTTCTGATACGGATTGCTTTTTATTTCCTTTTCTTGACAAGTTGCTCTGGCTAGGACTTCTAGCACTATGTCAAATAAAAGTGCCAAGAGTAGGTATCTTCTTGTTCCTGAAAGCTTTTCACCATTCAATTTGATGTTAGCTGTGGGCTTGTCATATATGTTCTTTATTACACTGAGTAATGGTCCCTCTATACCCACTTTGTTGAGAGTTTTTTTTTTAATTAATTAATTAATTTATTTTTGGCTGCATTGGGTCTTCGTTGCTGCGCATGGGCTTTCTCTAGCTGCGGCGAGTGGGGGCTACTCTTCGTTGCGGTGTGCAGGCTTCTCATTGCAGTGGCTTCTTTTGTTGTGGAGCACAGGCTTTAGGCGCGTGGGCTTCAGTAGTTGTGGTGTGCGGGCTCTAGAGCGCAGGCTCAGTAGTTGTGGCACACAGGCTTAGTTGCTCTGCAGCATGTGGGACCTTTCCGGACCAGGGCTTGAACCCGTGTCCCCTGCACTGGCAGGTGGATTCTTAACCACTGTGCCACCATGGAAATCCCTGTTGAGAGTTTTTATCATGAATTGGATTTTGAATTTTGCCAAATGCTTTTTCTGCATCTGTTGAGATGATCATATGATTTTTATCCTTCATTTTATTTATTTTTAAAGATTTGTTTTGATGTGGACCATTTTTAAACTATTTATTCAATTTGTTACAATATTGCTTTTGCTTTATGTTTTGGTTTTTGGCCATGAGACATGTGGGATCGTAGCTCCTTGACCAGGGATCAAACCCACACCCCCTGCATTGGAAGGCAAAGTCTCAACCGCTGGACTGCCAGGGAAGTCCCTATCCTCCATTTTATTAATGTGGTGTATCACACTGATTTACTTGAGGATGTTGAACCATCCTTGCACCCCTGGAATAAATCCCACTGGATCATGGTGTATGATCCTTTTAATGCATTGTTGAATTCAGTTTTCTAATTTTTGTTGAGGATTTTTCATCTATGTTCATCATGAATATTTGCCTGTAATTTCCTTTTCCTGCAGTGTCCTTGCCTAGTTTTTGTATATGAGGGTAAAGCTGGCCTCATAAAATGAGTATGGAAGTGTTCCCCCCTCTTCTGTTTTTTGGAAGAGTGTGAGGAATGGTATTAATTATTTAAATGTTTGGTAGAAGTGTTTGGTTTTTTTTTTATGATTTCTATTTCCTTATTGATATTCTCCATTTGATTAGACAGTGTGATCATACTTTTCTTCAAATAGTTGATTTGATTTTTGCCTGCTAAATCTAATATTTGGCCCCTCTCATAGGCAATTTCTGTTGCCTGATTTTTTTTTTTCCATGTGTATGGTCACACTTTCCTGTTTCTTTGCATAACTGGTAATTTTTTAAAAATTTGACATTTTAGATAATATACTGTAGTAACTCCAGTGTTAATCCCCCCTCCCTCACCCCAAAAGGACTGTTGTGTTTTGCTTATTTTTCTCAATAACTTGGCAGGGCTATTTTATTAAAATCTGTTTTCCTTGGCTATGTGCACCCTCTGAAGTTGCTCATCAGGGGGTACAGCCTTAGGCATACATAGTCACCTCTTTTTCTGATCTTTTTTAAGTTGTCTGTCACTTTTGGTATCACACCCAGCTGTTAGTCTTCAATAATTGCAGGCAAATTGCTCTACTGTCTTTAGCAATGCCCTGGAGCATACATTTTGCCACATTCCGATTCAACTAACTTCAGGTCACTGCAGAAGTAGTCTTTAAGGCCAGTCTTTGGGTTTCGCTCTTATCCCTGTAGGCTCTTCTTAGCAGTCTCATTCTTTGGTTCTTTTTGGTAAACCTGCAGCTGGTTTATAATTTAACTTTTTGCTCTACTGAATCTGCCAGCCTCCTCTTCAGTGCTTACCACCAAACTTTCCTTTATTTTGGGGAGCACTCTTAGGCTTGAACTTCCTCACATTCTATTCCAAATAAGGTCAGATCCCTTTGGAGCTCTTCATTCTTTTTTTTTTTTTTTTAACTTTTGGCCATGCCATGTGGCTTGTAGGAACTAGCTCCCTGACCAGGGATTGACCCGTACCCTTGGCAGTGAAAGCATGGAGTCCTAAGCACTGGACCGCCAGGGAACTCCCTGGAGCTCTCTATTCTTATACCTTGCCTCTGTACCACTACTCTGGAGCTTTTCTCAGAGTGACAGTGCCAGCTTCTCTTGGAGTGATAGGCATGATCTATAAGCAGGGTCCTGGGTGGGGCAGCAGTCTCTGGTCTTCCTGGCTTTTCTCTCCTGGCATAAATCATCTGCACTTTATTTGAGCTGGGGTGAAGACTGTTGGAGTCCCAGTGTTCTTGGTCTATTGTGCCTGGGGGTAGAGGTTTCACCCTATGAGTGGGTACTAGGTAGAGAAGAAAGACCCAGATCTCTCAGCCACTTTTGCCAAGAATTAAGCTTCTTCAACATGTATTTGGGAGAAAATGAGAAATGCTGGTGCCTTGTCCTTCACAGAAAGATACCGTAGCTGATAGCTGGGAGGTGGGAGAGAAAGCCTTATGCTTTTTTCTGGATCTGCCCAGAGTAGAGCTTCATCACACTGAGCTGGGCCAGGGAGGAGGGGGAAGGAAGTAGGTGGTACCTCAAGTGCTAAAGACTCTCCCTGCTCTCTTAGAAAGATTTAGATTTTCTTGGATCAATGTTTCTTCATTTGCTGTATGCCCTTAACACATTTCTGGAGACTTTAAAATAGTTGGTTTCTTAAAAGTAATTTTTACCTGTTAGAGTGGTTTCACTAGGAAAGGCTCCTCATATCATTATTCCAGAAATCATCTCCATGGATTAGATTTATTTTTATTTTTTTAATCTTTTATTTATTTATTTTTTGGCCATGCTGCAAGGCTTGTGGGGATCTTAGTTCCTTGACCAGGGTTTGAACATGGGCCCTGGCAGTGAAAGCACTGAGTTCTAATCACTGGACCACCAGGGAACTCCCTTAGATTTATTTATTTTTTATTTTTTGCGGTACGCAGGCCTCTCACTGTTGTGGCCTCTCCTGTTGCAGAGCACAGGCTCCGGACGCGCAGGCTCAGCGGCCATGGCTCACGGGCCCAGCCACTCCGCGGCATGTGGGATCTTCCTGGACTGGGGCACGAACCCGTGTCCCCTGCATCGGCAGGCGGACTCTCAACCACTGTGCCGCCAGGGAAGCCCCTCCCCTAGATTTATTTTTAAATCTCATGTTCTATTTGGGATAAAATTGTATCTTTTATTATTATTATTTTTTTACAACACAATGGTGTTTGTTATGTTTCTTACTTGGTATTTAAATTTTTTGACCTTTTCATCTCTCTCTATATAGCTGAATATTTTTCATATAAAGAGGTATTTTAATTTAATGACATAACTTTTATTCTTTTAAACCAGTTGTTCACCAAGTGTTTGGCAATTAAATCACTATTTTCTTCCCTCCTCCTTCCCTCCTTTATTCCTCTCTTTTTTTAATTCTTATTTTATATTGGAGTATAGTTGATTTACAATGTTGTGTTAGTTTCAGGTGTGCAGCAAAGTGATTCAGTTATATATATATATATACATACATCTATTCTTTTTCAGGTTCTTTGCTCATTTAGGTTATTACACTATATTGAATACAGTTCCCTGTGCTATACAGTAAGTCCTTGTTGATTATCTATTTTATATATAGTAGTGTGTATATGTTAATCCCAAACTCCTAATTTATCCCTCTTCCCCACCTTTCTCCTTTGGTAATCATAAGTTTGTTTTCTAAGTCTGTGAGTCTGTTTCTGTTTTGTAAATAAGTTCATTTGTATCATTTTTTTTTAAGATTCCACATATAAGTGATATCATGATATCTGTCTTTCTCTGTCTGGCTTACTTCACTTAGTATGATAGTCTCTAGGTCCATCCATGTTGCTGCATATGGCATTATTCATTCTTTTTTATGGCTGAGTAATATTCCATTGTATTTATGTACCACATCTTCTTTATCCATTCATCTGTCTATGGACATTTAGGTTGTTTCCATATCTTTGACTATTGTAAATAGTGCTGTTATGAACATAGGGGTGCATGTATCTTTTAAAGTTAGTGTTTTCATTTTCTCAAATTGTACCTTAAGATTTAGAAGGGACCTCTAATGTCAGTAAGGTCAACCTTTCAATCAATGAAGACATACCTAAATATCCTTGATTCATAGTTCTTTCATCTCTGCTTGGTGACAATTTATGATTTCCTACACAGGCAAATGGTTTGACGCTGGACAGCTTATGTTAAAAGGTCATTTTGACCTGAAATATGTCAGCAATTGATAACAGTTTTGAAAGCAAATAAATTGTCTAATCCTTCCTGTGTTAAACAGTTCTTCAAACATTTGAGACCAGGCATCAAATCTCCCTTACTCTTCTCTTTTTAAAATTAATTTTTTTAATTAAAAATATTTATATATTCATTTGGCTGCATCAGGTCTTAGTTGCGGCAGGCAGGATCTTAGTTGTGGCGAGTGGGCTTCTCTCTAGTTGCAGCACATGGGCTTAGTTGCGGGCTCAGTAGTTGCACCATGCAGGCTTAGTTGCCCCGCAGCCTGTGGGATCTTAGTTCCCTGACCAGGGATTGAACCCGCGTCCCCTGCATTGGAAGTCAGATTCGTAACCACTGGACCATGAGGGAAGTCCCTAAAATTAATTAACCAATGTTTCACTTTTTAAAAAATATTTATTTATTTATTTGTTTATTTGGTTGCACCAGGTCTTAGTTGTGGCTCCAGGGCTCCTTAGTTGTGGCACATGGGCTCCTTAGTTGTGGCATGCAAACTCTTAGTGGCAGCATGCAGGTGGGATCTAGTTCCCTGACCAGGGATCGAACCCAGCTCCCCTGCATTGGGAGCATGGAGTCTTTTTTTTTTATAAATTTATTTATTTTATTTATTTATTTTTGGCTGTGTTGGGTCTTCGTTGCTGCGCGCAGTCTTTCTCTAGTTGTGGCACACGGGCTCAGTAGTTGTGGCTTGCGGGCTCTAGAGTGCAGGCTCAGTAGTTGTGGTGCACAGGCTTAGTTGCTCTGCGGCATGTGGGATCTTCCTGGACCAGGGACCGAACCCGTGTCCCCTGCACTGTCAGGCAGATTCCTAACCACTGCACCACCAGGGAAGTCCCACCAATGTTTCTTTAAATGAGGAAATTTCTGAAAGTCTAAACATCATGGCCACTTTTAAAAAATGTCTCTTTTAAAATTGGTCTAAGTTAAATGCAAAAACCTAAGTGTGACCCAAATAATTCTGTGTATGAGACTATTATTTTCAGTACAGGGGTATAGGAAGTAAACAGATGGATAAATAGATCAATATACATGGACAGATAATTAGATTAATACCTTTCAAAAATACATTTGCTCGAACTGCAGAGGCCAGAATAGGTGAGAGAGTGAACATAATATTCAAAGCTGGAACTTGGGAAACTCGGCTCTCCAACAAACTCAATTTATCAATTCCTTCAAAAACCTCTGGGGAAATGAAATGTGCCTCTCCCTTACTTGAGAAACGGTGTGAGGTGAGTCTGAGAGATGCCACCCATGAGAGCAGTGTCCACCTTGCACTGACACCAGCAGAAATGTGAATGTAACCTCTTTGGGTGTGTGCTCCTGAAAACTGTCTCAGTTAACAGAACTCAGACCAGCATCTTGCGGAGAGCTAACACAGGCACCATGTTGGGCAAAAGTGCTAATGTCTAGCCCTGGGGTTTGTATCCCATCAGAAGTGGACTGCCAAGTTCTTCTGGTAGGGCTTAGATTTAAATGAATTTATATTTGATTTTAACTCAATTTATTAGTTGCTGTTCTTGGATAAATAACTTAATTTCTGAACCTAAGACTGCCAACTATTAAAAGAGGGTATTGTTAGGACTTCCCTGGTGGCGCAGTGGTTAAGAATCCGCCTGCCAATGCAGGGGACGCGGTTTCCATCCCTGGTCCGGGAAGATCCCACATGCCGCGGAGCAACTAAGCCCGTGCGCCGCAACTACTGAGCCTGTGCTCTAGAGCCCGTGAGCCACAACTACTGAGCCCACGTGCCGCAACTACGGAAGCCTGCACGCCTAGAGCCTGTGCTCCGCAACAAGAGAAGCCACCGCAATGAGAAGCCCGCGCACCGCAACGAAGAGCAGCCCCGCTCGCCGCAACTAGGTTACTTTTAGCTTGGACGATGGCTATCTGAAGGGGGAAAGGATGTGAGTGGCTGCACGAGCAGGAGGAGGTGAGAGGAAGAGGTTAGAGGAGGAAGTGCAGCATGTACCAGTGCCACAGGCACAGTCATGCTCAGTCCTGGCCCTGTACAGGCCTGCAAGTAGAAAGATCTTGAACTTGTATGATGTGTCTCCACCTGTGGCAAATGCATATCAAGCCTATTTTGTGCCAGGTCCAAGTCCTGTGTTTGGAAATGGCAAAGTAGAAGGATTTCATTTTACTAACTAATATCTTCTGGGTACTCTGTTCAATATGGCAATATGCCCCCAAGTAGTTCTAGAGTACCAATGGAAACCAAAGAAGTACGAGGCCAGGTGAGGGGAGTTTTCTAGAGGAGAGTCCCAGTTCTTATTCAGGTGTTTCCTTATGTCAGTGCAAGAGCACTCTTAGCTTTCAATTTCTTTCCTTAGTAAAAACAAAAGAAGGATCACAGTGGAAACTACTCACAAAGTTTTCTAGGTCTTAGGTAACCGGGGTAGCTCATAGGGAGGCTTAAAATTAAACCTGTATCCATGCAAGAAAGTATTTATCTAGCTGAAGACTGTTTAGTGCTGTTCCTTCACTCTTTTGGTTTTTCTTCACTATCTCACATTAAAACATATTTGAGATTTATATTTGGAGCCAGAATTTTAAAGGGCATCAAGGAGGCTTTCCATTTGTATGTTATTGTAGTATGGTCGGAGTTATTTTCCAAATGAAAACCAGCAGATAAATAGTCCTCTGGTTACTATCCTGCAAGGATTCCAATTTTCCATATGAAAAAAGCCATATTGTTGGACAAAATTTCAGCTTGATGTTTCATCCCAGTAACTGCAATTAAATTCTACTATGGGTTATAGGTAAATCCTTGTCTATGATGTAAAAGAGCCAACTGTTTTTTTTGAATAATCTCAAATGCAGTGAATTCATGTCTGGGGAGCATCTGATACTTCACTTCCTAATCTTGCTCCATTTTTTCCATCACAAATAGCTCATTATTGAAAAGGAAGGGGGCTGGGCTTCCCCAGTGGCGCAGTTGTTAAGAATCCGCCTGCCAATGCAGGGGACGTGGATTCGAGCCCTGGTCCGGGAAGACCCCACATGCCGCGGAGCAACTAACCCCGTGTGCCACAACTACTGAAGCCCACGCACCTGGAGTCCGTGCTCTGCAACAAGAGAAGCCACCGCAACGAGAAGCCCGTGCACCACAATAAAGACCCAACGCAGCCAAAACTAAATAAATAAATAAATTTTTTTAAAAACAAGGAAGGGGGCTGAGTCCTATTCCGTGTTGGTGAAATAACAGGGATCACTGGTAGGGGGAAGTTATAATGGCCCTATGGGCTAGAACATGAAGAAGAGAAAAAGAAAAAAGAGTTTCAGGAAGAGGGTAGATTCTAGGGCAGCAGCACTGAGGGGTCTGAAAGTCCCAGATTCTCTAAGGCAATGATTATCACAGTGCAATCCCAGACCAACACCAGTAGCACCACCTGGGAACTTATTAGACATAAAGAATCTCAGGCCTCACCCCAGACACACAGAATCAAAATCTGCATTTTAACAAAATCCTCTGGTAATTTGTATATAAAGTTTGAGAATCACTGGTTGAAAAACACCAAGAGTTTTATCCTTTTATGCCATAATATTCTTGCCTTATTTAGGACTTTTATTAGAGTCACCCTAAAATGTACTTGGACTTGGAAGAGGGTTCACGATCACAAAGGATAAAGTGGTCCCTTATGCTGTCCATGTGTTAGCTCACAGCTTACCGTAATGACTCAGTTAAGGAATTTTTAATAAACTCCTATGAGCAAAGTACTAAGATATGTGTTATGGAGGATATATACTCTTTACAAAACCTTAATTTTCATGACTGGGAGACAGGCTATCCTTAAAATAGGAAATAATCCACGTATCCTGTTAGGGTCTACTCTAATTCTCTAATGTATTAGACTTTTAAGATTCTAACCAGCTGCCATGAGAAACAAGGCATGTGGCTTTAATAAATGTTTCATTCAATCAAATGTAAAATGCATGTTATTATACGGAATTAGATTTGTTCTCCCTGTGCACATCCTGCTCTTCATTAGATGAGTCAAATTTAAATACTACATTGCAAATTCAAGAGTAGTTTCATAAGCTCTCTGCTAAATAAATACAGCTCCAATTTTAAGCATAGTGCAGTATAAAGAAAACAGCAGTAATGGCTGTGGATCGTTAAAAAATGCTGTACAGCAGACTGCATGCATTACTTCAAGATCATTCAGAGAAATAAATGTATCATTTGCCAATGAATTTGGTTATCTTAAAAAAAAAAAAGTCAGGCTATAGCACTTTTTCTACCAACATTGGCCAAGAGTAATCTACTCTCCTATGAACCAACCAACAGCTACTGATTCTTGAGTGGCTCTATATAACCAACATTGTGAAAGACATAAAAGTATAGGAAACAAAACTTGTTCCCCAGGAATTTATAGTCTAGACTGAGAGAAAAACTAGATGCACATAAAAATAATGGTCAAGACAGTATGTAAGTCTCAAATGGGGGATACAAACAAGTGTGCAGAAGTTAACTCTGTCTTGGATGATCTCTGAAGCGTCACAGAGCACACAGGATTTGAGCTGGGCATTGAAGCTCAATCTAAGCTGAATAAAATGATAGAATTGATATTTGTCTGGAGTAAAACATTCTCCGTCAGCCATAGTTCTCATAGTGCTTTTCTTAAAAGAAACATTTTCTTGCGACTCTCTCATATCAGAGGTCTGAGTCTAAGGTCCAAACATGTTAGTCTTACTACGCTACTACCCATTCCGTTAAAAAAAACCAACAACAGGGTTTCCCTGGTGGCGCAGTGGTTGAGGGTCCGCCTGCCGATGCAGGGGACACGGGTTCGTGCCCCTGTCCGGGAGGATCCCACATGCTGCAGAGCGGCTGGGCCCGTGAGCCATGGCCGCTGAGCCTGCGCGTCCGGAGCCTGTGCTCCGCAACGGGAGAGGCCACAACAGTGAGAGACCCGCGTACCTCAAAAAACAAACAAACAAAAAAAACCCAACAACAAAATGACCATTTTTGAATGATAACTTAGCTAATGCTACATGGAACTTTGTTTATCTGGCAAAATGTTAATGTATTAGCCTCATTTCACCATCCTGGTGGATTTTTTTCCCTCATGCTTTGGCCGAGCAGGATTCTAGTTGAAAACAGTAACATGAAACTATGCAGCAACATCCCCCCTTTGACTGCATGTTCACTGTGTCCTACAGGGCCATGCTCTTCACACAGGGGGCTTAATAAATGTTGTTGGCAGATGGATTAACAAAAAGAACGGTCCTGGTGCAGCTCTCTAGTCCATCTTTCCTAGGTTACAGCAGAAAAAGCACTCAACAGTGAAAGAAGAAGGAAAAAAAAAGGCTGGCTGGGATTGGATACCAGCTGACTGGTTTCTGTCAGTAATAGTATATTTTTTTGTTTACCGAACAACCTAAACTACTTGGAAGCTAAAGTAAAAGTGAGGGTCTTAACATTATGCCAAAGAATAATTTTCAAAAGGCTAAAAACACGATCTCTCACATATAAAATAAACGCGTGGTGAATGATTCTATTCAACTCATTAGTTAATGAGGGAAACGGTAAAAGACGGTTCTAATGAGAATTGGAGCAGCTAAGTGTTAATAAATTTAAAAAGGAATGTTATGATAAGATTACTAGGTTAGATACAAAACTAGTTAATGTCCCACAGGGCCACAACCTACAACCTCTAGGATTATCTTTCCCACTGGACAGAAATTATTTGTATCTCTAACCAGACAAAAATCTACAAGTTAACCTCTGCTCCTACAGAGATGTCAAATAACCTAATCAACAGTCAAAGGGGGCTTCCCTGGTGGCACAGTGATTAAGAATCCGCCTACCAATGCAGGGAACACGGGTTCGAGCCCCGGCCCAGGAAGATCCCACATGCCCCGGAGCAACTAAGCCCATGCGCCACAGCTACTGAGCCTGCGCTCTAGAGACCGTGAGCCACAACTACTGGAAGCCCGCGCGCCTAGAGCCCATGCTCTGCAACAAGAGAAGCCACTGCAATGAGAAGCCTGCGCACCACCATGAAGAGCAGGCCCCGCTCGCCGCAACTAGAAGAAAACCCGCACGCAACGAAGACCCAACGCAGCCAAAAATAAATAAAATATATAAATTAAACAAAGGTGCAAGCCCGGAAGGGCATTGGAAGAACACCCAGCAATCTCATCGCTTGTGTCGACACATTTCGAGTTTTGAATAATTGTTCTGACACTCAGAAGAGGCTCTCAAAAGGCAATGGTAAAGGTCCAATGTCATGCTAGAATAGTATGCAGATCTTTATAATGCATATGACATTGTACGAATTATAAAAGAACTTTGTTAGGGCAGGTATTCATTCTGTACAGTTTGAGGTAACATGATTTGATTTATGTAATGACAAGACTCAGAGAAGTAGGGCACAAAAAAAATGTTCCGGTGAATATTAATGACCACAGAGTTCACATACAATGGCAACCTCCGTGATCTGGAACCTAGTTGGGAACCAACCTAGATATAAATTTAAAGGGTATTTAAGTCCAATTTTAGGTTTAATTCTAACAGTCTTGCTTGTCTGGAGAATACTGGACACAGTCATAATTCAGCAGAGAGGTGCCTTTAGAGAGGAATACATAATCCAAAAGCACCTAGGGGCACTTCGTTATGGGCTGTAGCACTATAGACCTCTGGAGGCATCAGTGCCTTATAGAGTAAAGTCCTATAAGTCATCTTCATATAAGGGTCAGTTATCAAAAACCCTAAATTGTTTTTTAATAAGCTCTGCTGAAGAAAATGTGCAAATATAGAATTCAAAACTACTTCTATGAAAAATGTTTTAAAATGTAAAAGGGTTGGTATTTATAGAGTTAACAAATCAATTCAACCCCCAGTATTGAATATATATCATGTGCAGGATACCTTATTGGGCCCTGAGTTGTACTAAAAGGAATAAGATATCGTTCCTGCTTTCTAAAAGCTTACGACAGCGAGATATCTTTGCAAACATATTTAATACAAGAAAGTCTGAATGAAGTGTTAGTGCACATATCGAAACACAGGAAAGAAAGAGTGACTCAGACCTAAATTAGAGGAAGTCATGGAAGACTTTGTGGAGAAAGGGACATTTAGGTTGGGACTTGAAAGATTTAATATTCATTTGACTGGAAAATTCTCTAAAAGGAATGACTGTGAATAAATGAAGTGTTGCTATATTTTTTCTCAAAATGACTCCAATTATGTAGAAAAATACACGTGATACTGTAAACAAAGACAAGTGATAAATTGAGATGAAAACATCACAAAAGACAGACCCGTATTGTGGACAATTCACAAAAGAAACAGTAATGGCCATGAACATCCAAAATTGTATTTGATCTTGCTAATAACCAAAGAAATGCAAAGTAAATCAGATGCACTTCTGCAGAGAGCAGCATGACAAACATCGAAGCGAGCGGCAGTACTTGCGGTTGGGGAGTGTGTACAGAGTCTCGTGCCCCCGCGTACAGTTATTAAGAATTTAAACTGGTATAACCTTTCCTTTAGATAAAGGATTTATTCTATGAAAATAATTACCCAGTAGTACAAAGATTATATCCATATGAATGTCACCAAAACACATAACTTTTTTTTTTTTTTGCGGTACGCTGGCCTCTCACTGTTGTGGCCTCTCCCGTTGCGGAGCACAGGCTCCGCACGCGCAGGCTCAGTGGCCATGGCTCACGGGCCCAGCCGCTCCGCGGCATGTGGGATCTTCCCGGACCGGGGCACGAACCCGTGTCCCCTGCATCGGCAGGCGGACTCTCAACCAGTGCGCCACCAGGGAAGCCCCATAACAATTTTTAAAAGGAAAAAGCAAAGAAAGAAATAGCCAACAGTTGAGAATTGGTTAATAAATTATGGATCCATGTTATATCATGTGGCATTAAAAACCGTAATCACATAAAATTTAATGATGTGGAAAAAAATTACAAAATATTAAGTGAGAAAAACAAGCATGTTATAAAAGTCTGTCAGTCAATATGGTCCCAGTTTTGATTTTTAAAACACAAGAAAAAAAGGATCTTTGTTTTCCTGTTTGTTTCCAGATTATGCCTTTAGGTCTCATCTCCCACATTTAACAATGATCTAATTCTAAGCTGATACATTTTTTTTTCCCTATAAGAAACTCCGGAATCAACTAGTGAAATAATGTTTCTTAACTATTATAATGCTTAAGAAAATCTGAGAGAGTATATACACCAATAAAGTTAATATAACTTTTAATTTTCTTATTCTGTAAAATGTCTGTGATAACATATTACTTTAAAATCAGAATAGCAAACATACAATTATTTACAAGCTGAAAAAAATGGCCTTATTTTATTTTTGGCATGGGATCTTAGTTCCCCGACCAGGGATCGAACTCGCGCCCTCAGCAGTGAAAGCGCTGAGTCCTAACCACTGGATCTCCAGGGAATTCCCATGGCCTTATTTTAAATAGCGTTAACACTTCTAGGAATTTAGTGTAAAGAATTAATCATAGGGCTTCCCTGGTAGCGCAGTGGTTGAGAGTCCGCCTGCCGATGCAGCGGACACGGGTTCGTGCCCCGGTCCGGGAAGATCCCACATGCCGCGGAGCGGCTGGCCTGTGAGCCATGGCCGCTGAGCCTGCGCGTCCGGAGCCTGTGCTCCACAACGGGAGAGGCCGCAGCAGTGAGAGGCCCGCGTACCGCAAAAAAAAAAAAAGAATTAATCATAGATATACAGAAGAATGTTTGTACAGCACTGTCTTAGCCTGTGTTCCCCAGAAAAAGAACATGAGGCAAAGCGTACATACTAATAATTTATTAGTGAGGGGAAGGGGAGTCAGAAGAGCATATCCACGGGCACACGGCAAGCTTGCCACGGAACCCTAACAGTCAGCTTGGTCTCACAGGGTGTCTTCAGTGATATAAAGTGCTGTGTCTAGGAGCAGTCCATTCAGGGGGAGGAAGGGAAAATAACTCATATAACAGTTCCCTTCCTTTCACGAACTCTCATTTGTCAGTCAGCCTCAGAGGACATTAAGGCCCCTCAATTTCCAGGTTGTGCTACCTGGCCTCTCCAGGCAGTTACTGGGGAGGCCAGTGGGCAGGCACGGCAGGTGGTCTTCATTGTCAAGTTGGTGGACGGAGCTCCTTGATTTGCAGGGCTATGGTGGAGGCAGCTGTTACTGGGTCCACAACCACGGAGAACTACGAGCCACTGCTAGTGTTGCTGTGTGTGTGTGTGTGTGTGTGTGTGTGTGTAAGGGGGTAGGGGGTAGTGGGGTGAAATAGGCATGGCTGTGCAGATTTTGGTTGGCACACCACAGCGTAAGATATAGTCAACCCCTTGCACCACTTGGACCTACTCATGTCCTCTTATGATATCCAGATCTCATACGAGAGCACGATGCCCTCACTTCCTCTCCAGAAGAAAGGAAAGAGTCATCTTAATGGTAATAGCCACTCATCTCCTTGAAGCACACCAAGACCCACTCTGCCGCTGTAGCTGGCCCCAAATTTGTAACTAGTATTGGTGTCATTTCCTGCCACCTATTCCAGATTGCTCTCCCTTTCAGCCAAGCGTTTTGGCTGTTCTGAGTTGCCTGCTGGACATAGTTTGAGCCCTTAGTTGTCTTGTCCACGTTGGGTCATGGATGCTTCAATTGCTCATTTACAGTTATCGGTGGCATGGAAACATCACAAGATACTCTCATTTTATAGAATAAAGTGTACCTACTCATTTTACACAAGAAAGGCATACCTATCACCCATACCAAATCTTACTACGGTACACTGCTGAGGCACCTCCCCCCCAAAAAAAAGGCAAGTCAGCGGGTGGTGGTGGGGGATCAGTCTGAAATACTGGTGTCTGTGAGGATTCCTTTAATCAAAGAACCATAAACCCACAGCAAGTTTTCATGCTTTCCCCTCTCTTATTCATTAATGGTGGGATAGCTTACAGAGTGCGTCAGTGGAGAAAACACAATTCTTCTAATGACCTAACTAACATCTCTGATTATTTAGAAGAAGGCATCACTTCTGAAGGAGAATACCCTGTGAGCAAAGAGGCATGTACACAAAATACTGAAGGCAGAGGATGCTCACTTCATCCAGGCAATAAAATGGCAAGGATTTATGTCCTCTACCTACTACCTACCTACCTGCCTACCTGCCTACCTACCTACCTACCTACCTACCTACCTATCTATCCATCCAATAATTCAAATAGTCAAGATTTATAAACATCATCTTGGGAAATCCCAATCTGTTACAAAATGCACTTTCTCTGCATTTTCTGAGTTCTCGACAAGGGGAAGGAACTTCGGCCATGTACTTGTCTCAGTTGTCTATTTCAAAGAAGAGGGATGAATATTTCCATGGTTACTTCTGACAGATGAACTTCCAATGAAAGAAACATATTCAAGCTAAGTTAAACTTTCATATTAATGTTCTAATTTCACTAACTTTTAGATTACTGGATTTTAAAATCCATACTTATTTTTTAAATTGGGGCAAGTCTCCTTCCTGATGCTACCCATCAACTAATTCTGTTCATTTATTCAGAACTACTATGTACTTATAAAATGCAGATTCAACTTACACAGCTTATGAAGAAATACATTTCCAGCACATTTACTTTGTGTTACCCATTATTTATCAATATTTGAAATACATAGGTTGTTTCAACCAACTGTATTCTACTAAGAGCTGTAGTAATTATTCAGTTATTTAATACTTGGAACCTTAAGATCACAGGAGAAAATTGCTTCTAATTTAAATTTATATACATATTTTTGTTGCAGACACATGTGATCAGGTCAACAGTCAGTAATGGACTTTTAAATATAAAAAATATGTTAGATCAAACTTCTGTAGGGGGAAGGAATTCAGGAAACTAGTAATGATGTAAAAATTTTGACTATTAAATACAAGCTTTACTTTTAAATCTATTTTTAATTTAAAAACCGGCGGTAGGGCTTCCCTGGTGGACCAGTGGTTGAGAATCCGCCTGCCAATGCAGGGGACACAGGTGTGAGCCCTGGTCTGGGAAGATCCCACATGCCGCGAAGCAACTAAGCCCGCGCGACACAACCACTGAGCCTGCGCTCTAGAACCTGCGAGCCACAACTACTGAGCCCACGTGCTGCAACTACTGAAGCCTGCGTGCCTAGAGCCCATGCTCTGCGACAAGAGAAGCCACCGCAATGAGAAGCCCGTGCACCGCAACGAAGAGTAGCCCCGCTCACCGCAACTAGAGAAAGCCTGTGTGCAGCAACAAAGACCCTATGCAGCCAAAAATAAGATAAATAAATAAATTTATTTTAAATAAAGGTGTTAAAATACACATAACATAAATTTACCATCTTAACTGTCATTAAGTGTACAGTGCAGTAGTGTTAAGCACATTCACACAATCTCCAGAACTCTTTATCTTGCAAAACTGAAACTCTATAACCATTAAACAATTCCCCATCTCCCCCTCCCCCCAGCCCCTGACAACCACCCTTCTACTTTCTATGTATTTGATCACTCTACAAAACCCACATAAGTGGAATCACACAGCATTAATACAAGCTGTACTTTTGTATTTTAAAAAAGGGTGGTAGGTATAAAATTGCTATGATATGTAGATTTCATTGGATATATTTAATAAATATTTTATTTTAAAGTGTTAATATGTCAGAAATCAAACTTTTTGCCACTATCTAAACTTATGAATTAAAGTTCTGAAGGTCAATTCAAAAGGTGTAAGGCAATACTTAATTTTCCAAATTTCATTTAGAGAGTATGTGAGTAGAAAAGAAGCCCAGTAATCCCAATTTACTCTGTGTGTTTGTTTGCTTTGTTGGCCGCGGCCCGTGGTTTGCGGGATCTTAGATTCCCCCATCAGGGATTGAACCTGGGCCACTGCAGTGAAAGCACCAAGTCCTAACCACTAGACCACCAGGGAATTCCCTATTCTTTTTGTTTTATACACAAGAGATTAAATGATTTGCATGTAGTCAAGACCTAGTTGACTGTAATTCATGAGAGAACCTAAGACTCCTGATACCTAAGAGCCCCTTCCCACCACAGATTCTGTTGTCCATACATTTTATATATTTATTTCAATTTTAACCACACTATTCACATATAATCTGTGTGAATACTTAGTATAGTCAAGAATCCTTTGTAATAAAAAAATACCTTGTATCTCTAGCATAAGTTAGATTTTTTATATAATAAACTTAAATAGACGAATCTGTATTTGGTAATATGGTATTCTGTTTTAAGTAACTGTATCAACCTATAAATGATCAGTACACTAATATGGACTTACAGAGGTAGGATAGGCCTCAGAGGTCATCTAATCTGAAAAATACAGAATAAATTAAGGCACAGTGAAGTAAATTGCCCACAAATAGCCTTCAGGAAATTCTGAAACATATTTGAAATGTTAAAGACATGAGTTATGTGACTATCCATAAATATTTCTTAATCTTTTAAAAGGGATCCTTTAAGAAATTTCAAAATAAATGAATGAAATCCAATAATTTAAAACTCAAGTGCTGTTATTTCTACGAGATCTCGGATTATATGTTCATTTGTTCATTGGAAGAAAAATCACATTTTCATTTCTTATATTTTATTTATATTAGAGAGAGCACTTCAATATTAATTCAAATATCCATTAAATGCAAAAATGTTAATGCAATATTAAAAATGAAATTTAAATGAAAGTAAGGGGATATCACATTAAGGTTCCCATGGCAACTCTCACTACACTTTTCAGCTTCTGAATTGTAATATGGTCATTTATTACAGGCTCATATAAAATATAATTTTGCAAATATTTAAAGATATATAGGTTAATTCATGTCAATTTAAGGCTTCATATGCAATGTAATATAATACATCAGACTAAGAATACTCTAAATATTAACCCATATTCTTAATTTAGACATACTATATAAAAGATGCAAACTTCCTCAATTTTGAATAATCTGTTATTAAATAATTTGTGTTTTGAATAGCACTCACACGAATTATAGCATTTTGCAGTTCCCATCATGGTTGAAATCTGAACTTTATGTTACGTAAATATGAATATAGGCGGGGTCAAGTGCCTCTCTCTTTAGCTTAGCAGGAGTTTGAAATTACAGATTACACATTTTGCCAGAGTAGGCAAAATGTAAATTCATTAGTTCACACAGTTAAAAGTCCAGGAACTGAATTATGTAGAAGATCAAACGATACTGTCAGAGCCCTCCTGGCTCTGCTTTTTCTACAGCCTTCAGCAGTACACAGTAACGTACTGAGAACTCAAAAAAGTAACCATCTGTTAACTAAGCAATATCTCTTTATTTATCTAAAGGAAAAAATTGGACTACTACAAAGCTATATGTATAAGGATTTAGAAAAAAATGTAGACAATCTAAACATCCATCAATAGGGTAGGTTAAGCAAACTACGGTATACAGAGCTTTGACAATGATTAGATCAATATTGACGTGGAAAGGTGTCCATAGCACATTCTCAAGTAAACAAAGTATAAAACAGCATGTACAGTAAGGAAAAACCCAGAACAAATCGAAACAAAAAGCCAAACACTATCTCACAATGTGTATACATGTATAGAGAAAAGTCTAGAATGATATACTCCCAATATTAATAGTAGAGATCTCTGGGTGGTGGGATTATGACTACTCTATTTCTCGATATTATTTTTCTGAGTTTTTTCAAATGAATATAATTAGAAAACAAATATAAGGTGTAAATAAAGTAAATACTCTGTTATTGGTGTGAAGATACTGATATTCTTCTCCACTGAGAGCAGGAGTATGAATTGGACAAAACCTTGAGATATCTGACATCGTGAAAACGTTGCAGCAAATCTATTTCTATATTCTATTTTTTTAAATATTCAGGAAATTGGAAACCACTCACATATTCAAGAATGATTAAATAATTATATATCTATAAGAGGAAATACTAAATATCATGTTGTAGAATACTTCTATGTGAAAATACTATTGATAACATGTCAGATCAGGATGCCCTTAGGGGCAAGTAATAGAAAAAAACCCTGACTCAACGTACATTATAAAATTTCTGGGTCACCACAGTAGTCGAACATACCCGTTTACTTCTAATTCCTCCTGAAACCAAACTGCAATGACAGAAAAGGGGAAAAAGTAAAAACTCAAAAAGACAAAGAGGGGGGAAAAGACAATAGCAACACAATTTTTGAAGCTAGAAAGCTGGTGGATGGGGATGGGTCTGTGGACCCGGTAAGACAGGACGTGGACGGCTCAGCAGAGCCCAGAAGCAGGCTGATTCACCCAGCAGAACTCAAAAAATACTCAAGAAATGAACACATTTGGAAAGTGGGAGCGCCATGGAGGAATTTATATGAGAAATGAAAAGAACCCAGGTCTCCCCCAGAAATCAAGACCTACTGGGGGTTTTAGAGGCTAGCGCCTCCCCCACACCCAACCATTGAACTTTTACAAAAGGTTGAGGCCAGAGCACCCTACTCCTATGTGTTCGTGCGTATATGTGACAATTACGGTAACCTATGATAATGTTATGAGACGCATTAAAAATGAACCTTAGTGAACTGATTAGAACTTCCCCAAATCTCATTCTGCTGTCCCCTTCTTCTTCTAACTTTAGCATACAATAGTTTCGCTTGTCTTTGAACCCTTTGTTTTTTTAAATACTTGGTTTATTTTTTATTTTTTGGCTGTGCCCACGCAGCACGTGGGATCTTAGCTCCCCAACCAGGGATGGAACCTGCACACCCCCCTGCAGTGGAAGCGCTGGCATCCCATCCACTGGGCCGCCAGGAAATTCCCTCTCTGAACCTTATTTTTTAAAGAATCTCCACATTAAAAATGTATGAGTGTTCACGGCAGCACTATTCATAATAGACCCAAATTGGAAGCAACCTAAATGTCTTTCAACGGATGGAAGTTTTAAAAAGTGGTATATATTTCCATAATAGAATATTACAGGGCAATAAAAAGGAATGAAGTACCGACACTTGCTGCAACAGGGAAGAATCTTGAAAACATTATCCTAAGTGACAGATGCCTCACAAAAGGCCACCTATTGTGTGATTTCATTTATAGGAAATGTCCAGAATAGGCAAATCTATAGAGTCAGAAAGTAGATTAGTGGTTGCCAGGGGCTGGGGAGAATGACTGATAGTGGATATGGAGTTTCTTTTGGGGATGATGAAAATTTTCTAAAATTAAAATAGTTGTACAACTCTAAATAAACTAAAACCCACAAGGGTATACTTTAAATGGGTGAAGTTTATGGTATGTGATTTATATCTTAATAAAGCTATCAAAAAGGTGTTATGCTGAAAGTATTCTTCTGCAATTTTTTTTTTAATTGTCCGTGCCACGTGTGGCATGTGGGATCTTAGTTCCCCAGCCAGGGATGGAACCTGTGCCCCCTGCATTGGGAGCGCGGAGTCTTAACCACCGGACTGCTAGGGAAGTCCTTCTGCAATCTTTTAAGAAAATTCAACATTATGTTTCTAAGATTTATCTAATGTTTACGCATCTTGCAGTAGTGCATTCATTTTTAATGCTGTTCAGGGCTTAATAGTAGGGATAAACTACCATTTGTTTATCCATTCTATGGTGAGTGGATGTTTTAGTTGATTCTGGCTTTTGCTGGTACAATGCTAATATATTCATACATCTCTCCTGCTGCATAGGAGCAAGAACTTCTCAAGAGTATATGCCAGACGAAAGGGGTATGTGTGTTACGTGCTGTTCCACACACAGCTGGCTTGCATTCCCACCAGCACTGAACTGGGCTTCCCTTTGTTGCCTACCTTCTTCAGCACTTAGTACTGCCAGCCTTCTAGTTTGTCAACCAGGTGTGTATGAAATGACATCTTAAGATCTTAACCTGTATTTCCAATTACCAATGAGATTGAACCTCATTTCATGTTTCTTGACTATTCCTGTTTCTCCTTCTGTGAAATGCCTCTAAATGTTTTGCCCATTTCCCTATGCATTAATTCTTCCTTATTGATTTGTGTGTACACCATATGTATACACAATTATAATGAATTAGAAAAGCTAATGAACAGAAAAAATTACAATGTGTATATTCATCTGTGTATATATTTAATTTGGTTTGGATATTAAACATGTTGTTCACATGGGTTGCAAATATACTTTCATACTTCAGTTTGTAGCTTTTCACTATTTTTTTTTTTTTTTTTGTGGTACGCGGGCCTCTCACTGCTGTGGCCTCTCCCGTCGCGGAGCACAGGCTCCGGATGCGCAGGCTCAGTGGCCATGACTCACAGGCCCAGCCGCTCCGCAGCATATGGGATCTTCCCAGACCGGGGCACGAACCCGTGTCCCCTGCATCAGCAGGCGGGCTCTCAACCACTGCGCCACCAGGGAAGCCCAAGTTTTTCACTATCTTTTGATGAATAAAAGTTCAAAGTTTTAATGTTGTCAAAATTTTTCTTTTCTATTATGGCTATTGATTGCTTTTTGTGTCTGTCTGAAGAAGTACTTCCCTACTCCAAGATCACAAATATATTCTCATGTATAGTCTTCTGTAGTTTTTAATGTTTTGCTTTTACATTTATGTCTTTAACCATTGAAATGGATTTTTCAAATATATATATATAAAGGTCCAGTTTCATTTTTTTCCACATGTCATCCATCCTTGCTACAATGTGAACAGTCCATCCTTCCCACAGTGATTTGCTACTTCTGGCATTTATTAAGCTCCATACTTGGGTGGGTTTGTTCTGCTGCTCTATGCTGTTCTACTTGCTTATCCTTGTACCAATAAGACACAATCTTAATTACTTTAGCTATATAATATCTTTCCACATAATAGGGTAAGGCTCCCTACCTCAGTCTTCTTTCAGAACACAGAGCAGCATTAGAAGTGCACCACTCGGGGCTTCCCTGGTGGCGCAGTGGTTAAGAATCTGCCTGCCAATGCAGGGGGACATGGGTTCAAGCCCTGGTCCGGGAAGATCCCACATGCCGCAGAGTAACTAAGCCCGTGCGCCACAACTACTGAGCCCGCGCACCACAACTACTGAAGCCTGCATGCCTAGAGCCCATGCTCCACGCAAAAAGAGAAGCCCACGCACCCCAACAAAGAGTAGCCCCCGCTCACCGTAACTAGAGAAAGCCCATGCACAGCAACGAAGGCCTAATGCAGCCAAAGATAAATGATAATAAATAATTAAAAAAAAAAAAAAGAAGTGTACCACTCAGATTTCCTTTGAGAGTGAATCTGCCGCAATGGGTGGGGTTAGTTAACAGCCTCCCCCTAAAGCATCTTCTGGATCTGCTGCAGCAATTGAGCCGGTCCTTCCCAGGCAGCTAACCAATGCCCGAGCAAGGCAGGAGTCCTAAGGACTGGCCCAATGTAGGACCCTCTACAGTCTTCGCACCGGCGTTCCCTGTGGTCAGGCCAAGATTTTCTGGGCTGTGCAGCCAGTCTAAAGTTCTTCCTGCCAGTCCTTCCTTCCTTCCTTCACCCACAGGTGTAAGACCTGCAGCACACTCTGAAGGCTCTCCCTGCCTATTCCTGCTTCTTCTCTTTATACTTTACATCTCACACTTCTAGCCACATTTTTGCATCTGTCTCCTAGAAGACCTGAACTGATACAGGGTCTTGGCTGTCCTTGGTTCCTTGCTCTGCTAAATTTAAGAATCATTTAAGTTCCAAAATGAAAGAAAACAAAAATACTTTGTTAGGATTTTGACAGGAATTGCACTGGATCAATTAATCAGTGGCAGAATTGATGTCTTTATAATACTGAGTCTCTCAGTCTATGAACATGCTACCACTCTCCATTTGTTTAGGTTTTCTTTAGTTTCTTTCAATATAGCCTTGTGATTTTCTCCAAAAGGTCTTGCATATTTTTGTGAGATTTCCAGGTATCTTATATTTTTAGTTATGATTGAAATTGTGTACTTTTAAAATTCCGTTTTTCTAATCCTGTTGCTGGTATTTAGAAATATTTAAATGTTGATCTTTTAACTAACACATTTGCTAAACTCTTAATTCTAATATCTATTTACAGATGGCTTTTGGGTTTCCATGTACACAACCGTACAATCTTACAATAATGACAACTTTGTTTCTTCCTGATGCCTTTTATTCATTTTCCGTGCCTTACTGTGTGGACCCTTTCAGTACAATGTCGCAAGTGACAGCAGACATTTTTGTCTTGTTCTTCATTTTAAAGGTAATGCTTCTACTGTTTCACTATTTTGTAATGTTTACTGTGGGGTTTTTGTAGATACCTTTTATCAGTTCCAGGAAATTCTCTTCTATTCTACAGGAAGACTTAATATTGTAAAAAGATGTTGAATTTTATTAAAGGCTTCTGGGTATCTACTGATGTACTCACATTAATTTTTACTTTAATCTCTTCGTGAGAAACTTACAGTGACTTATCATGAAATAACTGAATTTTATCAAACACTTTTTCTGCATTGTTTGGTATCTTAACTTTTCCCCCTTTAATCTAGTTTATGTGGCAAACTTTACCGATTTTCAAATGCTAGGCCCACCTTGAGTTCTGGGATAAACCCAACTTGGTCATGATGCTATTTACATTTAATTGAATTGTTTGTTGACTGTCTTTAGTGTTCTTTATGTGTGTGTGTATATATACATATATGTCTTTTTTCTTCCAGTTTTATTGAGATATATTTGACACACAGCACCGTGTAAGTTAAGGTGTATAACATAATGATTTGACTTACATACACCATGAAATGATTACCTCAGTAAGTGTAGCGAACATCCATCATCTCATATAGATACAAAATTAAAGACACAGAAAAAATATTTTATCCTTGTGATGAGAACTCTCACCATTCACTCTCTTGACAACTTTCCTACACAACATCCAGCAGTGTTAATTAGTCATGTTGTCTATTACACCCCTGGTACTTATACCTGGAAGTTTGTACCTTTGACGGCCTTCATCCAGTTCCCCCCATGCCCACCCCCTACCTCTAGTAACCACAAGTATGACCTCTTTTTCTATGAGTTTGTTTTTGAAGTATAATTGGCCTACCACACTATGCTAGTTCCTGTTACACAACACAGTGATTTGATATTTCTATACATTTCAAAATGATCACCATGATAGGTTTAGTTACCACCCGTCACCAAAGATATTACATAATTATTGACTGTATCCCCCACACTGCACATTTCATACCTGTGACTCATTTATTTTGCAGCTGGAAGTATGTACCTCTTAACCTCCCTCACCTATTTCTCTATCCCCCTAACCCTCTCCCCTCTGGTGACCACCTGTTTGTTCCCTGTATCTATGACTGTTTCTGTTTGTTCATTTGTTTTTTTAGATTCCAGATATGAGTGAAATGATACAGTATTTGTCTTTGTCCCACTTATTTTACTTAACATAATAACCTCTAGGTCCATTCATGTTGTTACAAATGGCAAGATTTCAGGTTTTTTTTTTAAAAATAAAGTTATTTAATTTTGGCTGCATTGGGTCTTTGTTGCTGCGCGTGGGCTTTTCTCTAGTTGCAGCGAGTGGGGGCTACTATTCGTTGCGGTGCTCAGGCTTCTCACTGCGCTGGCTTCTCTTGTTGCGGAGCACAGGCTCTAGGTGCGTGGGTTTCAGTAGTTGTGGCACACGGGCTCAGTAGTTGTGGGTCGCGGGCTCTAGAGTGCAGGCTCAGTAGTTGTGGCGCACGGGCTTAGTTGCTCCGCGGCATGTGGGATCTTCCCAGACCAGGGCTCAAACCTGTGTCCCGTGCATTGGGAGGCAGATTCTTAACCACTGTGCCACCAGGGAAATCCAAGATTTCATTTGTTTTATGAGTAATATTCCATTTTGTGTGTGTGTGTGTGTATACATTCCACATCTTCTTTATCCATTCATCTACTGATGGGCACTTAAGGTTGCTTCCGTATCATGGCTACTGTAAATAATGCAGCAATGAACATGGGGTGCATCTATCTTTTCTAATTAGTGTTTTCATTTTCTTCAGGAGTGGAAATGCTGGATCATATGGTAGCTCTATTTTTAATTTTTTGAGGAATCTCCATACTGTTCTCCATAGTGGCTGCACCAATTTACATTCCCACCAGCAGTGCACTAGGGTTCCCCTTTCTCCACACCCTCACCAACATTTGTTATTCGATGTCTTTTTATAACAGCCATTTTGACAGGTGTGAGGTGGCATCTCATTGTGGTTTTGATTTGGATTTCCCTGATAATTAGTGAGGTTGAGCATCTTTTCCTGTTGGCCATCTGTATGTCTTCTTTGGATGAATGTCTATTTAGATCCTCTGTCCATTTTTTAATTGGGTTGGTTTTTTGATGTTGTATGAGATCTTTGTATATTTTGGATATTAACCCCTCATCAGATATATCATTTGCAAATATCTTCTTCCATTCAGTAGGTGGCCTTTCTGTTTTGTTGATAGTTTCCTTCACTGTGCAAAAGCTTTTTAATTTGATGTAGTACCATATGTTTATTCTTGCTTTTGTTTCCCTTGCCTGAGATGATATAACCAAAAAAAATATTACTAAGGCCACTGTGAAAGAGCATCCTGCCTGTTTTCTTCTAGAAGTTTTAGGAGTCTTACATTTAAGTCTTTAATCCATTTTGAATTTACCTTTGTGCATGCTGAAGAGAAAGTAGTCCAGTTTGAATTCTTTAGCATATAGCTGTCCAGTTTTCCCAATACCATTTATTGAAGAGGCTGTCTTTTCCCCATTGTATATTCTTGCCTCCTCTGTATTGGCTTTATTGATCCCTTATTACATTTTTCCCATTTTATTTATCTCTGCTTTTGTTATTACATTTCTTTTATTTGGGGAAGGGGATTTAATTTACTATTCATTTTCTTCTTTAAGGAAATGCTTATTTAGCTCCTTTTTTAGCCTTTCATCTGATCTAACAAAAGGGTTTAAGGCTATAAATTTCCCCCTAAGTATTGTTTTAACAATACTCCTCATATTTGATATAAATTTCATTAGTGAATTAAATATTTTATATTTTCTATTGTGATATCTCCAATCTATTTTATTTCGAAGTTTATTCCTTACTTTTGAAATATATGCAGATTCTCTATGATCTCTTCGTTACTGATTTCTGGTGTAATTGTATCAGCACTGGAGAACTTACTCTGTGATTTCAATCCTTTGAATTTTGTTGACACAGCTTTATGGCCCACTATATGGTCCCTAAAAAGTGTTATAAGCATGCTGAAAAATAATGTATTCTGCACTTGATGAGTGGTGTGGTGTTTGTGGACCATCCTGTTCTATTTTTAGTATCCTTACTGATTTTGTTTTGTTTACTGTTTACCAATTACTCGGGTGTTAAAATCTCCAAACATAATTCTCAATGTCTCTATTCCCCTTGTATGTCTGTATTATCCTGGTGAATTGAAAGTTTTATCAACTCCACTTTTTCTTTACCTCTAGTAAAGATACCTTCTATCCTTACCTTAGTATCTTTTGTCTGGTATTACTGTACATATACCAGCCTTCTCTTAGTTCGCATTTAATGGAGGATTTTTGTCCATTCCTTTAATGTGAAAAATTATAACCCTTTTTTTCTATTCTTGAGTGGTTATTCTAGAAACCATAAGACGCAATCTCTTTATCAGTGTCTAACGTTGATACCTTTCCTTCTCCCAGACAATGTAAGGACCTTAGAACACCCATTCCATTTACCTGACTCCTGACTCATGGCGTTCCTCCCATGTATTCTTAGTCTGCATGAGTTGTGGATGTGTTGATATATACATTCATGTCTGTGGGGGCGGGAGTGGTCATTTCTTTCTGCAGTTTCTCACCCATAGAGACCTGTCTTTTTGTGTGTCGTAATACCTTAGATTGTATTTTGGACACTGCATTTAAGAATTCACTTTTAAAAATAACTTGAGGCCTATGAATGATATTGTCATCCTCCAGAGAGGATCTGTTTTGGTAGCGACATATTCTGCTATTACTGGAAGTCCCCCTAAATGACTGTGGGGAGAGTTCAAATTACTGATTCAAGTCTTGTAATGATTACAGTATTTTTCAGGGACTTTTTTTGAGATTGTTTTGATGTGTCCACTGCCTCAGTTTTCAGATTTACTGATACCGGTTGTTACTGATATAAAGTCTCCGCTCTATTTACAGTCATGCCTTCCTGTTCGCTCTGAAAACTGTCTGAGCCCTTGCTCTTGGCAGTCATTTGACTTTGTTGCTTCTCTTGTGTCATCTATTACAGTAATTTCTACTCAGTTTTTCTCCTGTGTCCTTTGTGTTTATTCTTTTTCTAACAATTTGTATGTTAGTATTTTCTAATTGTGAATATGATTTCTTATGTGACCTATTGATTATTTAGAAATTTAAACTTTTTTCTAAATTTGGAAACTTTCTAGTTATCCTTTTTGTTGTCGACTTCTGACAAGTGCATTATAATGAAGAAAAATGATCTCCATGATACTGACTCTCTGAAATTTGATGTCTTCTCATAGCACATGATCAGTTTTCATAAATTTTCCTTTTGTGTTCAAGATATGCATTCTCATTTTGTCTGCAGAGTTCTACATACGTTTATTACATCAAGTTTGAGCTTGTGCTTAGATTCTCTCTCTTTAACTGATTTTTTAACTGCTTGGTCTCCCAGGTATATTAAAATGTCTACCATGATGGTGACTGTCAATTTCTCCTTGTAGTCTCTAAATTTTTGCTTTATATTTTTGAAGTTATCTTACAAAGGACATATAAACTAAACCTTTTATCATTAACCAGTTAAGACAGAAAATATTACCACAGTTAAAGTCTATTTATACAGCTCCAGGAGCTTCCTTTGATACTTTTCTAGTCTTTTTAATCTTTAGGCTCTCAACATTTCTGTATCTTGGTTTTAGATGTATTTCCTTAAAAAGCATATAGCAGATTGTTAAAACTCTAGCCTAATTACCCAAGATTTTTCACAGAAGAGTTCAACACATTTATAACTGGATTTATCTCTACCGCATTATTTAGTGCTCATTTGTCCTATCCACTTTTTCTGTGTTTGTTCATTTTTTCTTTTTCTCTTTTCCCTTTTGCCTCAACATATACTACTGGAGCATATATTAATTTGTTTCTTTTAGAAGCAGCTCTTCAAATTGTCAAGTTAATACTTAAGTCTAACCTTGGTCCATATCTTTACTCTCCTTCAGAATAATACAAGCTATTTAGATTGATATAATTTCAATTACCTACCTTCTATGTACTAGGCTTATAGGCAATGGGATGCCTAGAATTGCTACTTTATATCGTTTCTTCCTCCCATAAATTGGATGTGGTTTTACACCATCAATATTTCTTTAGATTTCTCCAAGTGCTTACTATTTTCTCTACTCACTATTACTTCTTACATTTCAGGCTTTGGGATCATATTCTTCTCCTTGAAGTCCATCTTTCAGAAGTTCCTTTAGTGAGGCAATTTTGGTGGTAAATTCTCAGTTTCTGTTCATCTGAAAATGTCTGTTTCATCCTCATTCTTAGATAATCCATACAGAAGAGTAGTCTGCATCAAAGTTTTCTGGAATGATATTAATAATCCAGCATTTGAGAGCTGAAAGCTGACAACTTTATACAATGGAAGTGATAAGGTGAGCACTGTCTTGACTTTCTGTAGCATTTATCAGATGAACATCTGAAACATCTTTCATATGCATGTTTTAAATGGTCTCCCTGAGAAGTGCACCTATAAGAAATGTATTTTATGATCCCCCCTTTTAAACAAGTAAATGGGATAACTATCCTAGGATCCGTAGTCCTCACTCCGGTTATTCCTCTGGCCCCATCCAGCATCCCCATTATCCGCCACCTGTGGCTCAGGATGTGCCGCTTCTACCCCTTTAAGGTTGGTTCTTTTTATAAGTATTAATTTTTCTACAGTGTTCAAGAAATCCCATTGGTATAACTTTTAGTTTAAAAGACTTTTTTATTAGCCAGGATTAATTCCTTCCAACATGTTAGATAACAAATCTTTTTAAGATAACTAAGTCTTTGGTCTGACACATTAATACATAATTGATAATTTAAGTTAATATAAAAGTTCATTATTTTTTAATCATGTTCCTGAAGAATAAGTTATAAATCTGTGAATAACAGCGCATTAAATTAGCACTTCATTTATACAGAGGAGAAATGGAAACTCCTATCATAGCCAAGGCCAGAATTCTGCTAAGAGTCGCTAAGTTTTTCATAAACACGTGTAACACACACCCAGCGCTTGACAGAGAAGGTAGCTGAATTTTCACATCTCAACAGCTAAAAGGAGAAGTCCTCTTAATTACAGCAAGAGATTGTCACTCTTACTGATCACACACTCTTATGGGGGAAAAATAAGCATATTCCCTCAACATACAAATATTTATAAATTACTTATGTGTAACATGTATTGCATGTAATAACATACAGAAAAACATAAGCTGAAAAAGGATGAACTATGGATAAAATATGTAAATATTTAAAAGTATATTAATGGCAAGAGAACATTTATTGATGGCACACAGGTAAGCGGGTATGAATGACAGTAATGTGATCCAATGTAATTTAACTTGACAGCCAATTAGAATGCCATCATTTTAAATTCCATAATGTGGCTAAAGAGCAAATACTGAGCCTAGAGGGGCTGTTAGTCTGACGCCTGCCGACAGTTTGGTTCCCCCTCAACCCACAACAAAAGTAGTTCCTAGACAAGGATTTGCTCATTAGGGAGACAATCCCAGGAGCCCCATGAGAGTGGGGAAGTGAGAGGGAAGGATGGGAGGCAATAAACAGTGAGTTAATGGACAGATTATTGCTGTACGTGACTGGGAATCAGTCCTACCAGGGCCACCCTGAGAAATGCGTCGTTGTCCTCACTGAGGGCTGAGGAAGCAGGTGCATTCATCTACCGAATCCTGACCCTCACTGCTTAAGGACTGCCAGGTTTGGGCCCCATGCAGCAGGCTCTGGCGTCCAGGGACACCTTCAGAAGTCTTTGGGTTTGGGGAACTGCAGGTAAGCTCCAGGAGCTCCAGGTATGGACAGCAGATGCTACATCTGCTGTGCCTGCATTATGAAGATGATCCTTTAAGCCCTTATAAAGAATCTTCATTAGATAAGTGAACGTACAGTTAATTTTAACTAAATAGGTTACATATAAATGAACATACCTGTGAGAACACCACTGTCAATTCTTTCCACTTTTCCCACAGGATACCTCAAATATACATGTGACATAAGGCAATCTGATATATAGGTTGAGTGAGTGCCAGGGTCAATCTGAATATCAAATATTGATATAATTTAATCTTTTCTTAGATTAAAATATATAAATCAAAGTTCTAAAATTTTCTTCCTCTTCCACAATACACTACCTTGTGTGCCCCTGGAGGTGCATGCTCCCCTTTCTGGTCATTACTGGGCCAAAGTATATACAGCCTTGTCCAGCTCTCAGCTGGAAACATTTCAATTCATTTCAGAGTATGTCTGAAGTATTCTAAATGGGTAAGAAAACACAAGTAACATACAGTTACTATATAGTTTTAGCATTTATCTATCACTTAACAAGAAAGATGAAAATTTCAATATTCACAGAACTCCTTGAATGGGTATCTTATTTCCCTGTGTTTTAAAAATTATACAGAAGCTCAAGCATAATGCAGCTCCATCTTTGAATTCAGTAAAACAGATCAAAGTGCTCTGACTTTCCATCGTCTTTGGTGTGAAAGGCAGATTGGGTAGGCTCCTTGTTTTCATCCTCTTTACAGAAATAACAGCTCTACAGAAACATTTTCCAAATTTACAGCTTCTTAAAGGAGTTACATATGAAAAATCAGAAATGCATTTCAACTTTCCTAAACAAGTATTTAACTGAATTCCAGAAATGTGACACAAAGTTAGAATATTCCACTTTATTTGGACTGAAATGTATATCTTATTTACTTAGTCTTAAAACAACTTAATATAGCTTAATTGTTATTATCACTTTGAATAATCTTCAACAACCTAGGGAAGAAGAGTCTAAGGTTCTACTGTACTAGTTTAAGAAATCCATTCTGTATAGAAACACGGTTATGTCAAGTTCCCTTAGAGTTTAAGAACTTTAGAATCAAACCCTTTTGGCCTATTAAAGATGTTTTAAAATTTGCATAATATCCTACAAAAAGACTATCTTATGATACATATCAACAAAACTCAACACCACTTTCTCCAATAATAAAAAAATGCTTTTTTAAGTTGTTACTTTTTAAATGACGTGAAACTAAAGAAAACTGGTTGCTCGTTTTGGAATCATCTTGTTTGGAGAAAAAGATTCTGTGCTTTACCACTTGTTGCCACGCCTTACACAGATAGGGTCTATAGTCTACATCCACATCACTCTGGCGATTAAAGGCACAAGAAGGCCCTTCTGCTGAGCCTGAGGTTTTCTGCATTATACTTTGTGTTGTTGCAAAAAGAGCCAACCGATACTCATTTACCAGCTTCTCTAAGAGTTGGGAACATTTCTTCAGAGTGGACTCCTGTAAGTGAACACTTTCTCCTCCACTGACACGGTCTATCCAATAAAAAGCTGACAGGCTATCTAAAATCAAAAGGCAGAGGGAGGGGTGGCTACAGAACATGGTTTCTAGCGAGTACAGTGTGAGGAGTAACTGGGTGCTACTGCTGCAGTGCACCAGAAAAAACCTCCCAAGGCAGCGTTTGATTATTTCTTCAGAACTTTCCGATAGTCTGTGCTCAAGAATTGTAACAAGCCGAAGTATATCAAAGTGGTAATCTGTGTCAATAAACAAGACTTCTACTTCCAGTCCGCCTTCCGATTTTGGAAGTATACATCGTGCTGTTAAATGATAAAGCATTTCTGTTTTTCCTGTTCCTTCTGGGCCATGAAATTCAAGAATATCACCTGTGTAAAATTTAAAAATGTCAGTCAAAATGCAGCAGCATTTGATAGCCTACAATAATGACAGCCTACAAAATGAAAAGTGTGCAAGAATGTTTAAAAAGACATTTACTGAAATTTTTTCCTTTTGAAAGAAAATCTAAATCCATTTGCCAAAACGGATTTGTATAAGCAAATACAAATAAATAAGGAAAGAAAAAGTAAATCACTAAATTTCACCTCTGAGAAAGGTGTTGGCTATTAATTAGCACAAAGAAAATTTGAAAAACAAAATGACATGGTTGAAATGGGCCTAAGGGAATCTCCTGGTGAGGGGGCCACATACACTCACACTTAAATTGGTGACATTACAGCACTAAGAATGAAGTGCCACAGATCTAGGGTCTTTAAAAGCTACTGACTACTGCACACACCATTTCTGGTAGTTAGTTATCCCATATCCAGTTTCTCATTTTTCCTTAAGTATAAAACCCCAGTTTGGGGGGAAAGCAATGTGCCCAGCTTAAAAACGATTCTTCTCAGTTTTCCTTGCAACGAGAGGCCAGCAGGCAGCACAGCTGTAGCCATTGAGACACAGGTGGATGTCTGTTGGGGTTTCCAAGTTGTGCTGTCCTCACACAGGCGCCACTTCTGTCTGCTCTGCCGCTCCCTCCTCTGAGATGACAGCGAAGATGACAGGTATACACTGAGGAGGGCAGACCCTAAAGAGGGTGGGGCAGGAAAACAGGAGGCACCCAGGACGTGGATGACAATAAGGAACCTCGCACACCAGCCTGCCTCCATACCTGTGCGAGAAAAATAAGCCACTTGGCTGGACTTCTGCTACGTGCAAGTGAAACAGTCCCTAACTAGGGCTTCTCAAAATTGCTGGCATTATGGGTGGAACAGTTCTTGATGGTACAGTTTCACACATACAAGGCAGTAAGAACCCACAGCTTTCAGGCCCTAAGTGCCAACTGCATCCCTCAGGTGAAAACACCCCTGCACGTTTCCAAACTGCCTCCAGTTACCCTTTGCTATATGAGTATTGCTTGATACTGTCTTGCTGAAATGACATCTGCACTGTGAATTATTTTCCTAGCATTATAAATCAAAGTCAACTACTCTAAACTTTGAAGACCCCAAATCTCTTTCTATATAGTTTCCAATAACTCTCTTTCATTGAGGACAGCACAGGTAAAATAAAACACCTGGGGAAACTGTCCAGCCTCCAGAGTTTTTCAAAATCCACTCTAAACAGTGGCCTACCAATTCTTGTTTGCTTGACATTTAATTAGTTTTTTAAAGATTTATTTATTATTTATTTATTTATTTTAGGTTGCATGGGGTCTTAGTTGTGGCATGCGGGCTCTTCGTTGTGGCGCATGGGCTTTTCTCTAGTTGTGGCGTGTGGGTTTTCTCTTCTCTAGTTGTGGCGCACAGGCTCCAGGGCATGTGGGCTCTGTAGCTGTGGCACGTGGGCTTAGTTGTCCCGCGGCATGTGGGATCTTAGTTCCCCGACCAGGGATCAAACCCGCATCCCCTGCATTGGAAGGCGGATTCTTTACCACTGGACCACCAGGGAAGTCCCTGTTTGTCACTTAATTTATGGCTGAACTACATAATTGGAAACACTATGTTAAAAATGCAGATTATTAGGCCCTAAACAAACTACAAGTCGATCTGAGAATCCAGTTACTTTATTTCCTGCTATTCCTAACAAACCATTGTATGTTGGAACATTCACAAATAATGTGTAAGAAACCTAGCAATCTGTCACCATACCATATTTAAGGTAGTATAAAACTTCAGCCAATTTCCACTATAATCTTATATACAATCTGCAATTCAAAATTTTAATTAAAGACTCCCCCAAACCCCTGCCCCCAAGATTCCAGCTTCAAGGAGTAGAACTATTTTCATATTAACAATTGTTCATGGATGCTCTTATTAAAAGTTAACACAGTGACTAAAACTATATTCAATCCAGATGTTCCAGTTACTCTCTCCTACTATATAACTGATGAGCTAAGTGGAAATCCTCCCTGCCCCCAAATAAAAATCTTTTACCGCCCTCTATTATAGAAAGAGAATAAGCTATATGCACTAGATGAAGAAACATTAACACCGAACCAATATTAATGATAGTGAAGGAAAGCTGAAAACACAGCTTAGCAAGATTAACCTGAAAGTGGTTTGGAGGACACAGAGGACCACGCAGAAACACGACACGGAGACCGACAAGCAGGCCACACGCAAGCACCTTCTCTCCTTTCCCCAGGAAAGGCAGCCTAAGAGTCTGAGAAGCAGTAACCAACCTTTTTATAGCGCTTTCCAAATGAAAAGGGACGGCTGCGTATCTCGCTGGATCCTAGTAACAACACTCTGAGGTGGGAAGACCAAACTGTATCATCTTCTGTCATCACACTTAACATGCTATATCATTTTTGATGATTTGCTTGACTGATTCTATTTCTTGTTCACTACTTTAAGGTGGGGACTTGAATACACTATCCCCAGCACAAAGTACGGTATCTTTTGAATGCATTTCATCAGGTTACTTTCTTCTTAAGAATTTCTTAGAAGAAATCTAAATAATGAAAACGTAAGTTCTCATTTGGTGAAGAAAGTCAATTTTGGAACACGGCATTTTGAAAGGGAGCAGGTGTGGTAGGGAGTTACAGGTGGGGATGTGGGCGTTGGTTAGCAGAGTCGGCAGGTGCGAAGGCCAGCTGCCCCTGGGCCCGAGTGTGCTGACACTTCATTTCTATCACATCTTCAGCCTCCTTCACTTAGAAGGTAAGGGTTAAACCTAAGGTAGTGATTTAAAAGTTCTCAGAGACAGGCTTGGAAGTGCTGTGTAAAAAAAAACACATAAGCAGAGCAGAGATTTTTTTTTTTTTCTTTTTTTTGCGGTACGCGGGCCTCTCACTGTTGTGGCCTCTCCGGTTGCGGAGCACAGGCTCCGGACACGCAGGCTCAGCGGCCATGGCCCATGGGCCCAGCCGCTCCGCGGCATGTGGGATCTTCCCGGACCGGGGCACGAACCCGTGTCCCCTGCATCAGCAGGCAGACTCTCAACCACTGCGCCACCAGGGAAGCCCAGCAGAGATTTTTAATTCACATAATCATGTAAACATCCTAACAAGAATTTAGCTTTCAAAAAAAAAATTAGCTTTCAAAATGGTAAGTTAAGATGTATCTCTAGGTGTCACAAATAAATATATCCTACAGCCACTACGATTTAAGATTCACAACAGTAATAAGAGGCTGGATATAGCAATCTAGGAATAAGTTACACAGAAATAGAGAACAGAAAACTCTTTGGGGGGTGGGAGTGAACCTAAAACTAAGATAGAGGGCCAAAACTCAATTCTTTGGATAGATCCACAGCATAAAGACAGATAAAACAGAAATTTAATAGAAATAGTACTAAATAATACTAAATGCAGCAGAAAAGTCCTAAAAATAAAAAAAATGGCAGGGGAGGGTAGGAAACCGATCACTAAACTGGTCCTGGATAGTAACCTTATAGCAGTAAATGTGTAGCCTGCAAAAGCACATTAATGTAAACATTTTATGAACCAAACTTTAAAAACTGAGATACTCAGAAGATAGGCTGAGGGACTTCCCTGGCGGTCCAGTGGTTAAGAATCCACCTTCCAATGAAGGGGACACGGGTTCGATCCCTGGTCGGGGAACTAAGATCCCACATGCCGCGGGGCAACTAAGCCTGCGCCCTCTAGAGCCTGTGTGCTGTAACTACGGAGCCCGTGTGCCACTAGAGAGAAGCCTGCGCGCCAAAACAAAGAGCCTGCACGCTGCAATGAAAGCTCCCCCGTCCTGAAACTAAGACCCAACACAGCCAAAAACGAATAAATAAATATATTTTTAAAGTATATTATTAAAAAAAAAAAGAAGTCAATAAGCTGAAAAGGCAGCACAGGGAGCAGTCACTGCCTCTAGAGTAAGAGCAAGGAGAGAAATCAGAGTGGGGGAAGGTAGGGACACATCAGGGACTAGAAAAGAACACAATGGTTTAGGCTCATTTAAAAAGTAAAAAATTCAGTAGCAGTTCCATGTGTCTGGAGAGTCAAATGAAGATAAATTAAGCTAAGAGAAATGTAACGTATTCTGAAGTAAAAGAGGAGGGACTCCACAGAGAGCTAGAAATACTTGATATTGGTCAGAGGGTAACTGTGAGATATCTCTGGATATTTTCTGGATTCTTAGAACAGGGGAAAAAATGAAAAGTTTGCCAAGTATTTTCTTGGAGAGAGGGGTGGTGCTCGTGAACATTTTTCATCATAACACAAAAGAGAAAGGCTTTCCTACATGGTTTAACAAGGCTTTCTAAATCCATGTGTTAACGAAGGACTAGCTGGTGTGGTGTAAATATGGACTCCTTAGAGCCCTGGTTCAGCACAAGTTAAACTGAGGCAAAGTTTAAGGCTGGCTAAGAGATTATTAGGTAGACAGAAACCCTCCTATCCTTTTACAGATTACTAGCAAAGTGGGGGAAAAGGTCATTTGTAACAACTGGGTAAGTAAAATCTGCAAACTTGGAAATTACACATAAATACTATCATTAACTTCTTGAACTAGATTCCCTGCAAATATGTTTAATGATGAACTGAAATCAATTTCACTGATTTTTATAAACACTTACTATCTAATCATAAGATCAAAAATAATATTCAGGGACCTCCCTGGTGGCGCAGTGGTTAAGAATCTGCCTGCCAATGCAGGGGACACGGGTTTGATCCCTGGTCCCAGAAGACCCCACATGCTGCAGAGCAACTAAGCCTGTGAGCTACAACTACTGAGCCTGTGCTCTAGAGCCCTCGAGCCACAACTACTGAGCCCTTGCGCCGCAGCTACTGAAGCCCACGTACTTAGAGCCTGTGCTCCGCAACAAGAGAAGCCACTGCAATAAGAAGCCCATGCACTGCAATGAAGAGTAGATCCCACTCGCTGCAACTAGAGAAAGCCCGCTTAACAGCAATGAAGACCCAATGCAGCCAAAAAAGTAATAATAATAATAATATTCAAACATTATGTTCTGTAGAGGAGACACGGTCCTTTTAACTGCATCTGAATCACTATCTCGTAAGTTTCTGTGAGCTGTTAAAAAAATCTCACCCTAGTCCTAGGCAAACTACTGCATATTACAACTGGTAGTTAAAGGAAACAATCCCCCCCCCAAAAATCACCTCTACAGTTTGACATTAGACAAATTAAACTAAATCAGAAAATCTGGATGGTTTGGCCTTGATAGTTACTCTCACAAATAGAATGAGTAAGGGGTTTGGGTAACAGATTGTCGGAGTAAGTTCACGAATTTAAAGAGCCTTCAAAATCAGTAAAAGAAAGAAAAGCCAAAAAAATACACCATCTAGGTACCAACCTACTAATTGTATAACAAATATGTTGAATTTGTAGAGTACAATCATTATAGTACTGAAGAGGTAATGAGTCTGTATATGGTACTGAATAAGTACTATCCAAAAAAAGTATTAAAAATATGTTTTACAACAGCGTTAGAGACCCCTGTAACAGCTAAATCGCTTACAGCTTCAACTTGAGCTTCCCTATAACAGTTTCTGATAAACTGCTGTTGTTGATAAATTACTCTTATAATCCCAGTCTTATGTATGCTGTTGCTCCCATGAATATTCATCTAACCAGTTCTTTTTTTCCATCTAACCAGTTTTATAGCTCTAAGAGCTATCATAGTTTTAAGTAAACTTTTTTGTTAGTGACTGAACATAATGGTGTTTTTAAAGTTTCTATAAATGTAATATTCAAATGTATAAGCTGTGCTTCAAACCTATTTTTTTTTTGTTTTCATTTTATTTATTTTTGGCTGCACTGGGTCTTCATTGCGGTGCGCAAGCTTCTCATTGCGGTGGCTTCTCTTTGTTGGGGAGCACAGGCTCTAGGCGCACAGGCTTCAGTAGTTGTGGCACGTGGGCTCAGTAGTTGTGGCTCTCGGGCTCTAGAGCACAGGCTCAGTAGTTGTGGCACACGGGCTTAGTTGCTCTATGGCATGTGGGATCTTCCCGGACCAGGGTTTGAACCCGTGTCCCCTGCATTGGCAGGAGGATTCTTAACCACTGCGCCACCAAGGAAGTCCTCGAACCTATGTTTTAATGTCAGTTTCGTAAGGTTCAACTTAATAATATCCTTTCTGATAGAATAAAAAGAGTTCAATCTTTTGTCTAACATGTTTGATCAAAATTTGTCATTTATTATTGATAGTTTAGAATTTTTTTTTAACTAACAGATATGCTCTATAGGAAATACTAAAAGGAGTCCTGCAGGCTGCATGAAAGGACAGCAGTAGACAGTAACAAATCCAAATGAGTTAATAAAGAACATAGGACTACATAGGTAAATATAAAAGACAGTATAGGTGTTTTATATTTTTAATTATTTTTTCATCTGATTTAAGATTATTAAATTATTAAATAATTATTAAATTATTTTTATATTTTTAATTATTTTTAATTATTTTTCATCTGATTTAAGATTATTAAATTATTAAATAATTATTAAATAATTTTTATATTTTTAATTATTTTTTCATCTGATTTAAGAAACAACTGCATTAAGTAATTTTAATGATTTTAACTAAGCAAAATTTTAAGTGTGTTTAAGGGCATACCGTATATAAATATGTAATTTAAAACAGCACAAAGGAAGGGGACAGGAATGGAGTGATACGGTAGCAAAGTTTTTTATAAAATATTGAAATTAAGATGGTATTTAATCCAAACCAGATTGTTATAAATTAAGATGGTAATTGTAATCCTCAGGGCAATCACGAGGTAAATAACTCAAAGAAAAAAAAAAGTAAAAATAATGACAAGGAATTAAAATGCTACACTAGAAAATATCTATTTAACACAAAAGAAGACAGTAAAGGATGAATAGAGAAACGAAAGACGTAAGACACATATAAAACAGATAGCAAAATGGCAGTCATAAACCCTATCTTAACTAATAATAGTAATAAATGGATTAAACTGTCCAGACAAAAGGCAGATTGACAAAATGGAATAAAAAAACATGATCCAACTATAGGCTGTTTACAACGGGCACACTTTACATCTCATGTCACAAGGCTGATAGTAACCAAACAGTAACCAAAAGAGAGCTGAAGTGGCTAGCCTATTATCAGACAAAGTATACTTTAAGACAAAAACTGTTATTAGAGTCAAAGAAGGACATTTTGTTTTTTTATTGTGGTAAAAGATGCTTAATACCATTAGCCGTCAGCGAAATGTAAATCAAAACCACAATGAGGTATCACTTCATACTCACTAGGAAGGCTATAATCAAAAAGACAGACAGTAACATGTTTGCAGGAAGTGGGGAAATTGGAACCATTATACACTTCACTGGAACCACTGGAACCATTATGCACTTCACTGATAGTGGCAAGTAAAATGTGGCAATTCCCAAGCAGCTACTTTGGAAAACAGTCTGGCAATTTTGCCAAAGGTTAAACACAGAGTTACCATGCAACCTAGCAGTCCCTCTCAGAGGTATTATCCAAGGAAACTGAAAACATTTCTCCACAGAAAAACTCGTACACAAAATGATCATAGCAGCATTAGTCATAACAACCAAAAAGTAGAAACAACCCAAATGTACACACCAACTGATGAATGGGTACAATAGAATATTATTATTCAATAAAAAGGAATGAACTACTGATGCATGCTACAATATGACAAATCTTGAAAATATTAAGCAAAGTGGAAAGAGTCAGTGACAAAACACCACATACTGTATGATTCCAATTACATGAAATGTCCAGAAAAGGCAAATCTATAGAGGCAGAAAGTAGATTAGTGGTTGCCTAGAGCTAAGGGATGTGAAAGGAAATGGGTAGTGACTAGTAATAGGCAACGGTTTCTTTTTGGGGTGAAGAAAATGTTCTAGAATTGATTGTGCCGACAGATGCCTAAGTGTGCAAATTGTACACTTAAATGGGTGAACTGTATCTCTTTAAGGCTGTTATATTAAAAAAGAAGAAAACCACCTAAGCACACTACCTTCTTTCTAGTTCTCCCTAGTGTAGAGGGGCCAGTAAAACAAATGGGTATTATTCTCCCTATCGCAAAAATATTAACAGAGCTACCAAGTACCGAAGGACTTTCCCGTGATTCTCAAACTTGTAAAGAATAAAAATAAATAACAAAACTCCCATTAAATACTGTGCTGGGATAAAAGAGGTTTTCATACTGAAGGCTTAACTGCAAATAAACCAAACCCCATCTCATCTGACACAGATAATGAAGGCTTAAAAGTGTCTCATAAAAAAAAAAAAAAAAGTGTCTCATCATCATCTTTCTCAGTTTTTAATTTCACAGTGTAACCTATATAGGCTGTTGCTAGAAGTGTGTGTATGTATATGAACATACGTGGGGGAAAAACTTGTTTTATAAAACTTAATTTATGACACTATATTTTGGCTTGAGATTGTGTTTTTACCATGCACAGGTGAATCTTCATCAGCAAACAGATGTGGTTCTATTTCTTTCAAGGAACTTCTACCTTCCAGTCGGGCAAGGAGCTTGTGAAAGGGAAAAAAAAGAGAAGGAAAACTCATTGTTTAAAAATATAAAATCCTAGAAATCGACATTTATTCAATTTTCCAAAAGTCTGTAAGAGACTTTTCATCATTTTGAGGATCTGAAGGAAATTATGAAATAGAAAATACAGTCTAGGAGAAAAGTTGTGTTCATTTATTCAGAAAATACTTTATTTTTTGTTAATGTACCATATACAGTTGGTATAAAATGAGTCCCTGCCCTCAAAGAAGCTGATAGGGTCTTTGGGACACAGCACCAAACTGCTAATTGCAAAGTATTTACCTTCCTTACTCATTATAATTATCTTTCTCACTCTGCTCACCACACTTGTTATCAGGTTATCAGCTTTTAATCTGTCTGCCCATTATATCGCCAGCTCCTTATCTAGGGAGGGGGGGGACAGAGAGAAAGGTGGAGAAGAACTTCCCTGAGAACCTCCCAGTGAATTTGTCAATTCGTGAACAGGGCACAAGCAGGCATACCTGGCAGATGGGACATCAGCACAGTGTGTGGGTAAACTATAAGCAGATTTGAATTGCTAGAGCTTGTGGCACGAAACTGGCAGGAGATAATGAAGTCCTAAAAGAACAGAAGTCAGATCACAAAGGGTCTTGGATGTCACCTTTAGGAGTTTGCTCTTTGGCTTGTAGATAAGAGCAAGGGGTTTTAAGAAGCAATCTAGAACAGTTAAGAGTAGACAGCTAGGTCTTTGGGCCTGAGGTTTCTCATCAGTAAAGTGAGCAAAACAAACAGTATTTCCCTCACAAGACTGTTGAGGATTCAGTGTGTTCCGAGAGTGCCTGGCACAGAGTGAGCATAAGCTATTATTATCTGCATTTCAAACAGATCATCTTGGTGGCTACCGAGGGGATAGATTTGAGAGCAAAGCCAGATGCGGAGAAAAGGCCCAAGTCCATCACACTAACCTGGAGAAGTGCCTGTACCAAGACAGAAGGAGCTAGAACTACAGGAAGCAAAATTCCAAGACAGACTGAAATGTCAACGTGGGAAATATAATCAAAGTTGATTCTCAAGGTTCTAAGGAAACAGTACAGATTTGACAACCCTTCTAAACAACAAAAATGCGTATCACAAACGAAGAAAAGCAGTCATCCTTTGTGGGTTTTTTTTTTTTCTTTTAAACAGAAGCAAAAGTTTTTGAAAGAGTTCCTGCAGTGATGAAAAGGTTCTATGTATTAATTTGGCAAATATTTACTGAATGTCTACTATGCACAAAGCACTACGGCAGGTAAAATGGAGACTACAGAAATGAAGATAATTAAGCTACCCTCAAAGAACCTGCAGTTAGGTCCTCTAGGAGATGAGATTTTATCACAAAACACGCTAAAGACTGCTAACTACACTCAAGAGTGCTTTGAGTTAGAACAGAGCTTCTGAGGGCAAACCTGTGGTCAATTATTTTCATAAATATTAAGACATTATTTGTCTTTCTCACTATGCTGACACTTGCACTGATGGTGCAGCAGCAAAGGTGGGTAACACTGCTGGCACCCAGCACAATCAAGGCAGTGGCATCAAACCATATTAGTGCACACGGTACTCTTCACCACTCACAGAAGAACAAAGAAGCAAGCGAAACTATTTTTGCATAAGAATGTTTTTGATGTGGCAGTAAATAAGTATTGACTCCATATTAAATCATAACCTTTGAGTACTGTTGAAAATATTCCCTGTGATGACGTGGGAAACGTATTAGTAGGAAAGAATTTAACCTTGACCAAAGAGAGGTCTGGCCTTTGCCCTTGGCTCCTGGGAAATAATCTCTAAGCCTCTTGGAAAATCCTGCTGATAAAAGTGTCTTTGTTTACCTGGGGGCCCTGAGCCACACCAGATAGTCTCACAAGTATCTTCACCTAAAGGTGAGGGCTTTGGGTCAGCTCAACCTCTGCATAGTGGCTGGACACAGAGGCCAGCTGGTTGGGGGGCTGACCATGTCTACATGACAAAGCCGCATAAACACTCTGGACACCAAAGTTCAGGGGAGCTTCCCTGGTTGGCATACTGTCCCTCACTGTTGCTGGGGACAGTTAGCACCGTCCATACTCCACTAGGACAGGACAATTGGAAGCTCCATATTTGGAATTCTGGATTTTGTCCCATTATATCTCTTCCCTGGGCTGATTTTAATCTGTATCCTTTTGCTGTAGTAAACTATAACCATGACTAAGCTTTCAGCATATTCTGTAAGTCCTTCCAGCAAATCACTAAACCTGAAGGTGGTCTTGGGGACCCCCAAACATGCAATTAATGTCAGAATGAGTGAGGTCACGAGAACCTGGAACTCTGCAGTTGGTGTCTGAAGTGAAGGCAGTCTTGGGGACTTCCCCCAAGTTCACACACAGACAAGGAAAGCACTTTTGCTCCGAACTGAAATACAATGGTTTTTCTCTAGGAAAAGCACTTGTGTGATTACCTGAGCTGCATACTTTTTCATAAAACACCCTTTTATTTGAAAGAATGACTGACAGACAAATTAGGATTACACAGACTTTGTTATTTGGCAGACGTTTTACTGAAAACAAAGAAAGTCAGCTGGTCACTTTAAGGAAACTGACAGTATTTGTTGCCAATGATAAAATTTGAATTTTGGAAAACTTTTATCCACTACCGTGAGCTTGACAGCATCCCAATACTTAAAGCATTGGTGAAATCACTAAGTATTTTAAATTTCTCCATTTCACTGACAGATATAACCCACATAAACAACAACCTTTTGGTTATGGACGTTAACCGGAACTGCTGTGGTGACCATTTTGTACGACATACGAATACTGAACCATTTATTACGCTGTAACTCAGTCCTCAGGCCAAAAAGTATGAGAACCACTGGGTTAGAAGGTTGAGGGTCCAGAAGAAGAAGACAGAGAAACTTTCGTGGACAAGATGGAACACATGAAATGACTATAAAATGTTTTTAAAAGCATGTATACAAATGACCAACATCCTCATCAGAATGATTAAAGTGAGAAGCTACTCCAACTGTTTACCCTTACTGTCACTGCTCAAGATATTTTAGAATCCTCCTCTGGAGAATTCCTTGTAAGACAGAATTCAGAAAAGGATTAGAATTTTATTGACAGGACTCTTAGATGAAAATGGTATTACTCCTCTTATCAAACTGGCTGACTTTGCCGATTTGCATCTGACTTTCCACTATTACTAAAAAGTCAAATTCATTTTCAAAGGATGAAAACTACCTACCAATGAGAAATTTCAAAACAGTGTTTTACAATGCCAAAAGCAGAGTATACCGAATACAGAGGAAGTGAAAGTACCTCCCAGAATTTGGAAATAGATTAACTCTGACAAAAATAGATAATATTAACAATTTATAGAAGTCACTTGATGGGATGAGATATCTTACAAACCTAAGCAGAAAATACCCTAAAAATTTGGCATTAACCTGACCATTATGTAAACTAAAATGAACGATGTTGTCCAGATTTGAGGAATAAGCTGAAAGAAGCAAGGTAGAATCAATCTAGAGTTTCAGAAGGGCAAAGAGTAAATTAAGCCAGGGTAAAGGGAACCAAAGTAAGTTCTGTTTGACATGATAGTTTAATCCTTTTAGGGAAGATTAACACATCAGGCAAACAAAGCAGGGTGATGGTAGCTATTAAGATAATTCAACTATTTCTCTTGATTCTCTAAGCAACCTTTCTGAGCGCAAATTTCCTAACTGGGAAAGAATACACAGTGGACACAACAATTTTACTCTATTTGGCAGTTCACTAATATTGTAAATTAATAGATTTGGCATTTGGTTTGTAAATCAGTATCTGCCAGGTTTTATTATCATAACAATAGCTAACTAATAATAGCTACTATTTGTACTTGCTGTGGTACATAATTTATATACATTATCTCTTTAATTATCACATTAACTCTATTTGTTATCATTCTATTTTTCAGATGAGAAAACTAGTAGACGCCAGAGTTGGGATTTAACTGAGATCTCTGGCTCCCCAAGCCTGGAATTCTTCCCCTGTGCTACACAGCCTCAGAATCAGTATCACTGAGTCTGAAAAAATCTGAGTACAGGGATGACAGTTTTTGGACCTACTCAGCCGAAGATCAAACCAATCTGAGGTCCTGTCTAGGCAATTATCTGGTCTCTCTCGACCATCTCTCTTAGCACTCCCTCTAACATCACAAGGAGCCCCAAATGTTTTCAACAGCAACATCAATACTGGAGCTAGTATACGGTCTGCAAAAGGGGTAATACTCAATTATACAGATATTATTTGGTAAAAATTTCAAGCAAGTCAAGTGTATTCCAGGAACTGAGTAAGGTGCATAGATACAATACCTTACTTACATAGATACAACAGACACAGTTCCTATCCTCAAAGAATTTAATGAGGGAGAGTCAACGGTTTAAAAAGTACGATAAAGTATGGTAGGTGCTATAATATCAATAGAAATAACATGGGGCTCTGTGAAGGCATAAAAAAGGGACAGTCGATTCTCATCTGTGTGAGAGGCAACTTTAACTCTGAAAGAGAGATTTAGCATGTAGTTCTTTCAGGCACGTACAAAATATTCATTGATAGAGCAATGTCCTTTCCCTATTCTCTCAATTAAATGCTCTAAGGCCTAGACTATTGAATGAATGAAAATTCTACACATTCCTCAGGGCCAGCTCCTTCCATGAAGCTATTCCTATACTTAGGAACACATTACCTACCAGGCTCCCTCATCTGGATGTAAGAGCTTGAAAGGAACTGGCTCACCACCAATTCCAAAATGCTTTACATTTGGCAGAAACTTAGTAGCTACCTATTAAGTTGAAGGTAAACAGGTCACAGGTAGGTAGAATTGGGGGAGGATGGAGAGTAAAAAGAACCTCCAACTACATAGATTTTCACATGTGTGGACAATCTATGCAAACTTCTACTAAACAAAAGTCCTTGACTATTCTTACAGCTTTCATCAAAGTTCTTAACACTCATTAACAAAAGTCTGTTTTATAGACAATCATATAGCTTCAATGCCTGTTAAGTAGAACACGTACCATACAGATGTTTTAAAACATCATTTGGTTATGGAAAAGCTTACACTAGAGCAGGAAGGAGAGCTTAAAGATCAAATTAACCAGAAATGAATGACATTAAGGCAAACATGTGTATGTAATTGTCATTTGGATAAAGGCTCATTTCCCCTGACCTTTTGTGATTAAATCTGTTTACAGATGGACCCCAGCAGCAAGGTTTCAAACCACTTAAGTATAAAAGTCTACCTAAAGAAGCAAACACTCTAAACCAAATAGTCCCACCCCCGCCCTATAACAGGCCTGGATTTCCACTACAAACTGAATACAATTCTTAGTAGTTTTATTACATATATAGAGGAAATTTACTCCAGGCAAATCTGTGTTAACTATAACATACAGAAAGTAAGAGAGGAGTTGGAATGTGTAGGATGGCAAGGGAAAGCAGCAGCTATGTTAACATGTATGTGATCAATGCAAAATTGGGCCCTTACCATGGTAGTCCCTTCAATTCACGGACTAATTCTTTTTCACTTGTGAAATTAGGCTCCTCTGCCACTTAGAAAATTCAATCGCCCTTCAGGGCAGAGTACTAGGCCTGGCTCTTAATAAAGCTTTCGTCTAAACTATATGGAAAAGACAATTGTTACTCGAATACTAAATCATAAAAATTCCATTGTTTCTAAGTATAGGCCCCAAAGAGCTGCTGCCTTTACAACTAATATTTTTTAAAAAGCAATCACCCGGGGCTTCCCTGGTGGCGCAGTGGTTGAGAGTCCACCTGTCGATGCAGGGGACACGGGTTCGTGCCCCGGTCCGGGAGGATCCCACATGCCGCGGAGCGGCTGGGCCCGTGAGCCATGGCCGCTGAGCCTGCGCGTCCGGAGCCTGTGCTCCGCAATGGGAGAGGCCACAACAGTGAAAGGCCCGCGTACCAAAAAAAAAAAAAAAAAAAGCAATCACCCTATACGAAGGAAAAATAGATATATAAAAAGTCAAGCAAAAATTACTATATGTACCTAAGCAGCATTCACTTCTAGCAGAATTTATAAGGACTAAATTTTAAATTTATGACATCCTACCAGTTAGTAATTTCATTAAATGCATAGTTAAGATTTCACTAGGGGGCTTCCCTGGTGGCGCAGTGGTTGAGAGTCCGCCTGCCGATGCAGGGGACAAGGGTTCGTACCCCGGTCCGGGAAGATCCCACATGCCGTGGAGCAGCTGGGCCCGTGAGCCATGGCCGCTGAGCCTGTGCGTCCGGAGCCTGTGCTCCGCAACGGGAGAGGCCACAGCAGTGAGAGGCCCGCGTACCGAAAAAAAAAAAAAAAAAAAAGATTTCACTAGGAAGTTATATCAGACTATGCTTCACAATGTCATTTAGACAGAATAATCAACTATATGCAAGATCCCAGAAAGAGACAATAAAGCACAGAATCAAAACTGCAGAAGCTTAACACTGGAAGGACACTTACCCCTCCCCCACCTCCCTTGTATGTGAGGACCTCTACTGGAGAATACCTCTGGTGTATGCTCCCATCCTCCTGTTCCCTCTTCCCCAGGGAAGAAGAGGTTTTTCTAATGGGTTAATTTGAGAGCAGGAACTAGACACACATTGATTGGCCCCATCCTGGGTCCTGACAGCTTGCCTGCAGGAAGTGCATATTCTGCTGTTTCTAGTGTAGGAGGAGGGGTGCTCAGAAATGAGCATTTGGCAACATGAAGTTCGATGGTAACCCTGACAAGAGCACTTTTGGTGGAATATGGAGACAGAAGCCAGATAACAGTGGGCTGAAGAGTGAACGAGAGAAAAGTAGGCTCAGGCCAGAGCACAAGGGAGGAGGGCTCTACAGAGGAGGAAGGGAATGGGGCTGGTAGGGGCTGGTGTGTAGGGAGTCTTCTGGTTTGTTTTGTGTGTACTGCTTTATGTTAGGATACTGATAGAAGTGATTGGTAGAAAGAAGACTGCAGATACAGAAGACAGAAAAAGTGGGGATACCTGCAGGAGTGATGTCCTTGAGGGAGTGGAGTGGGGTGGATGGAATTCATATCACAAGTGGAGAACCTGCCCTTTCTTAGAAGCAAAAATATTCTACTTTACAGGAAGGAATTCAGAGAAAATCAGTACATGTACTTTTTATCAATACAGACTTGATGAAAAACCAGGAATTGCTATATTACTACCCAATAAAGTAGACTTCAGAGCAAAGAAAATTACTAGAGACAAAGAGAGACACTACATAACGATAAAAGGATCAATCCACTAGGAAGACATGTGATCCTAAATGTGTACGTATCAGACACATCTCAAAATACATGAAGCAAAACTCATACAGCTGAAAGGAGAAACAGACAAACTCACTAGTTGGGACTTCAACACCCACTTCTCAGAAACCAAAAGACTTACTAGAAGATCTGAACAACACAACCAACAGGATCTAATTCATATACACAGAACATTTGACCCAACAATAGCTGAGTGTATATTTTTTTTCAAGTGCCCATGGAACGTTCATCAAGCTAGATCACACCCTGGGCCATAAAACAAACCTCAACAATCATAAAAGAACTGAAGTCATACAGAGTATGTTTGACTATAATGGAAACAAACTAGAAATCAGTAACAGACAACAGGAAAAAATAAGGGAGTTCCTGTGATTTTTTTTGTTTGTTTTCTCAATGACACATGAGGCAAGGCAGAAAGGAGAAGGAAGAGAAGGGAAGGCATTTATCATTAATAAGGAGAAGGAAGAGAAGGGAAGGCAATTTATTATTAAACAATTATTGAGCACCTACTGTGGGCTAAATATTGTTCTAAACACTGAGACTTAAAGGAGTAATCCCAACAGAGAGCAGTCACCACCCTTCATTGGCAGGGGTGGGAGGTGGGGAGGAAGACAACATATAAACAATATAAGATGTCAGATGTGGTAAGTGTAAAGAAGAAAAAGAAACAGAGTAAAGGAATAAAGATTAACAGTAGGAAGGACCTCCTTATACTGGATGGAAAAGCTTCTCCTCTAAGAAACATGAAGCAAGTGAAGAGGCAAACCGTGTCAATTTCTGAAGGAACTGCAAAGGCCCTGAGGCTGAAGCACACTTGGCACATTCAGGGAACAGCAAAGACAACGGTGTGTCTGAAGAAGAGTGAGGGAGAGTGGAAGATGAGATCAGAAAGGCAGGAGAAGAGATCCGAGGCGGGAATGAAGGGCAAATCATACGATTTGCAAATCATGCATCAGTGGAGTAAACAGGATTCTGGATATTACTATAAATGATACAGGAGCCTCTGGAAAACTTTGAGTCTGCTTACATTTTGAATGGATCACCCTGGATACTATGTGGAAAATATGTTAGAATAAGTGTGAACAGGGTGGAGCAGAGCTGAGTTAGAAGGTTACTGTGATCAAGCAGGTGACAGCTCCTAGGAATAGGAATGGCTGCAGTAAAAAGCAGTGAAACATGGTCAAATCCATGACATATACTGAAGGTAGAGAAAACAGGATGTGCGAATGGATGTGGGCTGATATGAGAGGAAAAGAGGATTCAAGAATGACTTAGTTTTTGGCTTGAGCGACAGGTAGAACAAATTCACCGTTTGACAAGATAGGGAAGGCCTGGGAGGAAGCAGGTTGGGGCTGGGTGTACATGTGTGGTGGTAAACCAAGACTGCAGTGTAGGGCATATTAAAATTTTTTTCATGTTTTCTCTGCATCCAGGAGTCAATCATGATGAGCACGTTAAGTCTGGGATGCCTATGAGACATCCATGTGGGTATGTCAAGAAGATACTAGAACACATGTGTCTGGAATTCAGGCGTAAGGTTGGATTTGATGACAGGTGTTTTGTAGGGAGAAAGTGAATTACTTTCTAGAAAAACACAAGTGGACTGGGAGTCCACTTGAAGTTGATGGTTACAAATTTAAAATGAAATCAGTCGGCCTGGTTGTGATTTTCTTTAGCAATATTCAGCTGAGTGGGTAGACAGTGAAAGTAGACAGCTGGGTTTAACCGCAGTTAGGAAAGTAGGTTAGGATTGAAAGGGACAGGGAAGTTGAAAGTACTCATAATGGAGGAACGGTAATGATGGAGCACTGATTCTATTCTGGGTAGGAAGGGAAGCAAAGAGAGACGGGGACAGATGTCGTTCTAAGTCTACCATGCGAGACCAGAATATTATTAAATGCTAAATATTTTCTTATTTAATATTTGCCTCTGGCAAAAAGGCCACCCTGAACCTTTTCTAAGAAAAGAAAACCAGGGAATTCTCTGGTGGTCCAGTGGTCAGGACTCTGCACTTTCACTGCCATGGGCATGGAGTCAATCCCTGGTCGGGGAACTAAGATCCCAGAAGCCGCACGGTGTGGCCAAAGAATAAATTAAAAAAAAGAAAACCAGTCATTATTATTAATAAATAGTTATCAAGTGTTTACCATGCAGGGAATACTGTGCTTAGCTGAAAGGACACATAGAAATATAGGGACCCACCTCCTAGGAGTACAGCTGAAAGACAACTGAGAAATCATCATCTACCGCCCTCCTTTTACAAAGGTAGAAACCAAGGTTTAATAACTTATCCAAAATCATCCAGCTTGCTCCCGGCTGAGCCAAGACTACAGCCATGGTCCAGGGTTCTCTGTCTCAGCCCCCAAACTGATGCCATTAGAAAACCTCTGGGAAAATGTGTAAAAATCCACCCTGAGAAATGATAATTGGGATGGAGAAATTTCCTACTTTTCATTTCAGTATTACTGGAATTTTCTGTCATAAGCATGTACTACTTTAATATAAACTATTATAATAAGGTTAAAGAGAGGAAACAGTACGTTGTGCATGACAACCAAAACTGGACACTTTGAATCTATCCATTGATTACTTTTAAACGCAAGGCATTTTCAGCATTTTTGAGAAAATGTAAAGTACACCAGGGGTCCCCAACCCCCGGGCCTCGGAGGGGTTTGGGCCCGAGGCCTGTTAGCAGCAGGTGAGCGGCGGGGGAGCGAAGCTTCATCTGCTGCTTCCCAACGCTTGCATTACCACCTGAACCAACACCCCTACCCCCATCCATGGACAAACTGTCTTCCACGAAACCGGTCCTTGGTGCCCAAAAGGCTGCGGACCGCTTTAGGACACCACTACTTAACAAGGATGCGCAAATGAAGCCATTTGGTGGATGATACCAAAATACTGCCAAAATCTTTTCTAATACTGTCAGAGGAATGTAAAAGTAAAAAATGCCATTGTTACTGTGCAAAAGTAAGGTAAAGAACAGATTATTCTACTGTAAATTGCATTCCAATGTGTTTCTTCTTTAAACCAAGGGCTCCTTATATAAGTTTTCCACTCAGCTATCTGGCCTACCCTAAATTGCATCCCTAGAATCTGTTAAAGGAAAATAATTCTTTGCGACTGTTTTCTTGGAAGACCCTGTATGAAATGTCTCTTCCCTACTACTCACAAGATGTGGGAAAGGTTAGCTATTTTATAAGGTGGTTATTCTTGTGAATTAAAAATTTAAAGTAGTTTATTTCAGGACTTCCCCGGTGGTCCAGCGGGTAAGACTCCACGCTCCCAATGCAGGGGGCCTGGGTTCGATTCCTGGTCAGGGAACTAGAGCCTGCACGCATGCCACAACTGAGTCCACACGCCACAACTAAAGATCCCGCATGCCGCAACTAAGACCTGGCGCAGCCAAAATAAATATATAAAATGATAAATAAATAAATATTTTTTAAAAATAAAAAAAAATTAAGTAGTTTATTTCAGCCTCTTGGGATAATTTGTGACCTCAGATATCTTCCTCAACACATTGCCTCCAGGGAGGATCCATCTAGTAGACTGATGTACAAAGAAAGACAATAGAATCCAAAGAAATTAAGCCATGGCCATACAGAGCCCAGCACTTAAGGGAAAAGAGGGCTGCTTAGTTGGTTTTGATGACAAAAAGGAAAAAGAATGAAGCGGCACCAGCTGCCCAGCTCCCTAATCTTCTCCCCTCCACCCCACTGTACTCCACAGTAATACGAGTGAGCTAATCTTGCTTAGGATCTCCAGACGGCCGTGGCAGGCAAACGATATGATGCTAAATTCTTTGTTCAGTGCGTCGACTGCACTGGGCTCTCATTTTTTGGATGTTAGGCTTGTTCTGATTGCAAAAGTCATCTGAGTTTAACCTGCGTTTCAAATTATCATTTCAATCAGTAAGGTTGTAACTGTAGCAGTTCTCACAGGGAGCAGCGCCTCTACTCTGAAGGCCCAAGGGTTGGCAAACTATGGCCGGTGGGCCAAATCCTGAAGTTTAAAAAATAAAAGGTTTACTGGCACACAGCCATGCTCGTTTGTTTACACACCTCTGGCTGCCTCCACATTAGCACAGCAGAGCTGAAGAGCTGTGACCGAGACCGAATGGCCCACAAAGCCTAAATACAGACTATCTACTCTAGTCTTTCACAGAAAGAGCCTGTTGATCGTTTAAGAAGGTATCGCTTCCCCTCCCTCCTCTGTATAAAAGATCCTCCATAACCTGCCTCTGCCTATTTCTCAGGGCTTACTTCCCAACACTGTTTCCCCACTAGCTTTGTCCGTCTACGGAGAACCACTTACCGTTCCCCTAAATCAGTGACGCCCTTGCTCAAGGCAGAACCCACATACTTGCAACTCCCTGCCCCGAACGCCACCCCCTCCTTGCCAAGCCACCGACCATCCAAAGGTCCCTAAAAACCTCAGCTGTCCCTCCCAGTTAGTCTTCCAGGCTGCCCGCCCCTCGACTGGACGGCACGATTTACCAACCGTCCTGTAATTTGTAGGCAGCCTCCCTTACTTGTCCTGCAAAAGCAGAAGCTGTTTCTTGCGTTTCTTAACCAGCGGTTAACACGTAATAAGTGCTTGATACTTGCTGGCTGAATTCCTGAATAATCTTTGCAGACACCACATGGCTTGTGTGGCCCTGGATGCTCAGGCTGGAAATGTAAGCTGCGATAGCGAGGCTGAAGGCCCTAAGCAAAAGATGTACAGAACAGAGGCAACAGGTGGAGCCACCTACTCAGATACCACTGTTCTAGAAAAGTCTATGAGCACTCCGCCTGGCGATCCCCTGCTTTTCCTAGCCTCTCTTGCACACCGTACCATGTCTGACTGGTTCACGCATGACAGGTTTGGCCCGTAATTCTAGCGGTCTCGGGGGCCGGCTCCGGGGACACAGGTTTGGGGGGCGGGGCTCTAGGCTCGCCGGCGTCCGGGCCCCGCGCGCCTCCCCCTCCCCGGGGCGCCCCGGCCTCCCGCGCCCTCGGGGCTCCCTCGCCCGCCCACGGCCCTGTTCTCGTCTCCCTAGCTCCCACCTCGGCAGCTCTCACCTCCGTCCCAGACTCAGACCTATGGAAATCACTACACATCGCCCCGGAGGCTCGGCGCAACAGCCACTCAACTTTCCCGCCAGCGTCGCCATTTACTGCGCGGCCTCGGCCCAGCAGCCAGTCAGAGACGCTAACCCGCTGACCCGGGCGCGAGCATGCGCACTGCGCCCGCCCTCGGCCGGGGAGCCGGCGGGCATGCGCAGCAGGGCGTGCGACCTCCCCCCGCCCCGCTCACTGACGTCAGACCACGTCTCCTAGGAGACCGGGAGGTAACTGGGGATTTTCTTTTCTTCCCTCTCATAAATTTCCATTTGTTTTTATTGGGTAGAACTAGCAGCATGTATTTTTTTTAAGTATTAACAGAACACTTACTGAGCAAACGGGCCTTTTTGTTCATTCTTGGGTTAAAAGCCTCTGGCTGGCTGTGGGTGTAGTTTATGGTTGATTCTGAATAAACGAAAAAAGTATACTAAATTTAAACGAATTTTTAGAATAAAGCGAGCCGGCAGATATATCCAGTTCTTTTTGGAGGTAGAATAATTCTATTACTGTTTGTTATCCAGTGCCTATCCATTAAGATAGATAAATATTAGATGGACAGATGATAGAAGATAGATGGATGTTGAGTATTTGCTCTATGCCAGACCTTGTGCCGAGCTCTGGGAACAGAACAAAGAATAAGAGACATGCATGAATGGGGTTTACAGCCTATTAAGCCATTTACTGGAATGTGTCCTTAAAAAATTCGCTTTCCAATAGCTGTAGCTGTTGTTTAGTTGGGCAAAACAGTGAGGTTGTCAGTGTAGGGTTCTCTTTTTCTTATCCTTACGCTTGCAGCTGTGTAATTAAGAAACGATTATAATATTAGTAATGATAGGTAACACTTCCAGAGCGTATTATGTGCCAGGCACTGTCCTAAGGTCTTTATATATAATAATCCATTTAATCTCCACAGTCCTGAGGTGGGTATTGTTATTATCCTTATTTTAGAGATGAGAAAACTGAGGCACCAATTTTGGCCCATTTTACTTTGTTGTAGTGATCGTGGTGGGTCGACATTTTAATGGGAAATAGGAAGCAAAGACCATGAATACAGACAGTTCTTCACAGAAGCTTGGCTGTGAAGGAAGGAAATAACATATTACACAGAAAAATATATATAGGATAAAGGAAGAGTCATTTAAGGAGGCAAAGCCTGGTTCAAGTTTAAATGCTGATAGGAAAGAGCTGGTAGAGACTTAAAGGTTAAAGACACCATCTGAGAAAGGATACTTGATGGAGCTGGACTGGAAGAGGAAAGAGGGTGCTGGGTGTAGATATCAGCTCTAGATGGGGGAGGGCATCTCTTCAACGTGAGCAGGGGCAAGGAGTCAAGACTATTCACAGTAGCCAAGACACGGAAGCAACCTAAATGTCCATCAACAGGTGAGTGGATCAAGAAGATGTGGTACACACACACACACACACACAATGGAATACTACTCAGCCATAAAAAAGAATGAAATAACGCCATTTGCAGCAACATGGATGGACCTAGAGATTATCACACTAAGAGAAGTAAGTCAGACAGAGAAAGACAAATATCGCATGATATCACTTATATGTGGAATCTAAAACATGACACAAATGAACCTATTTATGAAACAGAAACAGACTCACAGATATAGAGAACAAACTTGTGGTTGCCAGGTGTGGGAGGGATGGGCTGGGAGTTTGGGGTTAGCAGATGCAAACTATTATATATAGAATGGATGGACAACAAGGTCCTACTGTATAGCACAGGGAGCAATAATCAATATCCTGTGATAAACCATAAGGGAAAAGAATACAAAAAAGAATGTCTATGTGTGTATAACTGATCGCTTTGCTATACGGCAGAAATTAACACAACATTGTAAATCAACGATACTTCAATTTTTAAAAAAGGGGTGCAAATGCCAGATACAGTTTGGGATGGGGAGCTCAAAGAGGGTGAGGAAGTTCTAGTCTGAGGACTTATGCTTTTTCTCTGAAGTAAAAAGCAAGGTAGTAGAAATGTAAGATTTGAGTTTAAATTCCTTTGGTGAAAATTAAAGTGAGCATCCGAGTCAAATCCCTAAACAAATGTTACCCACCTATGCACTCTGCTAAACCTTCCTCAGAAAACCATTCTTGGTCCACTTGAGTATCACACAGTGGGTGATAGACCTAACTACTACCCTAGACTATGGCAGTAATTGTTCTAACTAGGGAAATTGTCCTGTAATTGTCTATAATCACATTTAATATTCAACATACATTAGTACTATTCTTTCATTGCACAGAGCTCTTCCCTGAGTTACAATGTTCTTGAATTCCAAGGTGAATTTTCTGAACTCACCATGGATTTTGATGTCAAAATTTTGAACCCGGTTCTGTCACTTATTACCATCATTTAAGTTACTTGCCCTTCTGGGCCTTAGTTAGTTAGAGCTGTGATGACTAAGGGAAACTGTGTACTAGCGCAGCACCTGACACAAAATATCGATTCTTTTCCTACCTCCCTACCTTTCTTAGATCAGCACTTAACAGAGCACCAAAGATATAATAAATACTCAGTAGATAGCTCCTGTTCACCGTGATGGTAGTGATTAGGGCCAGATTAAGAGATGAACCTGTATGGCAGTAGTTCAGAGTGGCACATGATAAAGAGTGCAAAAACTTCTCTAGGCACTAAATTGCTGCAAAAATATGATATGGAAAAACTCTTGTTTTTTGGCCGTGCCGTGAGGCTTGTGGGATCTTTGTTCCCTGACCAGGGATTGAACCAAAATTTGCTTCCTCTTCCTCTCCCCAGCCACTCCCACCCATCCACGCAGGATTATGAATCTCTAAAAATAGACCGAGAATTTTTTTGAATACAGTTTTTTTTTTTTTTGGTCGCACCACGTGGCTTGGGAGATCTTAGTTCCCTGATCAAGGATTGAACCCCTGCCGTGGAAGTGCCGAGCCCTAACCACCGGACCGCCAGGGACTTCCCTAGACAAATATTTTTAATATGCCAAATTATATTATTTGCTCCCCCAACCAAGTCCATAAATCTTAATCCAATTCGGATGGTATTGATGATGGTGATGACTTGAGCTATTACCCCTTTTGTGCTGGGGTCCTGGATTTCCTATCTTAGACAAGTGAAGTCTGTTTATTTTTTTAATTCTACAGGATGTCAAAGTCATTTGTAGAGTGACCAGAGCAAAGTCAAGTTTACGCCCATTCTAAAAGATTTGGGCTCCCTAAGCTGAAGTTTCCTCTCCTGTAATGCAGCCCATTGCATGTGCGGGTGTGACCTCACCCTTCTCCCATTGCCCTGTGGCTACGAGGGCTCTGGGAAGCAGTGCAAGAAAATGCTGGTATTCTGCCTGCTGCTGTTACTGTGAGTCATAAAATCTTCCGTCTCGGACTTGGACTTTTGTGTGGTCTGTCAGCATCCATGAAACTGTGGTAGGCTGGCTTGTTAGCTTGCAGGAAGAGTAAACTCCCAAGCTCTTTATAGGTCTTGACAACCCACACTAAACAATCTGTAACAGGATAAATTAACGGTTTTGAGTGAGCAAAGCAGAAGCTCCGAGAAGCGGGAATGTAATTGTCATTGAGAATGGCAGGAAGACTATTTCAAAATGGTGGGAAAGTGCAGCCGATATCGATGTATATGTCTTTCATTGTGACCTAAAGATGTTTCATGCCTTGTTAAACTTTCTTGATAAAGTTTTGAATCTAACTTCTAGGATTTGAGAACTACCAATTTAGACCTGGCAATATGAATCCCCACTTCAAGTTCTAAGAGGCAAGAATATGGAACTAGTATCATTGGCTGTTAATATCAAGATGACAAGCTGTTTTGTGGAATGAAAAAGCTTCATGCAAAGATATATATTTTTCTGGGTGGACAAGAGCCTACTGTATAGCACAGGGAACTAAATTCAATGTCCTGCGATAAACCATAATGGAAAAGAATATAAAAAAGTATGTATATATGTATAACTGAGTCACTTTGCTGTACAGCAGAAAGCAACACAACATTGTAAATCAACTATACTTCAATTAAAAAAAGATACAGAAATTTTTCACCCATCTATTCTTTGAAAAACCTAGGGGATATCATGTACGTATGAAATATTTCTTATAGGTAATACTGAAGTTGCTCACTGTATAAATCAGGATGTTTTCTCTTTTAAAAAAGTGTTTGGGGCTTCCCTGGTGACGCAGTGGTTAAGAATCCGCCTGCCAATGCAGGGGACACAGGTTTGAGCCCTGGGCCAGGAAGATCCCACATGCCGCGGAGCAACTAAGCCTGTGCACCACAGCTACTGAGCCTGCGCTCTAGAGCCCATGAGCCACAACTACTGAGCCCGCGTGCTGCAACTACTGAGCCCACGCACCTAGAGCCCGTGCTCTGCAACAAGAGAAGCCACCGCAGTGAGAAGCCCGCGCACCACATCGAAGAATAGCCCCTGCTCACCGCAACTAGAGAAAGCCCACGCGCAGCAACGAAGACCCAACACAGCCAAAAATAATAAAATAAATGAAATAAATAAATAAATGGAAAAAAAGTGTTCAAGGCACTCTCATAAATTTCTGGTAGAAATGCAAACATGTACAGTCTTTTGGGGAGTGGAATTTGGCAGTATCTAACAAAACTATACATTTATTAACTTTTTGACACAGCAATCTTACTTCTAGGAATTTATCCTAAAATCATACCTTCAATTCCAGTCCTAGGTATATACCCATGAAATCCATTTTAAAAGATTTTTTTTTTGGCCGTGCCACTCAGCTTGTGGGATCTAGCTCCCTGACCAGGGGTTGAACCCGTACCATGGCAGTGACAGCACCAAGTCCTAACCACTGGACCACCGGGGAATTCCGGATGATGGATTTTAAGTATCCATATTTAAAATCTATTTAGGGAATTCCCCGGCGGTCCAGTGGTTAGGAATCCATGTTCTCACTGCCGTGGCCTGGGCTCCATCCCTGATGGGGGAACTAAGGTCCCACAAGCTGAGTGATACAGCCAAAAATAAATAAATAAAATAAAATCCGTAATCAACTCTGCTCTTCCTATAGGATCCTGGATATGCCTCCAACTTCCATGAGATGGTAGTGTCCATTCCTTCTCTGCGAAGTGAGGGATCTGGACTAGATGATAGCTCCCATTTATTGAAAGTCAACTGTGTCCCAGACACTCTGCTTACTGTTGTATGTGTATCGTTTCCAACCCTTCTCTGCAAGGTATTTATTACACCCTGATTTTATAGGTGAGGATTTTGAGGTGCCAAGAGGTTTAGCAAGCACACAGTCCTCCAGCCAGTAAGAACCCAAGTCTCCCTGACTGTAAACCCTGTGGTCTTCCTAACTCATTAAGTTCCTTCCAGAAGACGCAAAGGATCTAAGTCCTTCTACAACTCTAGATTCTGTGATTCTTTGTTAAGAAGCAAGAAGGTGAGAATTGACATATCTGCTAAGGTGCTAATAATTCATGACCTAAATGTTCATTCCCTTTTTCTATTGGAATTAAACAACAGCTGGTATCACATTCCCTTACCCTACAGTCATTTTCAGCTCAACCTCTTTTGTATGTTCCTTGGTGTTAGTTAACGGTACTTTTCGGTTTGTGAGCAGGTATCTTTCTGCTCCTGCAAAGCCCTGCTCTTGTTTCATTTATTTGTTTATTCCCTTTTAGCCCCATTTCGTACTCCCTGGTTCATCCCTGCATGGACAATTATTCTCGTGTGTTTTCTATGTGTCCCTCATTTTGTAGGTTCTTTGTGAAATAAGAAGTTTTTTTGAATGTGTATGTATTTGTAATTTACATAAATAACTATGTGCTGGCTGGTGTCTTTTTTTTTTTTTTCCGGTACGCGGGCCTCTCACTGCTGTGGCCTCTCCCATTGAGGAGCACAGGCTCCGGACACGCAGGCTCAGCGGCCATGGCTCACGGGCCCAGCCGCTCCGCGGCATGTGCCTGGCTGGTGTCTTTGACTCTCAAATCCATTTCTTGTTCTTTCCGTGCTCTGCTTGGTATCACAGGGCAGCGCAGGGTGGTGTGACGTGGGGAGGTAGGGGTGGACTGACATCTGCAAGCAGCATTGCCAGGTTCCCTGGTCAGCCTCTGGCCGAGGTTAGCTAGTGGGGGGCACGGCAGGAGCTCTGACGATGGGCGAAGGGAGAATAGGGTGCACGCTCCTCTGTCTCTCTTTTTTAGGATCTCCTGCAGCAGCTGTGTTTCCCCATAGCTCCAGCTCCCCCTGCCACGAGTCCAGCTTCTGCCCAATGACCTCAGCCCCTGGACTCAGGTCACATCATTTCATCCCCTTGTCCCTCCAACCCTGGATGGTGGTGATGACTTCCTGCTGTTGTGAACACCTAGGCTGCCTCACCTGTCCCTTGGTGGTTTCTCAAATATTTCATCACCTGTGTAACCAATTCCCCATATTAAATTCCCTGTCTGTTTTAAAATGCTTAAAATGTTTTCTGCTTTCCTGGTTGAATCCCCAGCTAATATATTTGGTTTTCCCCTTTTTTTGTGCAACACCATATTTTAAGGTCTGTGTCTGTTCTTAGTTGCATATGTAGCTCTCTAACTGCTGAATAGTGAACTACCGTGTATCCACCACATTTTATTTATCCGTGTCCTCCGTAACAAGTGTCTCCAACTCCTGCCCGCCCGCCCCACAGCACTTTGATGAACATTCTCATACATATGTTCCTTCGTGGATCTTTTCTGAGAATTATTCTGCAATATATACACTGGAATGGGATGGCTGGGTCATAAAGTAAACACATGTTTAACTTGACTAAGTTCTACCAGGTTGGTCAACAAAAGTTACTCTTTCCTCGTATCCCCAACACTTGGCATCACCCAACTTTCCCATTTTTGCCTTATTTAATTTCATAATAATACTACTATTAGATAACAGCACTAACTAGCATTTGTTGAGTGCTTTACTATATGCCATCCACTTTACATAGTTTCATCATTTGGTCTTTATCTCACTTCTGTGAGTAGGTGTCAGATGAATGAACAAAGGATCAGAGAGGTTAAGCAACTTGCCCAAGGTCACAGAGCTGAGAAGTTGCGGAGCTGGATTACAAATCCAGGCAGATCGGTTCCAGAGCTCATGACTCTGACTGTTACAGCATATTGATCTTAGATAGGTGGTGATGTCCCATTTTATAGATGAAGAAACTGAGACTGGAGAGAGGAAATAAATTACACAATGAAGTTCACATGGCTGGGAAGAGTTAGAGATTATTTTGACCTTGGGTCTGACCCAAAGCCAGTGCTCTTGACTTCACACAGCGCTGCCTAATAGATTCTACGTCCGGGAGAACAGAGAACCAACTCAGCGAGCTTGTGACTACGCATGGGGCTTCTGAATTCTCTGGATCATGCTGACAGATAATAGGGTTATCAAAATGACCTACAGAAATAAAATTGCACTAAACTTAATTTAATTACTTAGGAGGTGAAACGGTTGAGGTTAGCATCCCCATTAGAATAAGAGTTTTAGGAATTTGGGCATCTAAAACCTGAGATGCTAGAATTTGCCAATTGCCAATCTTCATTTCCCAATGAAAAGACCACGAGAAACCAAAGCCACAATGAGATGCCTCTTCACACCCACCAGAATGGCTAGAATTTTTAAAAAGGAAAATAACAAGCGTTGGTGAGGGTCTGGAGAAGTTAGAACCTTTGTGTGTTGTTAGTTAGAATGTAAAATGGCTCAGCCCCTGTGGAAAAGTCTGGCCGTTTGTCAAAATCTCAAACATAGAGTTACCATCTGGCCCAGCACTTCCACTCCTAGGTTTATACCCAAGAGAAATGAAAACCCATACTCACACAAACGCTTGTCCACTCCTGTTCATAGCAGCATTTATCATAAGAGCCATAAAGTGGAAACCACCCAAATACCCACCAGCTGATGACTGAATACCTAACATGTGGTATAGTCATACAATAGAATATTAGTTGGCAATAAAAAGAAATAAAATACTGACTCATGTTACATCTGTATGAACCTTGAAAACATGATGTTAAGTGAAAGAAGCCAGTCACAAAGGATGACATACTGCATGATTCCATTTATAAGAAATGTCCAGAATAGGTGAATGTAGAGACAGGAAGTAGGTTAGCGGTTGCCAAGGGCTGGAGGGTGTGGGAGAGTTGAGGGGCGATGGCTGATGGGTACAGGATTTCCTTCTGGGGTAATGGAAATGTTCAGAAATTGATTGTGTGATGGACGCACAATTCTTAAATATGCTGAAAGCCATCTAATTATACACTATATGATATATGAATTATATTTCAGGAAGGCTGTTTAAAAAAAGGCTATGAGATGGTGACTTTACAGAAATGGGAGCTGGGAATAGATTAGGATGACATGATCCTCTTTTTTTTTTTTAAGTAATATTTTAATTACTTTGACACACAATTATATACACTTCAGCTCATACCAGAAGAAATTTGTATTTCTCAGGGACAGATTTTTTACTCACGGGTGTGTATTTTCTGGGTTCTATGGGATGGGGCTTCCAATTCCCTTTTCCTTTTTATTTATATTTATAGACATATAAGAGTTGTTATAATAAAAGCCTATGATATAGGTGAGGATGGAAATAGTAGATAGAATTTCCCCACCTTTGTGAGGTAAAAAAAATTCAAAAGAAGATGTAAGATCCAGACTGAATTTGAATAATCATTTTAGTGCAGCAGCTTTCAGAGATCTTGGGCTGAGGAGCCCTTTACACTCTTAAAAATTAAGGACCCCGAAGAGCTCTTGTTTAGGTGAATTATATCTATTGATATGTACTGTATTACAAATTAAATTGAAAAAAGTTTTGAATATATACTTATTCAACCAATTACATGTCAATGTCTTTTATTTTATTTTATATTGTAAAGTTTTTATTTTTATTTATTTGGCTGCGACAGGTCCCAGTTGTGGCACACGGGCTCTTCATCGCAGGCTTCCCTCTAGTTGTGGCACGTGGGCTCTAGAGTGCAGGCTCAGTAGTTACGGCACTCGGGCTTAATTGTCCCGCAGCACGTGGGATCTTAGTTCCCCGACCAGGGATGGAACCCACATTCCCTGCATTGGAAGGCGGATTCTTCACCACTGGACCACCAGGGAAGTCCCTCAATGTATTTCATTAAAAAAAAACTATTTTCTGAAATAAAAAATTAGTGAGAGGAGTAGCATCGGTCCACATTTTGCAAACTCTCTGTGACAGAATCTCATACCTGCTTCTGAATTCAATCTGTTGTGATGTGAGCACAGTGCAAATGTCAGCACCACGGAAAAGGAAAATGGCATCTTAGTTCTTTTGTGAAACAGTTTGGATCTCGTGAACCCCTGAAAGGTCTTGGGGTTCCCTGGGGCTCTTAGATCATACTGTGGGAACCGGGGGTTTAGTGCTCACTAAATTCCTGATAGCAGCTCCTTTGACTAGGTTCCACATTTCATTTTAATAGGATCATCATTTAATAATTACATCTCAAAATATGTGCACAGATGCCCAGGTATATGTACAAAGATTAAGTAATGAAGCTTCTGCCTCAAAACTAAACATTTACTTTCTCTCTGTGAAAATATGGAAACCATTTTGATCATGGAGGAGGAATGGCTAGCAGAAAAAGAAAATCCTGCTGAATGACCTGATGGTTTGCAGTCAACTACTCCACATGTAGAGCACACTGCATTTCTACTCAACTTTGGACATGCTTTCTAGTAGAAGCCCAGAGGCTAGAACCAATGGTTTTCAGTCCTTGTGTGACAGATTGAAAATACAGCAGGAAAGAAGCAGATTTCAGTCCGGGCTAGTTCAGATGTTAATAATATAGGAGAAAACAGCGGAAACCCTTGTTCCGGTAATTCTTGGGACAAGACAACAGGGTTTAAATGAATCCGTATCCCTGTAACACGCGATATGCCACGTCCAGACCCTGGGTACTAAGCAAAGTGAACTTTGAATACATGAATATGGAAAATGGTCTTATAAAGTCACTGAGAATGAGCTATATCAAATTCATCATATGAATAAGAAAATAAGGGTGTACACTTTGTTCTAAAAAAAAACATATTAAAAGAGAGATGACCTGGTACTTTCTATCCAAAACGTATACACCTGTTGGGGAAATACACATTCTAGTAGGGAAATGGTGGAAAGCATTTGGGAAAGCAGAAATGAGGAAGGGGGTGCAGGAGGTGTGTTGTAGGGAGACCACCAGACCACATGGAGAAAATGAGTCATGTGTTCCCCAAATGAGATGCAAAACCAGCACAAGAAACACAAAGAGGATTGAATTGTCTGTTCATTGATGAAAAGTCTCATTCTGTTGAAAGTGGAGCATCAGATATGTCCTCAACTTTCTCGGTTGGGAATTAAACTGTTAACATTTATTTATTTATTTATTTGATGTTTGTTTGTTTAATTTGCTCAGGCTGCACAGCCTGCAGGATCTTTGTTCTCTGACCAGGGATCCAACCCAGACTCCAGCAGTGAAAGCGCCAAGTCCTAACCACTGAACCAGCAGGAAAGTCCCAAACTGCTCAAATTGAAACGTTAGATGAGAGTAACTGCTACACAAAGCTTAGTCCTGACCACGTGGGAGGGATGTAGTGGAAAATGACCACACTATCTTAGAGGAAACGCTGGGTCCAGTCAGATATGTCCTGAACCTAAGAATAGTAGAATTTTAGAGGAGGGAAAAAAAGCTATAACCCTGTGGTTTAAAAAGAGAATTTTAATTTAAAAGAGAATAAGACCAAAGGAAGATGTCTTCAAAAATAAGTCCCTTAGGTCGTGGAATTGTCATAGACATAACACTTTTTTTTTTTTTTGCGGTACGCGGGCCTCTCACTGCTGTGGCCTCTCCCTTTGCGGAGCACAGGCTCCGGACGTGCAGGCTCAGCGGCCATGGCTCACGGGCCCAGCCACTCCGTGGCATGTGGGATCTTCCCGGACCGGGGCACAAACCCGTGTCCCCTGCATCGGCAGGCGGACTCTCAACCACTACGCCACCAGGGGAGCCCAGACGTAACACATTTTGATTAGACCAAGCATTTACTAGTTTGTGAATAAAGTAGAGAAATAAAATCTGACTGATAAAACAGCTTTTGTCAAATCTTTATCTCTGGGAGGCTGAAAGGAGTATGATCAGTACCCCTAGACCTATTAATACCCCTGTAAGAATCTGTCCTCGAAAATACCAGCTAAGGTATATTTGCAAGGATAAATACTAGAGCTTTGCTTGTAATAGAGAAAAGTAAAATAATACAAATGTCTGTAAATAGGTTGTTAATTTAACAAATTATGGTGATTCACTCATAGTGGAAGGTAGCCCTATATAGAGATATGAAAAAGATATGAACACAGTATTGTTCAGTAGGACAGCAAGAGGCAGAGCATGGCATGGTCAGAGGGTCTGAACTCCGACATGACAGCAGCTGAAACCACGAAGGGAGGCCTAGGAGGGGCAACAGGGAGGGCAGCTGGAGGTGGAGTCTGGGGCAGAGCCCAGACCCTCTAAAGGCAGAGAGAGATGGGAAGAAGGTGGATCCTGGGTGACATCATCTGAATCACTGCAATTAGCTCACCTGAATCCAGACCTCAACTTCCTGTTACATAAACCAAGCCAATTAAGTTTTGCTTTTCTTTACTTGTAAGCATCCCCCTCAAAAAAACTTAACATACACACATACATGCACACACACATACTGCATTGCCCATGGCTTTTTTTTGTTGCTGTTATTTTTAACTTTATTTTATATTGGAGTATAGTTGATTAACAATGTTGTGATAGTGTCAGGTGTACAGCAAGGTGATTCAGTTACACAGATACATGTATCTATTCTTTTTAAAATTCTTTTCCCATTTAGGTTGTTACATAATATTGAGTAGAGTTCCCTGTGCTGTACAGTAGGTCCTTGTTGGTTATCCATTTTAAATATAGCAGTGTATCTAGAAACAATAAATGCTGGAAAGGGTGTGGTGAAAAGGGAACCATCCTGCACTGTTGGTGGGAATGTAAATTGATACAAACACTATGGAGAACAGTATGGAGGTTCCTTAAAAAGCTAAAAATAGAACTACCACATGACCCAGCAGTCCCACTACTGGGCATATACACTGAGAAAACCATACTTCAAAAAGAGTCATGTACCACAATGTTCATTGCAACACTATTTACAACAGCCAGGACATGAAAGCAACCTAAATGTCCATCCACAGATGAATGGATAAAGATGTGGCACATATATACAATGGAATATTACTCAGCCATAAAAAGAAATGAAGTTGAGTTATTTGTAGTGAGGTGGATGGACCTAGAGTCTGTCATACAGAGTGAAGTAAGTCAGAAGGAGAAAAACAAATACCATATGCTAACGCATGTATATGGAATTAAAAAAAAATGGTACTGATGAACCTAGTGGCAGAGCAGGAATAAAGACACAGACATAGAGAACGGACTTGAGGACATGGGGTGGGAGGGGGAAATTGGGGTGAAGTGAGAGTAGCATTGCGACATACATACACTACCAAATGTAGAATAGATAGCTAGTGGGAAGCAGCCACGTAGCACAGGGAGATCAGCTCGGTGGTTTGTGACCACCTAGAGGGGTGGGATAGGGAGGGTGGGAGGGAGGCTCAAGAGGAAGGGGATATGGGGATATATGTATGCTTATGGCTGACTCACTTTGTTGTACAACAGAAACTAACACAGCATTGTGAAGCAATTATACTCCAATAAAGATGCATTAAAAAATATATATATAGCAGTGTGTACATGTCACTCCCAAGACCATGCCTTTTTTATGTGGCTGAAATGTTTCAGTATGACCTGGTTGGAAGGAAGAGAACAGACATGAGTCCTCAGGGGCTTCAGGTCTTTTATTTTCATGCTCAGCTACATAATGGTAGGCCTTGGGAACAGTGATTTCTTTGAAAGCCATAGCCAGTGCACATCTGGCAATCTGCGTCCTCCTGTCCTAGTCACTCATGATACACTGCTTTTCATTTATTGCTTAAAAAGCTTCTGTGAAAATGTATGGTAATCCAGCTTTAAAAATGCACGTGCAACTTCCTGTTTCATCTCCGACTTCTAAAGTTCTTGGAAGTCACCACGCTATCCCCACAGCAAGAAAAAAGCTGAATAAATTGAACATCAATAACTTCTCCTAGACTCATGAAAGAACTAAAATATCAGGGGGAAATCACTCTGAAATCTGGAGAAACGGGTGAAACCAGAGGCACAGGTGAGATCTGCCTACTGGAACAGAAGCTGCTAGAGCCATAAACTCTGGTAATTTTGATGATTTGCTGGAGGCTGAGTGTGGACTAGTATGAAAATTAGAAACTCCAGGGTGCTGCAGTCTTAGAGGACTCCCACAGTTTTGTGGGTCTTACCTCCAGCAATTCCACTAGGTTCTCATAGCGCAGAACCAAGAAAGATCCCTTCTTGTTTGGGGGTCACAGCGGGTGGGGGGTAACCTTGTAAAATAACATATCCTCCATTACAAAGGCTTACTCTCCAGTGTAAAAGTCTTTACCAGAGCCTCATCCAGCCTTGGGAAAGGGTATTTCCCAGTTCCTCCCAGTTGTCTCACTAAGAAGCGGGGGGGAAGCTAAAAAAAGATTTGTGAATATAGGTTCACTAAAGGACTAATATTTGGGAGTTCCCTGGAGGTCTGGTGGTTAGGTCTCCAGGCTTCCACTGCAGGGGCCAGGGGTTTGATCCCTGGTGGGGGAAGATCCCACATGCTGCATGGCCAAAAAAAAATATATATATATATATATAAAACTAAATATATATTTTAAATATATATTATATATATGTTTTAAAAATATTTATAAAAAGGAGTCTCCAGGGAAACCCAAAATCAAAGACACTAGAGGAAACTGTAGACTCAGCCATGTACAACTATAGCAAGCATTGAACGAAGCCCATTCTTAGCCAGATTAACGTAAAAACCTCAAACTAAAGGCCTAATTAGCTCCATTCCTATTACCCAATACATCATGTCTCACTTTCAATGAAAAAGTACAAGGCATACTAAAAGGGAAGAAAAAACCCACAAGGTTGGAAGATCCCAGGAATGAATACAGATTATGACAAAAGAATCTAACTGAATTACAAATGTAGAAAACATCCTCACTGAAGGGGATGAGGGGAAATGTGCTGCACTTGGTAACTTTGGAAATGTCTTTAACACTAAAGCCAAAGGGAATTGCACTTAAGTATTGCAGTCTAGTTGATAAAAGTTGTTTCCACTGGGGGCCTGAGGTATTGTGTATATACAGGAATTGAAAAATTAAGCATTAATAAATGGATGGTAGATGATGGTAGCTAGTTTTCTTATTGTTGGAATGATTGATGTGGTAATGCATTAGAATTGGAGACATTAGTAAGAACTCATGTTTAGCTTAATATAGATACAGATAGTAACATAGAGAAATATGAAATATAGAGAGACAGAGAGAGGCAGAGAGACAGAGAGATTAGTACACTCAAATACAAGGGTCTAAAAGAAATGACAAGGGAAATCTCTGGCAGTCCAGTGGTTGTGACTCCTTGCTTCCACTGCAGGGGCATGGGTTCCATCCCTGGTTGGGGAGCTAAGAGCCCACATGCCACACGGCAAAAAAAAAAAAAAAAAAAGAAAGAAAGAAAGAAAAAAAAGACACTACAGTAGCACTGATCACACATATCTTGGCTTGTGAATAACATCTCCTATAAAAGGAACCAGGGCTCCTTGGAGAAATGGCTGATTCTGTGATTCTAGCAGAAAATATACAAAATGAGCCTGGAGCGGGACTTCACTGGTGGTCCAGCGGTTAGGACTCTGTGCTCCCAATGCAGGGATCACTGGTTCAAACGCTGGATGGGGAACTAAGATCCCACATGCTGCATGGTGCAGCCAAAAAAAAAAAAAATTCTTAGTTGGTGGAGGGGTATCAAAGGTGCACAAGAGCCAACTGAAAGGGCTCCCAATGGCCAAAACTGGAACACATTTTTTTACAGCTGTGTTTTAATTTTATTTATTTATATATTTTTATTATTATTATTTGGCTGCATTGGGTCTTTGTTGCTGCGCGCAGGCTTTCAAATAAATAAATAAAATAAAATAAATAAATAAAATTTAAAATCTTAAAAAAATAATAATAATTTCCAGTGGAGAAACCTGACAAACACCACCTCAGCCAGATGATCAAGGTCAACACCAACAGTGGTGAGCCATGTTGACAGTATGTATCCTTGATATGATGTGATGAGAAGGGCACTTTACCTCTGGGGTCTTCCTCCCAAAACCCACAAACTCAGTCCAACCACGAGAAAAACGTCAAGGACATTTCAATAGACGGGCGTCCTTCAACATGCCAGACCAGTCCTCTTCAAAACTGTTCCGGTTACCCAGGAAAAGAAAGTCTGTAAACTGTTACAGCCAAGAGGAGCCTAAGGAGAGATGACAACTAAATTCAGCACGAGGGGGCTTTCCTGGTGGTCCCGTGGTTAAGAATCCGCCCTCCATGGGCTTCCCTGGTGGCGCAGTGGTTGAGAGTCCGCCTGCCGATGCAGGGTACACGGGTTCGTGCCCCGGTCCGGGAGGATCCCACATGCCGCGGAGCGGCTGGGCCCGTGAGCGATGGCCGCTGGGCCTGTGCGTCCGGAGCCTGTGCTCCGCGGCAGGAGAGGCCACAACAGTGAGAGGCCCGCGTACCGCAAAAAAAAAAAAAAAAAAAGAATCCGCCCTCCAATGCAGGGGGCGTGGGTTCCATCGCTGGTTGGAGAACTAGGATCCCACACGCCAGGAGGCAACTAAGCCCATGCACCGCAACTACTGAGCCTGCACACTCTGGAGCCTGCACGCCACAACTAGAGAGACCACGTGCCACCACGAAAGATCCCACATGCCACAATGAAGATCCCACGTGCCGCAACTAAGACCCGACACAGCCAAAACAATAAACAAATAAATTTTAAAGTAAGTAAATAAATAAATCATTCTCCTTTAAAAAATAAAATAAAATAAAATAAATTCAGCATGATTTCCTGGGTGGATCCTGGAACAGAAAAAGGACATTAGGGAAAAAACTAAGGAAATCCAAATAAAGTATATATTTTAGTTAATGATAATGTATTAATATTGATTTATTAAATGTAACAAGTATACCATACCAATTTAAGATGTTAATAATTGGTGAAAGTGGGTGCCAGGTACACGGGAACTCTTTGTATTAATACTAACTTCTAAATTTTCCTGTAAATTTAAAGTTACTTAAAAATATAAAGTCTATTGAAAAATGTATGGGGAATTCCCTGGTGGTCCAGTGGTTAGGACTCTGTGTTCTCATTGCTGAGAGCCTGGGTTCGATCCCTGGTCGAGGGAACTAAAATCCCACAGGCCATGCAGTCCAACCAAAAAAATATATATGTATACAAAAATGAGAAGTTCATGGATAAAAAGACCCTATTGAAGTGGCAATTTAGCATTTTTATTACCTTTTGAATTAAAACCAAAGAATCACAGTATGTGTACTAGGTGTATGAGAAAATCCCAATAACTCTCATGTTAAAAGACTAAAACACTCCATATAAAGTATAAGTTCCTCATAATTTATGCTTATTTTTAACTATTGGTGGCAAAGGAATAATCTTTGCCTCGTTTAGATAAAGTATAAGTGAACTGGAAAGCTCATTTTTTAAGACTTAAAACTCAAAAGTATTTTGTTCTTGCTAGTCTCCCAAAACCTCCTGTCAACCTGAAATATAGAACTTTTTTTTTTTCATTTTTGGTCTTAGCATATGTAAGGGATAAATAATTGATTAGCACGGGAATTCTGGGAATATATTCAGCTTATGTTCAGCACTAAACTGTTTTTAAATGTCCTTAGGCATCAACCCAAAATGTACATCAAAAAGATGTCAGTTGGAATTGGGAAGTGAAGTGACACTGTGGATTAGAATTATGAAACTTGAAATGCAACAAGAGGAATAGCAGTTGTCAGTTTCACTGCCAGTTAAACAGTCAGTGTACCTTGCTATTTTCAAAAAAATTCCTTGAATGTCTCTCTGGTAAGACCATAGCCTCTTTGAGGATAGAATCTTCCTTTGTAATTTCAACAAAATCTGGTTGAGAGCAGAAACTTGAAAATGAATTGAAGAAAAAAGTATGATTTAAAATTTTATTATGATAACACTTAACAATGAGATCTAATAACAATAAAATTTTAAGTGTACAATACAGTATTTTTAAAATAAATTTATTTATTTATTTTTGGCTGCGTTGGGTCTTTTTTGCCGCGTGCGGGCTTTTTCTAGTTGTGGCGAGCGGGGCCTGCTCTTCGTTGAGGTGCGCGGTCTTCTCATTGCAGTTGGCTTCTCTTGTTGCGGAGCACGGGCTCTGTAGCACGCAGGCTCAGTAGCTGTGGCTCACAGGCTCTACAGCGCAGGCTCAGTAGTTGTGGTGCCCGGGCTTAGTTGCTCTGCTGCATGTGGGATCTTCTCGAACCCCTGTCCCCTGCATTGGCAGGCGGATTCTTAACTACTGCGCCACCAGGGAAGTTCCTACAATGCAGTACTGTTAATTATAGGGACAATGTTGCAAGGCAGATCTCTAGAATTTATTCATCTTGCAAACTGACATTTTATGCCCATTGATTCACAATACACCCTTTTCCCCTTCCTGCAGCCTCTGACAACCACCATTCTACTCTCTGATGCCATGAGTTTGACTGTTTTGGGTGGTGTAAGTGCAACCATGCAGCATTTGTCCTGTCACTGGCGTATTTCACTTAGCAGAACATCTTCAAGCTTCATCCATGTTGTCACACATTCCGAATTTCCTTCTTTTTAAAGGTTGAATAATATTCCATTATATAATTTACTTTATCCACTCATCCATCCTGGACATTTAGGTTGTTTCCACATCTTGGCTATTGTGACTAATGCTGCAATGCTGCAATTCTGAATTCCCAGAATTCCTGTGCTGATCAGTTACTGACGTGCTGATATCTCTTCAAGATCCTGATTTTCTTTTGGCTAAATACCCAGAAGTAGAATTGCTGGATCAGATGGTAGTTCTATTTAAATTTTTTTTGTAACCCCTCCACACTGTTTTTCCATAATGACTGCACTATTCTGCGTTCCCACTGGCAGTGTACAAGAGTTCCCTTTCTCTACATCCTCACCAACACTTATCTTTTTTTTTTTAATGGCCATCCTAACAGGTATGAGGTAATACCTCATTTTGGCTTTGATTTGTGTTTTCCTGATGATTAGTAAGATTGAGCATCTTTTCGTATACTTATTGGCCATTTGTATGTCTTCTTTGGAAAAATGTCTACTCAACTCTTTAGCTCACTCTTTTTAAAGCTTCACAACATTGGTCTTGGCAATCACCTCTTGGATATGACACCAAAAGCACAGGCAACAAAGCAAAAATAGACAAGTGGGATTACGTCAAACTGAAAAGCTTCTTCACAGCAAAGGAAACAATAAAATGCTGTGTCAACCTACAGAATGGGAGAAGATATTTGCAAACCATATGTCAGATAAGGGATAAATTTCCAAAATGTGTAAGGAACTCCTATAACTCAATAGCAAAAAAACCTAATAATTTAAAAAAAAATTTAAATTTATTTATTTATCTTGGTTGTGTTGGGTCTTCGTTGCTGCACTCGGGCTTTCTCTGGTTGCGGTGAGCGGGGGTGACTCTTCGTTGTGGTGCATGGGCTTCTCATTGCAGTGGTTTCTCTTGTTGAGGAGCACGGGCTCTAGGTGCGTGGGCTTCAGCAGTTGTGGCATGTGCGCTCAGTAGTTGTGGCTCGTGGGCTCTAGAGCACAGGCTCAGTAGTTGTGGTGCACGGGCTTTACTGCTCCGTGGCATGTGGGATCTTCCCAGACCAGGGCTCAAACCCGTGTCCCCTGCACTGGCAGGTGGATTCTTAACCACTGTGCCACCAGGGAAGTCCCAAAAAAGGATAATTTTTAAAACTTTAATTTCTATACATTTATGAAAGAGTGATCTCTGTCTGAAAATTTTTCCTTCATAAAATTATTTAATTATTTTATATTGGAGTATAGTTGATTAACAATGTTGTGTTAGTTTCAAGTGTACAGCAAGGTGATTCAGTTATACATATACATGTATTTATTCTTTTTCAAATTCTTTTCCTATTTAGGTTATTACAGAATATTGAGCAGAGTTCCCTGTGTTACACAGTAGGTCCTTGTTGGTTATCTATTTTAAATATAGCAGTGTGTATAGAACAATCCCAAACTCCCAGTCTATCCTTCTCCACCACCCAAAATTATTATTTCTCATCCGGAGCGAAAGGTCCTGGGCCCCACTCAGTGTGTAACTGAATTAACACTGTGAACATGAAGAGCCTCAGTTCCCACATGCTCATGAGACAACTCAGCACCTTTTATTCTCCCCAGCCCCACTCACTCCCCAGGGAATTTCTGGGATCCATCAGGGCTGGGTTATGTCCTTCTGCCCGGCTTTCTTCTGAGGTATCTCGCCCTGGCCTTTGCTGCTTGCACCCTTCTTGGGTACCCAGCTCGACTGGATCCTGCTGTCCTCTGCAGGTGGCTGCAATGGTCCATGGAGGACCAAATGTGCAGACCGTAGAGGATGGGCCTCCCACCAGCTTTGTGATCCAGTCTGTCACCTGGTCCTTAGAGGCTCCCAGCTCTGCGACAGAGCCTCTGGGGAGCACATCTCTTCCCCTGTGGGGCCCTACCCCCTCAGTCAATAGTGACGGGGGTGGGGGGCGGAATAAACTGGGACTGACATACACACACTACTATATACAAAATAGATAACCAGTAAGGACCTACTGTACAGCACAGGGAACTCTACTCATTACTCTGTAATGACCTGTTTGGGAAAAGAATCTAAAAAAGAGTGTGTATACGTTTATGTATAACCCACTCACTCTGCTGTACACCTGAAACTAATGACGTTATAAATCAACTCTACTCCAATAAAAATTAAAAAAAATAGTGATGGTGACATGTGCTTACCCATCCTCACTCTTTATCCTCATTCTGCCCATTCTCCTCAGGCATCCACGCATCCCACCCTTCATCCCCCACCAGCCCCCAGACCAAGGTCTCTGTTCATACCAGTTCACGCCAATAGGGCACCTGGAGGAATTCCCAGATGTCCATCCTCCATACTCTGAGTTCTAGTTTGAGCTTAGCCAGGACCTACCATGTATTCCTAAAGCAAAGTCTTACTTTCTAGTTATGCTGGAGGAAGGGAGACTAGACTAGCTCATATCAGTGACCTGTACTCACCAATCACTAAGTCTGCACTGAGCCTGCCATATGTAGGATTTCACTGAAGGCACAGGGAGAGGTATGAAGACGGGAGGTCCCCGCACAAGGCTTTCATAGTAACTGCTCAGCTTCTCAATCTTTCAGTCACTTTCTCAGGCATTAGCAGATGCCCTGGGACAACAGAAGGCCTACAGCTGGGTGCTCCTCCTTCAGTTCAATTGTTTTATAGATCTCAGCCCCGTAAGTCCATACTGTGCAGTTAGTTCCCCTGATGCCTGTAAGCAAAGTATTCTTATATTTTGTGCAGCTTTCCTGAATCTTCTCAGTGAAAGAGTTGTTCCCCGTGATTTAGCCTGCCATTTTCAGAAGATATCCAAGTCAATCCTTAGTAAAATTCTACTCTTCCCACATAATCTAATAGTAAAAAACAAATGAACAAACAAACAAAAAAAGCTTCTGTCAAAAAAATGTCATTTTCTGTTTCTTTACTTATTGGTAAAGATGCTATTAAAACACTTTCTAAATAACTGAGAGGCAAGGCAGATGGCCAAACAAGATAAGGGAAAATATCTGGTTAATTCACAAACTGTAGAGTTAGTCTGAACAATGGGGCTAAAAGGAACAGTCCCCGAATTAGGCTGAATAGACATTCTCCCTTTTAAAAGGTGATCCCATTTTCAGCATTGTTTTATATATATATATATATATATATATATATATATATATTTTTTTTTTGGCTGGACGTGGGCCTATCACTGTTGTGGCCTCTCCCATTGTGGAGCACAGGCTCCGGACGCGCAGGCTCAGCGGCCATGGCTCACGGGCCCAGCCGCTCCGCGGCATGTGGGATCTTCCCGGACCGGGGCACGAACCCGTGTCCCCTGCATCGGCAGGCGCACTCTCAACCACTGCGCCACCAGGGAAGCCCTATATATATATATATATTTTTAAATTAATTAATTAATTAATTAAATTTAATTAATTAAATTTTGGCTGCATTGGGTCTTCGTTGCTGCACGTAGGTCTCTCTAGTTGTGGTGAGCGGGGGGCTACTCTTCATTGCGGTGGCTTCTCTGGTTGCAGAGCACAGGCTCTAGGCACGTGGGCTTCAGTAGTTGTGGTGTGAGGGCTCAGTAGTTGTGGCACACGGGCTTAGTTGCTCCACGGCATGTGGGATCTTCCCGGACCAGGGCTCAACCCGTGTGCCCTGCATTGGCAGGCAGATTTGTAACCACTGCGCCACCAGGGAAGTCCAGCATTTATATATTATGTCCTCCCTGAAGCAAATTTCTCTTTATGCAAAGCATAAAGTAATCAGGTATTTTATCAAGAGGGAAAGAACTTGTTTTTCGCTTCCTCGATGACAAGTGGGTGTGCACACCATTTGACTCACAGGAGGCAGAGGTAGCACCAGGCTGAAGGTGCAAAGCCAGGAAGGTGACCTCATCAGAAAGATTATGGCCAAGTCAGGGATCAGTGCTAAATCCATCAGGCAACCTGGGCAAGGGCAAGTCCATCAGAGTGGACACGAGCTAAGGATGTGAGATGGCCTTGGCAGTCAGCAGGCCATGGTGCCTGGGGGGAGGTCAGCAGACCTGGAGAAGGCCACAGCAGCTGCAAGGATCTGGTGAGACCTTGTAACTGGGGCAGTCTGCTTTAATTTCCTTCTTGTCCGGAGCCAGCCTCGTTCTCAATAGGACCAGCCCAGAGGAATGCAGGGGAAGAGAATTTCACACTGGTTTCTGTGAGCAGAGAGGGAAGTGGAATTTTATCCCTCTCCTGACAGAGGCAATTACAGCCTCCAGAAGCAAAGCCCAGGCGGTATTTCCCCAGAGCTGATCCTATTTCTCTCCCCGGGTTGACAACTACCTCAGGACAGGGATAATGGTTGTTGATAATATCTGCCACTGTGCTGATTTGAAACTAAAAGAGGGATTAAATGTTCAAGCAGAAAAGCATAAGGAAAAAAAAATCAAGACAGGCTTGCAGGCTTCTGTCTGCCTCAGATAACCACTGCTGAGTCTGGCTTGTGCAACTGAGAGGCTAACACCCCTTCTCTCCTGGAGCCTGGAAGGAAACGGGGGAGATCAAGGGCTCCCCACTTTCCCGGGCTCCCTGCCTCAATGACCTCATTCGTAGCATCTCTAAATGAAAAGGCTAGGTATTGACCCTGTCATGAACTGGGACTTACCCAAAGCAGGATTTCCAATTTTTTTTTTTTTTGCGGTATGCGGGCCTCTCACTGTTGTGGCCTCTCCCGTTGCAGGCACAGGCTCCGGACGCACAGGCTCAGCGGCCATGGCTCACGGGCCCAGCCGCTCCGCGGCACGTGGGATCTTCCTGGACCGGGGCACGAACCCGCGTCGCCTGCATCGGCAGGCGGACTCTCAACCACTGCGCCACCAGGGAAGACCTTGCATGTGTTTTAATACAGAGTAAAATGAAACGAAAAGGAACCCCCTAACAGTTTTCCCGACATTGATGGTACTTAAGCAGAGTCTTGTCAATGAGTTGATGCTTTAAAAGGAATTCCTGGGCTTCCCTGGTGGCGCAGTGGTTGAGAGTCCGCCTGCCGATGCAGGCGACGTGGGTTCGTGCCCCGGTCCAGGAAGATCCCACGTGCCGCGGAGCGGCTGGGCCCGTGAGCCATGGCCGCTGAGCCTGTGCGTCCGGAGCCTGTGCCCGCAACGGGAGAGGCCACAACAGTGAGAGGCCCGCGTACCGCAAAAAAAAAAAAACAAAAAAACACATGCATGGAATTCCCCGGAGGTCCAGCAGTTAGGTCTCGGCACTTTCACTGTCGAGGTCGCACGTTCAGTCCCTGATCAGGGAACTAAGATCCCGCAAGCCACGCTGATCGGCCAAAAGGAACAAACAAACAACGACAACAACAACAAAAAACGCGTGCAGAACAAAAGAGCATGCTGAACAGGGTAATTCTCCATCCTACCTCAGTCTCCTCCCTGTGGAATCATTGTTGTATTTTTAAAACATTTATTTATTTTTGGCTGCGTTGGGTCTTCGTTGCTGCGCACGGGCTTTCTCTAGTTGCGGCGAGTGGGGGCTACTCTTCGTTGCTGTGTGCGGGCTTCTCCCTGCGGTGGCTTCTCTGGCTGCGGAGCACCGGCTCTAGGCGCGCGGGCTCAGTAGTTGTGGCTCGCGGGCTCTGAAGCACAGGCTCAGCAGTTGTGATGCACGGGCTTAGTCTCTCTGCGGTATGTGGGATCTTCCCAGACCAGGGCCCGAACCCATGTGCCCTGTATTGGCAGGCGGATTCCTAACCCCTGCACCACCAAGGAAGTCCTCCACTGTTGTATCGTAGCAGGAGGGTTTTGTACATGTGTTCATATGCGTGTAGCACCCTTCCTTAAACCAGCACCATACACACCTTTTTTTTTGTTTTTAATACATATGACAACATAGTTCTACATTAAGTTCCTTTTTGAGCACTCTAACTGAAAGTTGTACCTAAAATTGAACTGGAATTTCTGCAGATTTCAAATGGTTAAGTCCTTATTTGGGCTTCTAGAACTCTACAGAATGAGTTGAACTCTTCTACTCAGTGATGGTTCTGCAAGAACATCAAGACAGCGATCTTCTCTCATTTATCTTCTCCAACCCTCTGTAAGCAGCTCCTTGCCCCTTTTGTGTTTGTTCATCCCTGTTTTCCTTAGATCTTAAGCATAAAGATGAGATCATTAGGCAACATTTAAGTGAACTCCTGGTTTCTGCTTTTCTAAATATACACAACACCTTGCCTAACCTGTCGATTCCTTTCCTGGATTAGAAGGAATAAGAATAAAGAATTGCTTCCCCGGCTTCTCCCCCAAAACGTGGGGTCGTCCTTCCTAGGCCAGAGGAGTGTCCATAAGGAGAGTTTCACCTTCTTGAAGATTAAAGCCTAGCAGTTCTGAGCTATTCCCAGTCCAAATGTCTGCAAAATTGAGAGAGACATCAAAACTCCTTCCACAAACTTCAGGGGACCCTGACTGCATTCTGGTAATGAAGGTGGAAGAGGGAGGGCAGGCCTGTAATATGGTCTCCAGCCGCCACTGGAGCAGCTACTACAGCTCAGAGACCTACCGCCAGCGGTTCAGGCAGTTTGACTACCAGGAGTCACCTGGGCCCTGGGAGGCTCTGAGCTGGCTCCGCGAGCTGTGCTGTCAGTGGCTGAGGCCAGAGGTGCACAGCAAGGAGCAGATCCTGGAGCTGCTGGTGCTGGAGCAGTTCCTGGCCATGTTGCCTGAGGAGCTGCAGGCCTGGTTTCAAGAGAACCGACCAGAGAGTGGAGAGGAAGCCGTGGTGATGCTGGAGGAGCTGGAGAAAGAGCATGAGACGGTGGCTGAACAGGTCTTTCTTGGACAAAATGAGGACATGCTTGCAAAGAAGCTACCAACTTGTGAAATCACTCAGGAGACAACACGTAGTCAGCTTAAGCCCACAAAAAAGCAACTGCAGTGGGCATTGAAGGAGCTTCACACCTTAAGACAAAATGATAGAGACACCGGAACTATAAATGTGAAATCAGCTTCAAGGCGAAAGACTTCTTCAGGCAAAGAACTGCATTACAAAGTTTCTAACACTCTTCAAATGAATGCTTCCCAGAGTTTCACATTTAGAGGAACCTGTGAACAAGATAGAAAGTTTGAAAGAAGACAGGGAAACCGTCCTCGAAAAAAACAACACAAGTGTGATGAATGTGGGAAAGTCTTTAGTCAGAGCTCAGCCCTTAATCTACATCAGAGGATCCACAGTGGAGAGAAACCTTATACATGTGACGTGTGTGCAAATACTTTCAGCCGAAGTGCAATCCTGATTCAACATCGAAGAATCCACACTGGGGAGAAACCCTTCAAATGTCATGAATGTGGGAAAGCCTTTAGTCAGAGCTCGAATCTTTTCAGACATAGGAAAAAACATGCTGGAGAAAAAGTCCCATCAGTGCTGTGAGGGAGTCAAAGCATTTACTGAGAACTTTTTCAACAGGAGAGCAGATACAAGGCACCAATACTCCTTTAGTATAAATTGGTAGTTTCAGTGGGCACCAATTTCCTTTCAAAGGTTGTAAAAGCCACAGGAGAGAATGTAGAATATTTTCTGTCAGCATTGTTTGCTTTTCTGCTTTTCAGTACAGTGTCAGTTCAGATGATTGAAATTCTAAAGCTTAAATTGGATTTCCATCCCTAGTGCAACTCTTGAAAAGATACTCTCAGACATGTTCTACTGTTTCCATTATTAACACAAATAATGAACTAGTATGTTCCTTTTTAGACAAGTACATTTTCCCTGTTGAGAAGCAGTGTGTGAGTTAGTATATAAGTGGGTATTCTCCATTTCGTTACTTGCACATTGGAGTTATTAGACCAAAGATTAAATCATTTTTTTAAAAAAATTACCTGGGAATTCTCTGGCAGTCCAGTGGTTAGGACTCCACGCTTTCACTGTTGCAGGCCTGGGTTCAATCCCTGATCAGGGAACTAATATCCTCCAAGTCACGTGGCGTGACCAAAAATAATAATAATAAAATAAAATAAATTTCCTGTTTTATTTTCTGTTACCAGATTCAAAATATGAGTATAGGATTGAGGAGACCCAAAAGAATATGTACCTCAAGACCTAAGCTGAAATGTCCAGGGTCATTGTTAGGAAGCAGGTGAGTAAAGGGACTTTACTCATCTCTTACGAAAGCCTGAGAACCTACATACTGTTCTGTTTCAATTTTTAAAATTGAGGTATAGTTGATGTATAATATCATCTACACATACTGTTGATGATACTAAGTAATTTCCTGTGTAGGAAAAAAAAAATCTCCTTTACAATTTATATTGGAAATATCTCAGTGAAAGCATTAAGATTTGCTCTACATGTCTTCAGGAAGTGGCCTAAATATGGTGAGTGTTCTAATAATGAATAGTTATCTGTGGGTGCTTATATAAAGTTGATGATCACCTTAACATAAAGAAATAAGGAAGATGAAGAAAAGACTGATGTTACCTGGTAAGTGCAGCACATAATGGAGAAGCGTACTTACCTGGAAATGGGAACCCTTAACAGCTGGTGACTATCCTTCAGAGTTCTTCATGGCCTCTGTTCTGGCATAAATCAGCTGTGAACATGTTTCAGGCATCACAGGACAACCTTTTCAGGGTCTTATGTGTTCTTAGTAAATGAGTTTCTAGACAATTTATCATGATGTTAAGACCTTGCATTTTGATACTCTTGTACAAATGAGAAAATCACTAAAGTTCGATTAAAAAAAAAAAAAAGAGAAAACCCCAGGAATAGTCATGAAAAAATAAGGGAAAAAAAAAAGAAGTGATGCCACCGGTGAGTTCTAAGAAAATTTGGATTCTGGGCTCTGAGACTAAAATGCTCATCACAATCAGAAGTTGGACTACGATGGACCATGCCAGAGAAAGCTCTACTAAGTCTCAGACTTCCATGGTGGTGCAGTGGTTAAGAATATGCCTGCCAATGCAGGGGACTCGGGTTTGAGCCCTGGTCCAGGAAGATGCCACATGCCGTGGAGCAACTAAGCCCGTGCGCCATAACTACTGAGCCTGCGAGCCACAACTACTGAGCATGCAAGCCACAACTGATGAAGCCCACGCACCTAGAGCCCATGCTCCACAACAAAAGGGGCCACCACAATGAGAAGCCCGCGCACCACAACGAAGAGTAGCCCCCGCTCGCTGAAACTAGAGAAAGCCCACGTGCAGCAATGAAGACCTAATGCAGCCAAAAATAAATAAATTTAAAAATAAATAAATAAAATAAAAATTTAAAAAAAAAAGCTCTGCTAAGTCTCTTCCTCTTGACCTTGAAAGTGTTTATTTTGACGTCACCAGGTTTCTCACAGGATCAAGATAATTATGATGCATGTGTGGTTCTATTATTTTGTGATAATATTTCTGAATTGAAAATATTTAGTAATCTATGTACAGATGTAAAGAGGGTGAAAACTTAGAGAAAAACAAATCTTTGGTTTCATTCGATTAGTATAAATGAGAGTAAAATTTAAAAAAAGGGAGATTGTCAAAATTATGCTGAACAGAGGATATTTTAAAAGGATGAATGTAATAAAATGTATTGGAGGGCTTGTAATCATGAAAATGTTAATAACAGGAAAACCTAAATGGGATTCATATAATTGTTGTTAGGTCAGGAACAGATCAAGTGAATTAAAATACCAGAAGAGTTAGTTAAATTAGGGAAACTGGAACCTCACAGGAACTTAGGTCTGGTGCCTTTTTTAGAAGTTCTAGGAATTCATGATTTGGGATATAGAACCATAATATCTAAGTTTATGGAATTGAGCCCTATAGTGTCTAGTGACACTCTTAAAAGTAATAAAAAGATAATTTTTTCCCACATATTTTCTGATGAAATAAATAATATTAAAAAAAAGAGTCCATTGAGTTTAACCCACATTTAATTCAATCAGATTCTCTTGTTTAAAAAGTAAATGACTGGTATTTTTTTTAAAGTATTCTGACAATATATAACATAATGTCCCCCTTTCCAGGGATTCTTAATAAAACTCTGTATGTATTACAAGAATACATGGATTGTCGTGTCTCCCATGGTGCCACCGTTACCCAATATGGAGGCAACCATGAGAAATGAAAGTCCTTAGAAGGAGAAGGGAAGATAGGCCTCATGGTGAACTTCTTTGTTCCTCATGAAGTGTAAACATTTCATTATCTGAAAATCCAGTCATATCTAGTGCTTGGAGTAACTCCTGAGACAAATGTGGGATTACATGCTCTGCTTAGTTAGAATATTGATAAATATTAGATTAGTAAGGGGAGAGGAGAATACAAATTTTAATTTTAGAATTTTCTGATAGTGATTATACTTTGTAGCTCTAGTAAATATGAATAAGTATTGAGTTTTGTACATTTTCACTTATTAAAAATGTAGGAGTCTTTTTATTTGGGTCTCATTCTTTTTGTAATTAAAGAGAGGAACAAGCCATCTATTAAAGCAGCAAATGCCTCAAAAAAAAAAAGAATAAAGAATTAAGTAGTTAAAGAATGACTAACTCTCCTACCCTAGCTTCCCCTAAGTAAATTTGCAGGTGAAGCCTGAGGACGCAGGCAGATTACGTGGGCAAGAGAACAACCAGTTGCAGGCAGGCCGCGTGAGCAAGACAGCATGGCAAGGAAGACTAGGAGAAGTCAGCAGTCCTGCACGCAATGGAAAAGTGACGCAGAATCTGACCTCCTGCCTTAACAATTAACTGAGATTTTTTTCCCCTTTAAAAATTGTCATGGCTGGGCTTCCCTGGTGGCGCAGTGGTTGAGAGTCCGCCTGCCGATGCAGGGGACACAGGTTCGTGACCTGGTCCGGGAAGATCCCACATGCTGTGGAGCGGCTGGGCCCGTGAGCCATGGCCGCTGAGCCTGCGCGTTCGGAGCCTGTGCTCCGCAATGGGAGAGGCCACAACAGTGAGAGGTCCGCGTACCGCAAAAAAAAAAAAAAAAAAAAAAAATTGTCATGGCTGAGCAGAATCTTTGGAGTTGGTCTCTGGACATAAGTCCACCTTCTCCCCAGATCGCCGGCTTTTCTGAATAAAGCAACTTTCTTCTCTACTGAAGCTTGCCCCTCAGTTTATTGGCTGTTGAGTGGCCAGCAGCAGAACCTGCATTTGGGTACACCTCTCTCTCCCCCATCACCCACCCCTTTATCACATGATTCATTTCTGGCCAAAATATTTTGAGTTTCTCTATTCCTCATGTGGCATTGTAGAACTAAAATAATTGTACATATTTCTTGCCAAAGAAAAACATTCATAGTGGTAAGCTTGCTTGGAATTAAATAAAATGAGTCAATTTCTTTGTGAAAGGTTTGTTTTTGCCATCGTAACTTCATTGTGCCATCACATCGCATATATTGTGCTATCATAGCACTAGGTTACAGATGGTTGCCTTCTGAAGACTCCATCTCAATTACCTGAGTTTCACTTGCATAAATAAGGCAAATAGTCATGTGATTTTTTTGCAGCTGAAAAAGTAAACTTTCAAAATCAAGATAACTTAAAAACAAAGTGTACAGTGTATCTCTTAGAGCAGAAAAAAGTTTAAATACATTTTGTTCTATAGCATGTTTATAGATACTATCAAATTTTCTTATTGAAATGCAAATCAATGGATTCAACTGAAAGACAATTTAAATCCTCAGCTATATAAAATCTCTATGAACTGGAAATCATTTAACTGTAGGAATTAATTTGGCTCTCTTCCTCAGAGTTTTGAAAATGGAGCTTCGACAGGGTCTCTGTTTATGAAAGAATTTGTGCTTGAAAGAGTTTGTGCTTCGACATAAAGATCAAAACACAAGATTGCAGGAAATATTTTAGGACTTTCCCAAATTCTTAAAATGTGTGTGCAAGGAAGAAAAACACTGGGTCTGAGTTAGAAGACTTTGGTTTGTATCCCAGATTTACCTCTTGTTAGTTTTTTATCTATTTGAGCTGCAATTTCCTCACAATACCATTATCTGCATCATAACATTATAACCAGTATTTAGTGAGCATTTACTATATGCCAGCCACCGTACTAAGTGCCTCACACAGAAGATCTAAGTAATCTACACATCAACCGCATGAGGATCATACTCTTATTAACCTGTGTTACAGATGAGCAACAGGCTCAGAGAGGTTAACTAGCTTGCCCAAGGTCACACAGCCCAAAGTGAGGGAGTGGGAATTCACAGGCAAACAGTCTGGGCTTCCCCACCCCCAACTCAGGGGTATTTGGGGGGATAATATTTTTTAAGTGCTTCCTTGCTTGTGTTTCCTTCATTCTATTCTACGCATCTTCCTTTAAGACACTTATGGAATCTTTCTTTGTTAAAAATCTCAACTGGCTCTTGATTTGCACATGTTAAACTCTGCATTTCTAACCTGGCATTCAGCATCTTTCAGATATGCTCCCACTCATCTCTCTAGACTATCTCATAGAGACGTACCCTTGTGCTGCTCCTTGAACCCGAGTTGTGCTTTTTCTACTGTTCCCTTTCCTCTGACCAAAAGGCCTTTCTCAAGGGCCATGATTTTGTGAAGCGAGATTATTCCTGTCTGGAGGGATTTCTTGCCACCATGCCTGGAAATCTTGCAGCAGGGACTGTGTAATTCATATTATTTCCTTAGATACACTATCACGTAGAGTTATTTGTGTACACGAATTATCTCCTTTCACATCCTATAAGATGGTAGAAAACAATGTACAGCTCTTTCTATACCCATCACAGGAACTTGATGAGTGTTTCCAGAAGACAGGGATTCCGGGCTTTTTTGGGAAGTGGGATGGGGAGGGATTTGTGGCCCCAGTGGGGGTGAGTGAACAGCCGTAGACGTATCACTTCTACTTTGTTTTGCCAACAAAGGAAAGCTCTTAAGCCTCAGGCCATAAGGAATCACAAAGCCAGTCCTTGGGCTACATTGCATTCCAAGTTTACCTGGGGGCGTTGGCGGAGTGGGGTGGGAAGGTTGAGGGGAGGTAGAAAACCTGAGCTCCTCTCCAGTTCCAGGACTGTCATTCACTAGAATCTCTTTCAGCCCGTCTTGAAACCAGCATTTGACCCTGTGGTTTTAGGTCGAACGGTTTATGTAATCGAGTTAAAAACGGCACCCGGCAGTCAAAAGTACCCTTGCATTTTTGTTTTTTTGCAGTACTCCTCATAAAGCTAATATATTTAAATTGCTGTGAAGTAGACAACTGAGTGTCCCGTCATCTCTTTACAATAAGGGTTCAGAGTCTTTTAGCAACTGGAGCGGAGACAGAAAAAAAAATTCCTTAAAATGTGGCCTCACACAGACAACACTGCCTCCTAGTGTCTAGCATAGGTACTGCCTCACATCCGCGGACGGGAAGCCACTGTGGATTGGAGACGGAGGTTTTGGAGCAGGTTTGAGTGGGTTTTTACCCGCCAGCAGAAACCTTAAGGACAGTGAAAGTTTCATCACAAAATGGATCCCAAGCAAGGAACTTCTGACTTTTCACAACCAAGATTCAAACCAGGTCTTCCAACTCATATCCCTTCCTGAGCCTGGCAGGTAGGGGTGCGACTGCAGGAGCTGTGGCAGAGGCATGCCCCTTATAAAGGCATTCACTTTTCTCAATGTTTAAAGTGTCATGGGAGCCCAAAAACACTTCAGAGGACCACATCAGACTCTAAGTCATCAGTTTGCACTTAAACGATTCTGCGTGGGAGAAAAGAGATTTTCTTTCTCTTGGAGTTTCTGTTTGATTAAGAGGTTCCCAGAGCCAGTGAACTGAGCTCCAGAGTTTGCAAATACAGGCTACTTGTTTTCCCAGTGCCTGTGCACCGCGAACACACGGCAGGGTTAGGGATACTGTGGTCTTGTAACCAGGATGCATGACTGGTACACACAGGGTTCCACACTTAGGAAGGTCCCACACTTGGGTGCACATGCTGACGCTATCTTGAAATTCTTAATACTTTCGGAACCATGGCCCCCACCTTTTCATTTTGCGCTGGGACCTGCAAGTTATGTAGCTCATCGTGCATTTGATAGAATTTTCTACTTTCTTTTCTCCCCATTTCTTGCCTCTACTCTATGTTCTTGGCACCATGCTACGCCCCAAGCCTTGCCAGGAGAAAGAGAAGAGTCTCGGTGATGGTAGTCTGGACCCATCTTTTGATTCTCAACCCCAGCCTCTGAGACTAGGAGTCTGTGTCTTCTTTTGAAGTGCACCTGCCACGGTCACCCCACAACACGGACAGTGAAGCTCAAACATCAGTTTGGAGCCATCATCTCTTATTGGACCCTGTCTGGCTACCATGTTTATTCTTGCCCACCAGCTGTACCTTTAAACAGTCAATAACCATACCGGCAAACCTAGGTATCAGGTAAAGAAGCACCTGGGGCTGAATGCTCTTAGGCGCAGGCTACTATTCTGACGTAGCTCCTTTTTACAAAAAAAACTTTTTTTTTTTGCGGTACGCGGGCCTCTCACTTTTGTGGCCTCTCCCGTTGCGGAACACAGGCTCCGGATGCGCAGCCTCAGTGGCCATGGCTCACGGGCCCAGCCGCTCCACGGCATGTGGGATCTTCCCGGACCGGGGCACAAACCCGTGTCCCCTGCATCGGCAGGCGGACTCTCAACCACTGCGCCACCAGGGAAGCCCGAAAAGACTTTTTAAATTTTATTGAAGTATAGTTGATTTACAATGTTGTGTTAATTTCTGCTGTACAGCAAAGTGATTCAGTTATACATATATATATACATTCTTTTCATATTCTTTTCCACTACAGTTTATCACAGGATATTGAATATAGTTCTCTGTGCTATACAGTAGGACCTTGTTGTTTATCCGTTCTCTATATAATAGTTTGCACCTGCTAGTTGCAAACTCCCTATCCATCCCTCCCCCATCCCTCCTCCCCCTTGGTAATCACAAGTCTGTTCTCTACTGACGTATCTCCTTTATTTATTTATTTGTTTGTTTGTTTGTTTAGTTTTGGCTATGTTGGGTCTTCTTGCTGCGAGCGGGCTTTCTCTAGTTATGGTGGGCCGGGGCTACTCTTCGTTGTGGTGTGTGGGCTTCTCATTGCAGTGGCTTCTCTTGTTGTGGAGCACGGGCTCTAGGTGCGCGGGCTTCAGTAGTTGCAGTGTGTGGGCTCAGTATTTGTGGCTTGCGGGCTCCAGAGCGCAGGCTCAGTAGTTGTGGTGCATGGGCTTAGTTGCTCTGCAGCATGTGGGATCTTTCTGGACTAGGGCTTGAACCCGTGTCCCCTGCATTGGCAGGTGGATTCTTAACCACTGTGCCGCCAGGGAAGCCCTCCTTTTGATCACAAATTTCCTTGTACAACTTGTCATATCCTCCTCCCTGCCCACATCTGGCAGGTTTCTGCTCTCCTGTGTGACTGTCTACTTACCTACCTACCAACATCCTATATTCCTCCTACCTACCTGCCTATAAGATCACACACCGAACACCACCTATGTACCAGGCACTACTAATAGCTTATACACACATACCCTTCAGTCTTCAAGGTCAGTAGTTTATTTCTTCATTTTCCACTTGAGAAAACTGAAGCTTACAGAGAGGTTAGGTAACCTGATGGAGTTGGAAACATCTCAGATTCTTCTGAACCCAAAGCCCACACTTCTTCCTCTACACCAGCGGTTTTCAAAGTGTGGTCCCCAGAGCAGCACCTGGAAATTGGTTAGAAATGGAAATTCTAGGCCTCACCACCTCAAACCTATTGAATCTGAAACTCTGTGGGTGGGCCCAGAGTTTGAACAAACTGTGTCTGAACAAACCCTCGGGGTGACTCTGAGGGACACTCAAGTTTGAGAACCACCATGTTGTATCCCATCCCTGTCGGCCTTCTCTACATCCTGGAATTGGCAACCAAGATTCTGGACCCTCAGATGGTCCCTAAACTGAATCCTGCCCTCTTCACTCCAGATGCATTAGAATACGAACATCGCTGCAAAGGGCACATTGCATGCTGGCTCTGGGTCCCTGCCTTTCTGCCTTCTCTCTCCCTGTGCCTTTTCAAGTAGCATATCCCAAACCCCAATCATCGTTTCCTCTCCTCACACATGGCCCTCCCTCACGTCTTCATTCTGGTTAATTATTTCACTTCTTTACCATATACTCAAGTGGAAATCTGAAGTTCTCTTTACCTTTTGTTGCCTTTGCTACCCCATCTATATCATCTTATACCATCTTTCATCCTGCTCTTCTAGCTGTAACACCAGTTTTCTCAGCTTCTTATTACTTCTAGCCTTTTAACTCTAGAATGTCTGTAAGAGTCATTCTAAAGAGCAGTTCCTGAGCCCACCCATCAGATATAAAAAAAATCTCAGTCCTGGGGCTTCCCTGGTGGCGCAGTGGTTGAGAGTCCGCCTGCTGATGCAGGGGACGCGGGCTCGTGCCCCGGTCCGGGAAGATCCCACATGCCGCGGAGCGGCTGGGCCCGTGAGCCATGGCCGCTGAGCCTGCGCGTCCAGAGCCTGTGCTCCATGACGGGAGAGGCCACAGCAGTGAGAGGCCCGCGTACCGCAAAAAAAAAAAAAAAAAAAAAAAAAGAAAAGAAAAAAATCTCAGTCCTTTGGCGCCTCCCCATCCCACGGCTCTTCACGAGTCTTTTATGGTACTTCCTTGAGCTGTAATAATTTGTGTGCTTGTCTGGAGCGATGGCACGGTAAGAAAATGAGACTGCTTTCCAGAAACCATTCAATATAATCAGCTTTAGTTTTTAGGTTTTTTTTTTTTTCTTAATGTAGTCAATCAGCTGGCTGATTAGACATCTGCCATTGGAAGAGAATTTGATGGGCATCACCGACATTTTTGCAGACCAATAACGAACATCCCCAATGACCCGGAACAAACTCCCAGTAACCCAGAAACCACTTTTCAGTGACCGCATTAAGAAAAGCTCTACGGCTGAAAGCAGAAAGCTTTTTAAATGACCATAGAATCACCTTTGGAAAAGTTGCCTTAGGGCCAATATCAGAGGTAGACAGATTCTCAGCATTAGGGCCCTAATGACACAATTACCACCACCCTCCTCATTTAGTCTGCTTCATTAAGCCCTTGGTTTCCATTAACTAAATCCAGTCCTTTTGTTGCTGGTTGAGGTAATAAATAGTGAATGGCACCTTTCTCCAGCCACCCATTTGATTAGCTTAAAATGACCTCATACTAGTTTTACATACTAGCATGACTCACACTGATGTCATTAGATCCTGCTAAGTGACTGTTGATTCCCCATGGCAATCAGCACCTTCCCAAAAGCTTCAGCAGAGAAGATTATTAAAAGCCTTTTGCTCTAACTTTTTTTTTTCGGAGGTTGTACAATAAGCTTTAGCCTTGAGGTAATTGTCTCTGTTGACATATTAAGTCTTTAATTTTTAGTGTCTTGCATGCAAACAACTTGTTGAGAATGAGCCACCCTTACCTTTCCAGTTTTGAGTGAAAGCCATTTTCTAAGACTAAATGGAATAAAAAATCTAAATCCAAGAATCAGTTTTCTCTGGTTAGAGAATATTAGTCAGTGTTTCAGTTCATGAATTATTAATAATAACACCTGACATATGTATCACTCATTTCATCAAAACACTCTCATGTGTATTCTCTCATTTGACCTCCCAATAATCCCTTCAGGTAGATGGGTAGGCATTGTTAGCTCCCCTGCTGACAGCAAGGATGAGTGAGTTGATCAGGGTCAATTAAGTAGCAGAAGGTCAAGTAAGCAGCAGAAGGAGAACTCCAGTCTTATGTCTACTTACGGAAGAGGTTGATACTAAGAAGTCTTTCTAATTATCAGTAAGCAATAACTTAAAAAAATTTTTTTAAAGTGGACTGGTGATCCTAGGACATAGAGGAAATAGATAAGAATAGGAAGAATGAGGTGAAAGGGGAAGGAGAGAAAATAAGGAGAAAATTTTCTATTAATGGACATCAAATCTCAAGCAGTTTTAAATTTACAGCCTCTTCTTTTTACAGAAGACTCCGGATTTAAATATTACCGTAGAGAAGAGCTACAATTTAAATGGTGGAGATATTTTTTTTAAAGTTAAGAACTGTGAAATCAGAGAGATGAAAGCATGCATATGAGAAAAGAATATCTCTGTTGAACAGCCAGAGTCAAGCTGACCTTAATGGAAAAAGATTCCTCTGCTAAATGAGGTCCCACCCATGGTCTTCACATTACTCCTAGCTGCTCCCATCTCTTCCCTACTGGTATGAACCTGCTGTCAGGTGGAGAGGATAGCCTTCCACCCACACTTCAACTGTGCTTATTTCCCTCTGACATAATCCAGCCCATTCTGGCCCGTGACCCAGTTGAACAGATGGATCATGTGTTTGACTCTCATGTGAAGACTCTTTGTAAGGCTGATTTGGAAATTTAAACAAAGTCGACGATTCGGTACTGGTGTTGATGGTGAAATATTTTTAAATAATTTGTGGGACTTCCCTGGTGGTGCAGTGGTTAAGAATCCGCCTGACAATGCAGGGAACATGGGTTCGATTCCCGCTCTGGGAAGATCCCACATGCCGCGGAGCAACTAAGCCCGCGCGCCACAACTACTGAGCCTGCGCTCTAGAGCCCGTGAGCCACAACTACTTAGGCCCGCGTGCCTAGAGCCCGTGCTCCGCAGCAAGAGAAGCCACTGCAGTAAGTCTGCGCACCACGACGAAGAGTAGCCCCTGTTCGCCGCCAACTAGAGAAAGCCTGTGCACAGCAATGAAGACCCAACGCAACCAATAAATAAATTAATTAAAAAAATAAACCCAATCTGCTAACAAGTGCAGACTGCCAATTTAAAAATAAAATAGGGGAGGAGCTTCAAGATGGCGGAAGAGTAAGACGCGGAGATCACTTTCCTCCCCACAAATACATCAGAAATACATCTACACGTGGAACAACTCCTACAGAACACCTACTGAACGCTGGCAGAAGACCTCAGACCTCCCAAAAGGCAAGAAACTCCCCACATACCTGGGTAGGGCAAAAGAAAAAAGGAAAAACAGAGACAAAAGATAGGGACGGGACCTGCACCTCTGGGAGGGAGCTGTGAAGGAGGAAAGGTTTCTACACACTAGGAGCCCCTTCGCGGGCGGAGACTGCGGGTGGCGGAGGGGGGGAGCTTCGGAACCGCGGAGGAGAGCGCAGCCACAAGGGTGCGGAGGAGAGAGCAGAGAGATTCCCACACAGACGATCGGTGCCGACGGGCACTCACCAGCCCGAGAGGCTTGTCTGCTCACCCGCCGGGGCGGGCGGGGCTGGGAGCTGAGGCTCGGGCTTCGGTCGGAGCGCAGGGAGAGGACGGGGGTTGGCGGCGTGAACACAGCCTGCAGAGGGTTAGTGCGCCACGGCTGGCCGGGAGGGAGTCCGGGGAAAAGTCTGGACCTGCCGAAGAGGCAAGAGACTTTTTCTTACCTCTTTGTTTCCTGGTGCGTGAGGAGAAGGGATTACGAGCGCTGCTTAAAGGAGCTCCAGAGACGGGCGCGAGCCGCGGCGGACTCCAGAGACCGGCATGAGACGCTAAGGCTGCTGCTGCCGCCACCAAGAAGCCTGTGTGCGAGCACAGGTCACTCTCCACACCCCCTTTCCGGGGAGCCTGTGCAGCCCGCCACTGCCAGGGTCCCGGGATCCAGGGAAAACTTCCCCGGGCGAACGCACGGCGCGCCTCAGGCTGCTGCAACGTCACACCGGCGCAACGTCACGCCGGCCTCTGCCGCCGCAGCCCCGCCCCCAACTCCGTGCCCCTCCCCGCCTCCCCCCCGCCCCGCCTGAGTGAGCCAGAGTCCCCGAATCAGCGGCTTCTTTAACCCCGTCCTGTCTGAGCGAAGAACAGACGCCCTCAGGCTACCTACACGCAGAGGTGGGGCCAAATCCAAAGCTGAGCCCCCGGGAGCTGTGCGAACAAAGAAGAGAAAGGGAAATCTCTCCCAGCAGCCTCAGTGGCAGCGGATTAAAGCTCCACAATCAACTTGATGTACCTGCATCTGTGGAATACATGAATAGACAATGAATCATCCCAAATTGAGGAGATGGACTTTGGGAGCAGAGATATATTATTTTTTCCCCTTTTTCTCTTTTTGTGAGTGTGTATGTGTATGCTTCTGTGTGATTTTGTCTGTATAGCTTTGCTTTTACCGTTTGTCCTAGGGTTTTGTCTGTCCGTTTTTCTTTTTTTATTACTTAAAAACATTTTTTCTTAATAATTTTAATAACTTTATTTTATTTTTATTTTATTTTATCTTCTTTCTTTTTTTTCTCCCTTTTATTCTGAGCCATGTGGATGACAGGCTCTTGGTGCTCCAGCCAGGCATCAGGGTTGTGCCTCTGAGGTGGGAGAGCCAACTTCAGGACACTGGTTTACAAGAGACCTCCCAGCTCCACGTAATATCAAACGGCGAAAATCTCCCAGAGATCTCCATCTCAACACCAAGACCCAGCTCCACTCAACGACCAACAAGCTACAGTGCTGCACACCCTATGCCAAACAACTAGCAAAACAGGAACACAACCCCACCCATTAGCAGAGAGGCTGCCTAAAATCATAATAAAGCCACAGACACCCCAAAACACACCACCAGACGTGAACCTGCCCACTAGAGAGACAAGATGCAGCCTCATCCACCAGAACACAGGCACTAGTCCCCTCCACCAGGAAGCCTACACAACCCAATGAACCAACCTTAGCCACTGGGGACAGACACCAAAAACAACGGAAACCTGCAGCCTGCAAAAAGGAGACCCAAAACACAGTAAGTTAAGCAAAATGAGAAGACAGAGAAACACACAGCAGATGAAGGAGCAAGGCAAAAACCCACCAGACCTAACAAATGAAGAGGAAATAGGCAGTCTACCTGAAAAAGAATTCAGAATAATGATAGTAAATATGATCCAAAATCTTGGAAACAGAATGGAGAAAATACAAGAAACGTTTAACAAGGACCTAGAAGAACTAAAGAGTAAACAAACAGAGATGAACAACACAATAAATGAAATTAAAAATTATCTAGAAGGGATCAATAGCAGAATAACTGAGGCAGAAGAACGGATAAGTGACCTGAAGGTAAAAGAGTGGAAATAACTACTGCAGAGCAGAATAAAGAAAAAAAAAAAGGAAAAGAATTGAGGACAGTCTCAGAGACCTCTGGGACAACATTAAACACACCAACATTCGAATTATACGGGTCCCAGAAGAAGAGAAAAAGAAAGGGACTGAGAAAATATTTGAAGAGATTATAGTTGAAAACTTCCCTAATATGGGAAAGGAAATAGTTAATCAAGTCCAGGAAGCACAGAGAGTCCATACAGGATAAATTCAAGGAGAAACACAACAAGACACATATTAATCAAACTATCAAAAATTAAATACAAAGAACAAATATTAAAAGCAGCAAGGAAAAAACAACAAGTAACACATAAGGGAATCCCAATAAGGTTAACAGCTGATCTTTCAGCAGAAACTCTGCAAGCCAGAAGGGAGTGGCAGGACATATTTAAAGTGATGAAAGAAAAAAACCTACAATGAAGATTACTCTACCCAGCAAGGATCTCATTCAGATTTGACAGAGAAATTAAAAGCTTTACAGAAAAGCAAAAGCTAAGAGAATTCAGCACCACCAAACCAGCTTTACAACAAATGCTAAAGGAACTTCTCTAGGCAGGGAACACAAGAGAAGGGAAAGACCTACAATAATAAACCCAAAACAATTAAGAAAATGGGAATAGGAACATACAGGTCGATAATTACCTTAAATGTAAATAGATTAAATGCTCCAACCAAAAGACATAGACTGGATGAATGGATACAAAAACAAGACCCATATATATGCTGTCTACAAGAGACCCACTTCAGACCTAGGGACACATACAGACTGAAAGTGAGGGGATGGAAAAAGATACTCCATGCAAATGGAAATCAAAAGAAAGCTGGAGTAGCAATTCTCATATCAGACAAAATAGATGTTAAAATAAAGACTATTACAAGAGACAAAGAAGGACACTACATCATGATCAAGGGATCGATCCAAGAAGAAGATATAACAATTGTAAATATTTATGCACCCAATATAGGAGCACCTCAATACATAAGGCAAATACTAACAGCCATAAAAGGGGAAATCGACAGTAACACATTCATAGTAGGGGACTTTAACACCCCACTTTCACCAATGGACAGATCATCCAAAATGAAAATAAATAAGGAAACACAAGCTTTAAATGAGACATTAAACAAGATGGACTTAATTGATATTTATAGGACATTCCATCCAAAAACAACAGAATACACATTTTTCTCAAGTGCTCATGGAACATTCTCCAGGATAGATCATATCTTGGGTCACAAATCAAGCCTTGGTAAATTTAAGAAAATTGAAATTGTATCAAGTATCTTTTCCAACCACAACGCTATGAGACTAGATATCAATTACAGGAAAAGATCTGTAAAAAATACAAACACATGGAGGCTAAACAATACACTACTTAATAACGAAGTGATCACTGAAGAAATCAAAGAGGAAATTGAAAAATACCTAGAAACAAATGACAATGGAGACACAGCAACCCAAAACCTATGGGATGCAGCAAAAGCAGTTCTAAGAGGGAAGTTTATAGCTATACAAGCCTACCTTAAGAAACAAGAAACATTTCAAATAAACAACCTAACCTTACACCTAAGCAATTAGAGAAAGAAGAACAAAAAAACCCCAAAGTTAGCGGAAGGAAAAAATCATAAAGATCGGATCAGAAATAAATGAAAAAGAAATGAAGGAAATGATAGCAAATATCAATAAAACTAAAAGCTGGTTCTTTGAGAAGATAAACAAAATTGATAAACCATTAGCCAGACTCATCAAGAAAAAAAGGGAGAAGACTCAAATCAATAGAATTAGAAATGAAAAAGGAGAAGTAACAACTGACACTGCAGAAATACAAAGGATCATGAGAGATTACTACAAGCAACTGTATGCCAATAAAATGGACAACCTGGAAGAAATGGACAAATTCTTAGAAATGCACAACCTGCCAAGACTGAACCAGGAAGAAATAGAAAATATGAACAGACCAATCACAAGCACTGAAATCGAAAGTGTGATTAAAAATCTTCCAACGAACAAAAGCCCAGGCGGATGGCTTCACAGGCGAATTCTATCAAACATTTAGAGAAGAGCTAATCCCTATTCTTCTCAAACTCTTCCAAAATATAGCAGAGGGAGGAACACTCCCAAACTCATTCTATGAGACCACCATCACTCTGATACCAAAACCAGACAAAGATGTCACAAAGAAAGAAAACTACAGGCCAATATCACTGATGAACATAGATGCAAAAATCCTCAACAAAAGACTAGCAAACAGAATCCAACAGCACATTGAAAGGATCATACACCATGATCAAGTGGGGTTTATTCCAGGAATGCAAGGAGTCTTCAATATACGCAAATCAATCAATGTGATACACCATATTAACAAATTGAAGGAGAAAAACTATATGATCATCTCAATAGATGCAGAGAAAGCTTTCGAAAAAATTCAACAGCCATTTATGATAAAAACCCTCCAGAAAGTAGGCATAAAGGGAATTATCCTCAACATAATAAAGGCCATATATGACAAACCCACAGCCAACATCATCCTCAATGGTGAAAAACTGAAACCATTTCCACTAAGATCAGGAACAAGACAAGGTTGCCCACTCTCACCACTATTATTCAACATAGTTTTGGAAGTTTTAGCCACAACAATCAGAGAAGAAAAAGAAATAAAAGGAATCCATATTGGAAGGGAAGAAGTAAAGTTGTCACTGTTTGCAGATGACATGATACTATACATAGAGAATCCTAAAGTTGCTACCAGAAAACTACTAGAGCTAATCAATGAATTTGGTTAAGTAGAAGGATACAAAGTTAATGCACAGAAATCTCTTGCATTCCTATACACTAACGATGAAAAATCTGAAAGTGAAATTAAGAAAACACTCTCATTTACCACTGCAACAAAAAGAATAAAATATCTAGGAATAAACCTACCTAAGGAGACAAAAGACCTGTATGCAGAAAATTATAAGACACTGATGAAAGAAATTAAAGATGATACAAATAGATGGAGCAATACACCATTTTCTTGGATTGGAAGAATCAACACTGTAAAAATGACTCTACTACCCAAAGCAATCTACAGATTCAATGCAATCCCTATCAAACTACCAGTGGCATTTTTCACAGAAGTAGGACAAAAAATTTCACAATTTGTATGGAAACACAAAAGACCCCGAATAGCCAAAGCAATCTTGAGGAAGAAAAACAGAGCTGGAAGAATCAGGCTCCCAGACTTCAGACTATACTACAAAGATACAGTAATCAAGACAGTATGGTACTGGCACAAAAACAGAAATATAGATCAATGGAACAGGATAGAAAGCCCAGAGATAAACCCACACACATATGGTCACCTTATCTTTGATAAAGGAGGCAAGAATACACAGTGGAGAAAAGACAGCCTCTTCAATAAGTGGTGCTGGGAAAACTGGACAGCTACTGTAAAGGAATGAAATTAGAACACTCCCTAACACCATACACAAAAATAAACTTAAAATGGATTAAAGACCTAAATGTAAGGCCAGACACCATCAAACTCTTAGAGGAAAACATAGGAGAATACTCTATGACATAAATCACAGCAAGATCCTTTTTGACCCACCTCCTAGAGTAATGGAAATAAAAACAAAAATAAACAAATGGGACCTAATGAAACTTCAAAGCTTTTTCACAGCAAAGGAAACCATAAGCAAGACGAGAAGACAACCCTCAGAATGGGAGAAAATATTTGCAAATGAAGCAATGGACAAAGGATTAATCTCCAAAACATAAGTAGCTCATGCAGCTCAATATCAAAAAAACAAACAACCCAATCGAAAAATGGGCAGAAGACCTAAATAGACATTTCTCCAAAGAAGATATACAGATTGCCAACAAACACATGAAAGAATGCTCAACATCATTAATCATTAGAGAAATGCAAATCAAAACTACAGTGAGATATCATCTCACACTGGTCAGAATGGCCATTATCAAAAAATCTAGAAACAATAAATGCTGGAGAGGGTGTGGAGAAAAGCAAACACTCTTGCACCGTTGGTGGGAATGTAAATTGATACAGCCACTATGGAGAACAGTATGGACGTTACTTAAAAAACTAAAAATAGAACTACCACCCCACCCAGCAATCACACTACTGGGCATATACCCTGAGAAAACCATAATTCAAAAAGAGTCATGTACCAAAATGTTCACTGCAGCTCTATTTACAATAGCCAGGACATGGAAGCAACCTGAGTGCCCATCAACAGATGAATGGATAAAGAAGATGTGGCACATATATACAATGGAATATTACTCAGCCATAAAAAGCAGTGAAACTGAGTTATTTGTAGTGAGGTGGATGGACCTAGAGACTGTCATACAGAGTGAAGTAAGTCAGAAAGAGAAAAACAAATACCATATGCTAACACATATATATGGAATCTTTAAAAAAAAAAGAAAAAAAAGAAAATGGTCACAAGAACCTAGGGGCAAGATGGGAATAAAGATGCAGACCTACTAGGGAATGGACTTGAGGATACGGGGAGGGGGATGGGTAAGCTGGGAAAAAGTGAGAGAGTGGTATGGACATATATACACTACCAAACATAAAATAGATAGCTAGTGGGAAGCTGCTGCATAGCACAGGGAGATCAGCTCGGTGCTTTGTGACCACCTAGAGGGGTGGGATAGGGAGGGTGAGAGGGAGGGAGATGCAAGAGGGAAGAGATATGGGGTCATATGTATGTGTATAACTGATTCACTTTGTTATAAAGCAGAAACTGACACACTATTGTAAAGCAATTATACTCTAATAAAGATGTTTAAAAAAATAAAAATAAAAATAATTTGTACGGAATATGCGTCTTTTTAGGGTTTCCTGAAGCAGCCTGGCTGGCTGGCAAGTAATTGTCAATCCATTATTCAACTGTTTATTGAGCATTTATTTTATTTTCTGCACTGTGGTAGGCACCAGTTATAAAAGCTTAACATTTGACAATTGCATCACTCGTTTCTAAAGCATGTTTGTGGCAGTGGGGAAGGCGGAGATAAATTAGGAGTTTGGGATTAACATATACACACTATTATATATAAAATAGATAAACAACAAGGGCCTACTATAGAGCACAGGCAACTATATTCAATATCTTGTAATAAAGTATAATGAAAAAGAATATGAAATAGTATATATATATATATATTAATGTATAACTGAATCACTTTGCTTTACACTGGAAACTAACACAACATTGTAAATTAACTATATTTCAATGAAAAAAAAACGCTTAAAACATAAAGCATGTTCATACTCATTTTCCCCCTTACTCTCATAACCTCTGAGATAGATGGACTGCATAGGTATTATTCTCTCCTTTTGGCATGTGAAGAAAGAGGTACACAAGGATGAAGGGACTTGGCTAAAGTCCCTATTTGCCAGTTAGTGACCAAGATATGCCAAGATATGACCATTTCTATCGACTTCCACTGCCTGGGTACTTCACCTAGAAATGTTGTTTTGTTTTTGCTTGGTTTGTGAGTCACGGAATCTTTATATATAAGGGGAATGGGGAGGAAACTGTGGACTCTTGTTTCAGAGTGAAAGACTGGATAAATTGTAACAGAACTTTAGCCCAATTTGTAGACAAATTTGTAGGGTAAATAGGAAATGATAATCTGAGAAATGAGTGAGACTATATTAGCATGGTTACTGAGGATTGGAAATTGTGGGAGTACATGTTTCAGTTTATTGTTTTTCATTTATACGTGCCTGTTTGTATATAACATACATTCAGTACAAACAGTTCAATGAATTTTTATCGTGTGTACAATGGAGTAATCACCACCCAAAACAAGATACAGACTATTTCCAACAACTGAGAATGTTCTCTTAGGTTCCGTCCCAGGCACTCCTCCACCCAGATCTAGGAGCTGTTCATAATTTTGTCACATGAGTTTTGTCTCTTCTTCACCTTCTTATAAATGGAACCAGAGGGTTAATAATTTGGCTCAACACAATCCCTGTGAGATTCATCCAAGCTGTGTGCAGCAGTGGTTTGTCCTTGTTAACTGTTGTGTAGTATTCCATGAATGACTACACCATTATTAATTTTTCCCCTCCAAGGTAAATAGGCATTTGGGTTATTTCCAGTTTTGGGTTATTATAACAAAGCCACTATGAGTATTTTCATACATGTCTTTGGAGGATATATGTAGTATTAATCTTGGGTATATATATACTTGGGGATAGAGTTGTTGGGTCACCTGGTAGGCATACATTAACGTTAATCAATACTGTTAAACAGTTTTCCAAAGAGGCTGGACCATTGCATGCTCACACCAGCAATGTACGAAATGTCTAGGTGTTGCACAGCCTCCCTACACTGGTTAGCGCAGCCAGAGGCTTGATCTCACTGAGCTGTGATCATTTCAGCAAGCCTGGGGGTGATGTTGTGTTCTTTCAACAAAACACAGCTAGTTTCAGGTTTTCCTGATAGTAGTTTATCTGTGCCATTTATACTTGAGGGTCAGTTTTTCTAAATAGGTAATCTTTGGCTCACAAGAATTTACTCCATTTTCTTCTGGTATGAAGTGTTCCTGCCAGAAGTTTGATCATAATCTCATTTTATTTCTATTTCTTCTTTCATGTTAGCAGCCATTGATACACAATGCCAAGATCCCTTAATTTATTAGAGGTTGCAAAATAATGATATTCTAATTTTATCTTTCATTTTAATGGATAAGCAGAAATGATTTTAAAAGAAAGCTACCCCTCATCTACTATTAAGTAACCCATTAATAAAATTCATACAGGAAAGTGAGGGAAAATGTTTGATTATTTCCTTTTATTTACTGACTTTCCAAATAATGGTTTCCTGCCATCCTCAGATGATATCCTCGTCGAGTCTTCATTTCTGCGTGCGGGCTTTCTCTAGTTGCGGCGAGCGGGGGCTACTCTTCGTTGTGGTGCGCGTGCTTCTCATTGTGGTGGCTTCTCTTGTTGCGGAGCACGGGCTCTCGACGTGTGGGCGTCAGTAGTTGCAGCATGCGGGCTCAGTAGTTGTGGTGCACAGGCTTAGTTGCTCTGCAGCATCTGAGATCTTCCCGGACCAGGGATTGAACCCATGTACCCTGCATTGGCAGGTGTATTCTTAACCACTGTGCCACCAGGGAAGTCCCCATGTTTGAAATATGATCATGAACTCCTGGATTTAAGCATATTTGATGGGTTTTAATTTACTGTAGTTCTTATCTTTATTGAAACTCAAATCGTCCCACCTTTGGCCAGTGGGGGCCTCCTTAGGTTGACTCTTAAGTGCTTTGCCATAACTCTAAAGTCTTTGATAGCTTTTTTGCTTTCTAGTATGAGAAGATATTTGAGGCTTTTCTTATACATTTCCTGCCCCAGCCCTGAACCAGGCATTTCACCAAGAAGCTCAGATTTATTTTAACAGGGAATGGTTTTTCAAGACTATGATCTGAGAACGAGGCATGCTTTTTGCTGCTGGGTTGTTCAGTTTTTTACATTGGACAGATCTAGGAATTATAGAAAGATAAAATACCTCATGAGTTCATATTGCCATTTCCAAATCAAATTCAGGACTATAGGGTTTTTCCTTAACCTCTTCTATGTTGCATGTGTATTGTATTTCTTCCACAGTAAGAATTTTGATTCTCAAGGGAATATGGAATTGGAATATTCCTTACCGACTCATGGAATTAACACCTCTTAACTATACACAACATTCTCTAAAGAACAATAATTCCACTACCACCAATTATGAGTAATAAAACAGTAAAAAATTTTGACATACACTATCCCAATAACCCCTCATATTTCTTCTTTTAAACTCACATTTAGTCTTAGTTCTACAACTAACGATATAATTAATGCTCACTATTTACTGCTATGTCTATCTCTCTCTCTAGTTATTTTGGTGTTTGACACCCATTCTCTAGTGAATCCCTTAGGAAAGCCCAGTGAAAACAATATTCTCCATCTGTGGCATGTATACTTGAGGGTTAGTTTTGCCAAATAAGAAATCCTTGGCTCACAGGAATGTGCTCCATTTTCTTCTGATATGAAGTGTTACTGCCAGAAATTTGATCATAATCTAATTCTATTTCTCTTATGTACATTTGTTTACCTAGCTGTTCAATGGATGTTTTTTCTTTAAAAAGTCCAGTTATTTTACTAAAATTTATTTATATTTATTTATTTATTTTGGCTGTGCCAGGTCTTAGTTGTGACATGTGGCCTCTTAGTTGCGTCATGCATGTGGGATCTAGTTCCCCGACAAGGGATCAACCTAGGCCCCCTGCATTGGGAGTGTGGAGTCTTACCCCCGGACCCGCAGGGAAGTCCCTTAAATATATATATTTATTTATTTAAAATAAGTTTATTTATTTATTTGCTTATTTATTTTATTTTTGGCTGCGTTGGGTCTTCGTTGCTGCACGCGGCCTTTCTCTAGTTGCGGTGAGCAGGGGCTACTCTTCGTTGTAGTGCACCAGCTTCTCATTGCGGTGGCTTTTCTTGTTGCGGAGCATGGGCTCTAGGAATGCGGGCTCAGTAGTTGTGGCTTGCGGGCTCAGGAGTTGTGGCACGTGGGCTCAGGAGTTGTGGCGCACGGGCTTAGTTGCTCCATGGCATGTAGGATCTTCCCAGATCAGGACTCGAACCCATGTCCCCTGCATTGGCAGGCAGATTCTTAACCACTGCGTCATCAGGGAAGCCCCATGTGTATCTTTATAAAAGGCAAAGAGGCAGAAGAAGATTTTATAAAGAGACACACAGAGGAGACGTGATGTAAAGATGGAACAGAGAGATGTGAAGATGCTGGTCTGAAGCTTGGTGGTGTTGCAGCCCCAGCCAAGGAGTGCCAGCAGACACCAGAAACTGGAGAAGGGAAAGAACAGACTCTCCTCTAGGGCCTCCGGAGGGAGTGCAGCCCCACTGACACCCCGATGTGGACCCAGTGATACTGATTTCAGGCTTCTGGTCTCTAAAACTGGGGGAGAATAAATTTCTGCTGTTTTAAGCCACCACGTTTGTCATTACAGCAACCACAGGAAACAAATACAAAGATCAATCAAGGTGATTCAGTGAATAGAGCGGCCCAAAGCGATTTAAGGAACTCACTGAACTCGAGTTTTGGAACTCTGAGTCAGCTGTGCACAAATCCTCCACCTTCCCCTCAGGAGAGGGATTGCACCTCGATTTACTTTCCCATAGGGCCAGCAGCTCATTTACTCTGACAGGACAAGGACCCACAAGTGGCCCCAATGTAAATGACAAAAAAGGGCGAGAAACCCACCCAATGATTATCACAGAATGTACTTTGTTTAGCTCACTGTTTACTAGCGACTGAAGTTCCCAGACGTAAAGAAGTTACATGTTAACTTGTAGATTTTTGTCTGGTAGAGAGGCAAATAATTTCGGTCCAGTGGAAAAGAAAACCCTAAAGTTTATGTTTGATTGCCCTCTAGTGTATTAGCCAGTTTTTAATCCAATCCATCAATCCTATTCTAATGTTTCTTCATTAATTTACTTATACATACCTACCTTCTCATTCCATCTTTGCACCAGTATTAACATCTTACTATTTCCTGCATTAAATAGTGAGTTGAATAATATATTTGGCAAATGTTCATTTTACATTTACATGAGAGTCATGATTTTCTCATTTTGAAAATTATAATCTAGTAAAGTGCATGCAGGACGTTGGGTATCTGACTCTGGTGACAGTGTGGAGAATGAGGATGGTCCGCCGAGAGAATATCTAGTTTGTTGATAAAGATAATAACATCTCTTTCTATGTGCTTGAACTTGAGGTGTCCTTGTGGTATCCAGAGGTAAATGTCTACTGACCTTCTTTCCTGGAGACAGGAAAGAACTTAGGGAGTGAGGCCACAGCAATTTTGGAAAGGCAGAGGCTCTAAATAAGTAACTGAGTGTGATGAACGTTGGAGTGGTCTCTGCAAGTATACTTGCAGAGTATACACACGCATACACACACTCACACACACTCACAGGGGCAGGACAAAACTACTGCTAATTGCTAATTTGTTTTTTCATCAGAAAAATGGAGTGCTCCTCAAGCTTCATATGCTGAGATGGAGAGTCTACCAACTAATTTCAAAATCAGATTAAACAGCAGAATAATTACTTTCAATCCACAAATATTTTGAGAGTTTCATTGACAAATTAATATAACACTCTTGCTGCAACCATGCAACAATCAGACCAAACATAAGGATACCACCTTTTGCTTGTCATCAAAAATAATCTTCGGATATTACTTGTTCACAAGGTGGGAGACTACTTAAAAAGTTATCCAGAACTTGGATATAGGGTCAAAAGGTGGGTGACATGTCCTTTCAAAGCCACAAAAAGGTGAAAGCTCATTGAGGGTTTGTCCAAGAGGATGTACTTCGACTCGCTCTTCACTGTTGATTACAGGGAGAGGATACGGCACTGTAATAAACGTTTGGCACTTTGCGAGAATATGCACTTAAATTTTTTCTTCAGTTATAAGGTATCATTTTTTTTCACTCGTTAAATTTCCTGAACACTTAATTTAAAGCAGGAATTGATGGGGCACCTTCGATTAAGGAAACAGTGTACTATTTTAGTTGAATTTTACTTATATCCTTGTAAGTATTCATGTTAACTAATCAAATCTTCTAACTTTCCATTTATCCACCTAAGACATTGACAGGAGAGTGATATCAATGGCTGACAGCCATCAATCAATCAGTTATAAAGCACAATTATGAGACTAAGACTCGTTAGTCCCTTTTAATTTTCTTCTCCAATGGAGTAACTGTTTTGATTGCTAGATACAGCAAAGCAAAAGACATGCAATATTTTGATTTTCATGGAGCACTTAAGTTTTATATTTTGAGTAACACCATCATCAGCAGCTATAAATATAAAATATATAAAAATATAATATATATATTCTATATATGTAATGTCTCTGAGTACATATCTTTGTTCTAGATGTCACATCATTATAAAGTAAGGGGTGGGTGGGTAAATGGTCCCTTCCTAGTTACACATCTTGATTAAGACTTTTCATTTCTCTTCCTCTGAAGAGCCAGTGGGGTGAGAGTTTAAAATCATTGGGATTTCTGGGAATTCCCTGGTGGTCTAGTGGTTAGAAGTTAGTGCTTTCACTGCCGTGGCCTGGGTTCGATCCCTGGTTGGGGAACTGAGATTCCTCAAGGCTCGCGGCATGGCCAAAAAAGAAAAAAAAGTCATTAGGATTTCCACTTGAAGGTGAGCTGAGAAAATACAGTGACAGTAATGGGAAATTAACCTAGTTCATCTTGCTGCCTTTTAATGTTTCTGAGAACAGATGGTTATAATAAATGGTCAGTTAAAATACACGTGTCTCCCCCATCCCATGTTGGTAATGGAAAGTGAGCGGTAAGGTTGTACATGTCTGAACACAATCCTGGTAGAAGGGAACGTTTGACAAGACCTACTGTCCTTGCTCACTATTTATAGGCAGAAATGAAACAAATTATGGGAAGGTTTCTTCCAGAAGAGGATAAGACACTTCTGGAATATCTTTGTCCACATTTTCTCCAGGTTGTTTTTGCTCATCTGAGTGAGACGCTGTTGACATATCGAATTTCTAGGAACTTGTAGAATGTAAGATGTTGAAGGACACTAGTTGTTAGAAATCCAAAGGGGGGGGAGAGCTGGAGCTGATAAATGCACTGGCTATATTTAGAAAATGAGGACAAAGGGTATAACTAGAGATTATAGTCCAGTCTACTTAATTTTAATTCTAAAAATATTCAGAAAGCCAGTTGCGAAAATTTCAAACATTGGCTTTGTAAAGGACACATTTTATCAGACCAATCCTAATTTTCTTCTACAATAGTGATTAACTACTAGAAGAGCTTAGAATGGGTATGAGACATTTCAATTTTAGGGAATTTTTGGCCTTTAAATTCTGAATAATACACGTCCTGGTAGGTTGTGAAATATTTGGCACTTACTAATATTAGGTTGATTCACATCACACACACACACATAAAATGATTACCTGGGGGTTAACATGAGCTACCACGGGGCTGTGATTCCTTGCAACAATTCTGAAGTTCAAAAGGGCTCTGAAAACAGAAGGGTTTTTGTTCAGTATGCGGCAAACTTTTTGGCTGTAAAACTTGACCTGAACCAACGTGAGGCTATTTTTAGTCTTTATACTACTTAGTGTGAGAAGTCCTATGTTTCACTGCAGAAACGTTAGAATGATTGATTACAGCACGCTGCTCCGACCCCCGCTGGTGTCACCCGACGATCTGTACCTGCACCATTTCCTTTCTGAGGCCTCGAAATTCTGAATTCTGAAATGCACCTGGAACTAAAGGCTGTGGATAAAGGACTGTAGAAAAGTATTAAATATTTTCTCTTAGCTTTTTAAAAAGAAAGGATTAAGAAGGCACAAATAACACGTATGAATGATACGAAATTTCCAGAGGTAGTTCACATTGGCCTCCTTTGTATTTCATAGAATTAAAAGACTTTTTGAGAAGGATCCCCTGGTCTAGCCCTTTCATCTCACACATGAGGCAGCTAAGATCTAGGGAGGCTACATGCTTTGCTTAAGGTCCTGTATTTCAAAACCCATAGGAGGGGCTTCCCTGGCGGCACAGTGGTTAGGAACCCACCTGCCAAGGCAGGGGACATGGGTTCGAGCCCTGGTCCAGGAAGATCCCACATGCCACGGAGCAACTAAGCCCGTGCACCACAACTACTGAGCCTGCGCTGTAGAACCCGCGAGCCACAACTGCTGAGCCCGTGCGCCTAGAGCCTGTGCTCCACAACAAGAGAGGCCACTGCAATGAGAAGTCTGCGCACCTCAATGAAGAGTAGCCCCCCGCTCACTGCAACTAGAGAGAGCCCGTGTGCAGCAACGAAGACCCAACGGAGCCAAAAATAAATAAATAAATTTATTAAAACCAAAACCAAAACCCATAGAGGACATTCAAAATGATTTTCTCAGCGACTTATTATCAATCAGGTCGCTGCCTACAAATGGCCCTGTCCAACTGCAGAATCGAACATCTGTAGCCTCTTAGTTTGGTCCTGCCTACCCCCCCCGAATTAATGAGAAAACAGCACAAAACAAAATAAAAAATGATTAGGATTCCCTTCATCCCCGGTGGGTGGGGTGAGGACTTGGGTTAGTTGCCATCACGCCTGCGACCTGGGACCTGGGACCCAGACCTGGGGCTCCGCGGTCAGGGCTCGGGGTTCGGCATCCACTCAGGGGCACCTGCTGGGTTACATGCCTGAAGCTTGGTGCACGGGGCCTTCACAGCCTGTCGAGAGCTTGTCACCTCCCTGGAGCTCGGACATCCAAGCTGGGTATATGTAAGAAAATCCATGAGGTTGCAGGGCACATAGAATTCTGATTGTATCTACTTTTTACATAGTCAGACACAAAGCTTTGCTGATATCTAAGAGCCTGGTGGCCAGGGGTCAGCACTGTAGCTGGTGATGTGACACTGCTGGAAAAGGAGGAAGAGGGGACCCTCCAAGGGGCTGCCACAACCCCTCCTTGCCTCCTTTGCTGTCAGCACATCGTGAAGACGGCAGTTTACCTGCACAGGGTTAAATGGCTTTATACGTTGTAGTATCTTTAAATTTTTTTTTAATTTTTATCATTTTTTTATTAAAGTATAGTTAATTTGCAATGTTGTGTTGGTTTCAAGTGTGCAGCAAAGTGACTCAGTTATACACAATATATATATACATATATTCTTTTTCAGATTCTTTTCCCTTATAGTTGATTACAAGATATTGAACATAGTTCCCTGTGCTATACAGTAGGTCCTTGCTGTTTATCTATTATATATATATATATATATATATTAGTTTGTATCTGCTAATCCCAAACTCCTCATTTATCCCTTCCTCACAGCTTTCCCCTTTAGTAACCATACTTTGTTTTCTGTCTGTGAGTCTATTTCTGTTTTGTAAACAAGTTCATTTGTATCATTTTTTTAGATTCCACAAATAATTGATATCATATGATATTTGTCTTTCTCTGTCTGACTTACTTCACTTAGTATGATAATCTCTAGGTCCATCCATGTTGCTGCAAATGGCATTATTTCAGTCTTTTTATGGCTGAGTAATATTCCAATTTATATATGTACCATGTATTATCTTAAATTGTGTGATCTTCACAAAAGTTTTGTAATGAGATGGGGAATGACCCTGGAAATATTTTGTACCACACATAGGTTCATTGGTTATTTCATCACAGAGTAGCTCAAAGAGTCTTCGAGTTTAAAGAGGAGCTATTCATTTCTTAGCTTTTGTGAAGTATCTTTTTCAGCAAGTTGGGCAAGGTTTAGTAATGAAGCGAGTACAGAAGGAAACCAAATTTGATATCAGACTTTGAATAACTGTATCACAGTGTTAAATCAAAATTTTGTGAAATAAGCACAACTAATCACAAAGTAAAGTGTGTTTTGTTCCATTAATAGATGAAATAAAATTATTTAAAAATATTATTTATTTTTTTCTTTTACATTTAAATTTTGTGTATGTTTTAGAATAATATTAATGCAGTAGCATATATACAAAACAATATATATATGCACAGACACACACACACACACACACACACACACACATATACAAAGCAAGTTCAAACATTTTTTATAGCAGTGTATGATCAAGCATTTGGAGACCACTGCCCCAGGACCAGCTCCTGCCCTGTACCCTCAGCAGGTGTTCCCGGTTCTGACCGCATCTTGCCTTGGAATGATGATATCTGACCCTGATTCTCTATAGCTGGATTGAACATTTTCGTTATTAACGCCAAAATACCAATCTGGAAAAAAATGCAAAAATATTCCCAGAGAGAGATGACAGTTTAATGGGTTTACATTTGCTGAAATGCATTAGCATTGTGAAGTGTGGGATGGGAGGGACCTATTCAAATTCCTACTCTGTTGCTCACCAGCCTTGTGCGCTTGGGCAATTTCTTAACCTCTCTGGGACTTGGCTCCCTCATTTATAAAGGGATGACAATGCATCTTCAGAGGGTTCTTGAAGTTTAGGTTCAAATAAGGTAGACTTTATGAAAAAACCGGAGTGTCTACTGCATCCTTAACACCCACTTCTCTCCATGGCTCCCACTCCCGAGAAAGGTCCTGCCCAACCTTTTTTTACATGTGGGCAACACTCCCACCTAGAGAGGCAATACACTCTGTGCAAAAGAGTGTTGTCTATTTCTGTTCATCACTGCTTCCCTGGAGCAGAGCACAGGTGTGTGGAAGAACAGTTGAAGGAGCTATTAAACGTTTGCTGATCATTTAACTTTTCCAACTCTGTGAAGAGGGCGTTTCGATATTCCAAAGTTGCAGACGAGGAAACTGAAACTAGAGGTTAAGTAACTTGTCCAAGACAGCGGAGCCGGTCAGTGGCAGAGCAGGGCTTGTAGACTGAGCTATTTAAGACTAGCATACGTGACCGTAGAAATCCACCGAAACGTCTCTGGAATAGCTTGTCATCTTTCGTGTTTTCCCCCTTATTTTCCAGTACCTTCTACTCCATGGACAAAGTAGCAAAGGCAAATACAAGAGGTGGCTGGGTTTTTGTGGTGGTTTGTTTGTTTTTTAACCTAGCAATTGATCTCACCGGCCCAACCAATTGAGCTCGAGAACTTGCATCATTTTTCTCTTTTGTCAACCGTAGGTAATCTCAGTGAGGGTTATAAATATAACTGCATCACTATGAGGATGGCTACTGCTATAGGCTTTGTGAAATGCTTCTGACCATCTGCCTGTTTGTATATTACTTGGGGGGGGGGGCACGGTCAGGGTGGGGATTCTAGGTAAGAATCCAGAGAAGAACTAGAAGGCACGATCTACCTCTACTGTTTTGGTGAAATCCTTGCAATTTCTTGGTAGATATTGCATATTTCCAGATACTCCAGAGCTTATATGTGTGCCATCAAAGCAGGGATGGCAGACAGAGGAGTTGTTGCCATTTATTGAATGCTTATGAAGTTCCAGGCACACTTTCTGTCAGTTTATTTAATCTTCACACCATTTCTACATGGTCGGCCTTGTTTCCCCCTCTTTTACAGATGAATGTATTAAGTTTCAGAGAGGGTGAGAACTTGTCCAGGGTAACTCAGATTGCATGTGGCAGAGTCAGAACTGGAACCCATGTCCACTTGGATCAAGATCCCCACCTTTAATCACTACTCACACCATCTCTTGTGAAGATAACACCCAGAACTGCCGGGCTGATTGACAAGATTTTCTTCTTTCTGGAATGAGAAAACCAGTGACTATCGTTGAACACAAGTGTCTTGCCTGATGAGTGTGTCTGATTGCTGCCTTGGAATCCTGGATCCACCACTTAGTTCTAAACTTGCTTCCTTATCTACAAAATGAGCATATTAACGATAGCACCAACCTCCCAGAGCTGTTTTAGGGATTAAATAAAAGTACTCATGTAAAGCATTTAGCACAGTGATTAGTGAGTTTTTTTAAATGTTAGCTATTTTGCACAGGGAACTATATTCAACATCCTGTGATAAACCATAATGGAAAAGAATAAGAAAACGAATGTATATATGTAAAACTGAATCATTTTGCTGTACAGTAGAAATTAACACAACATTGTAAATTAACTATGTTTCAATAAAACAAAATTTTAAAATGATAGCTATTTTTATTATTAGACAGTTCCCCACGTAAATATGGATGGAGTTCCAAAAGTTCATTTTACATTCAGTTGTTTGGACTCAGAACATATGAAGAATATTAGATGTTCTATTTGATTACCCATAAATACTATTATTGTGTCGCTGGCAATGTATGGACTTAGATTTGCATCCCAGAAGCCGGGGCTCTGCAGGGTGAGGAAGGAGCACAGCACAATCTACTCTATCCCAGGGTTGTTCTCCTTGGGGGGCCAGGTCCTAGAGCCCTCAAGCTGCCTTAAGCCCTTCTTCTATGGTTCTGTGAGGTTTTCTGCCTCGATATTATTCTCTTCCTGCAGTAGTAATTAAATATTCAGTGCCTCTGGCAGTTGTCCAAACCTTAAAAAAAACAAACAATCCTCTTCTCCCCGCCACGCCTGCCCTCTGTGTCCTGCATCAAATATCCTATTTCCTCAGTAGCTGGCTCAGGAAAGCAACCGCTAATTTATGATGATCTGTGAAAGCCCTAAACCTCTTAACCGCCCAAGAGGTGTTTACATTTTTGAAGAAATGGAATCTAGAGTTTCAGGCAGCGACACAGAGAGCAATCCCAGAATCTGTAGCACTGGGATATTAATGATGCCCTTCTTACAATGTCGTTTTGAGAATGAAGTTCCCTCAGACAGGGGTAATGGGTCCACTATCTGTTTTCTTACATAATACCTGTATGACGGAAGGTACTTTGAGGCAGACCAGCTTAACCTGGAAGTTTGACCTGGGATCATCTCTCTTAAGCTGACCTTGTTTTCTTTATCACCTCTTTCCTTCTTCCATTCCTTAAACCAGTTTTTCTAAGAGCTCCTGGATTAAAAAAAATAAATAGTTGTAAGGTAGACGGACTCTAGTAAAAACTGGGACCTCTGATGGGGTATGTGCTTGTTCAGTGACTAAGAGATTTTTGCTGTGTTAGCAGAACACAAGAAGGATATGCAAACCAGTGACAGAGTGTGTGGGTGACAGATAGCTGAAGAGTAAGGTTCCTGTATTGTCCAAGCTAAAATTTAGGACACATGATCTAAGTATAAATAAATTTATGGAGACAATGGGACCAAATAATTGAAACTGGGATGCACGTCAAACTTATGATAGCTGAAAGAGCTGGGCAGATAACTGGAGAGAGTAGTCTTGTGGTGCAGTGGGAAGAGTTTTGACATCTCTATGTCCCTGTGCCATAGGCAAAGACAAAGATGAATAACCCAAAGCCCCACCTTGCCTCTTCCAAACATAACAGAGAGTTAGTGACATCCTTTTTATGGCACTGGAGGAATGAAGAGCATCTCCCCTCTCTGCTCAGCTCCAGACCAGCATTTCCAACTGCTTCCTGAGCATCTTTCCCTTGATGTCCAGGAAGTGCTTCAAAGGGAACCTGCTGGTCCTTCTTTGACCTCAGTTCATGGCTTCCCCATACACAGAACCATACAAGCTAAATATAGCAATTATTTTGTCTTCCTCTTCCTCACTTAAAAAAAACAAAGCCAACTGGTCCCTGAGACCTTTTATTTCCATATTTCTACCACTGAAATATCTTTTCTGTTCCTACTGCCATCATGACCCTCTATTTCAACTACTTCATTGGTTCCTTAGTTAACATCCTTGCATTCAATCTCATCCTCTCTATTCCCTCCAGACATACACACACACACACACTTTCCTCCTGCGAAATCTTTGGATATTTATTGTCTAGAATAAACTATAATGTCATACAATAGTGCTGAAGGTTTTGCGCAATTTGATTTCAGACTCTTCTTTCTAACTTCATCCCAACCAACGAACGTATCCTGCGTTGGCTCACACTGGACTAGTCATTTCCTGGAATAAGCCTCTGTGCCTTTGCAAATGCTGTTCTTCTTTTCCCACTTTTCATTGTTTTATTTTTAGATGTCTCTCCCCCTGTGGAGCTTGTCTTAGGTCTCCTGATGAGAATTAATTCTTCTCTTCTTGGCGTTCCCTACAATGTCCCCGTCTATCCTAGCATGTTCAGAGGCTGACATGTATACATTTCCTCCTCTACCCGTCCCCGCACAGGCGTTCATCTTTAGACCCCAATCACTTAGCCCACTGCCAGCATCTAAAAGGTACTTGCTAATAAATGCATAAAGTCAGAGCTGAAATTCAAACCAAGGGAATTTGGCTTCCAAGCCTGGACCTTTCACCAATACAGACTATTTATCTCTGAATCACAAAATCTTTAGCACCATGACAATAAAGTGTCCTTGGTCACAAGGGAGAGCTGGTAAGAGGACATGAATGATTCAACATAGCTCATCTCCACTAATGGAAAAATGTCTCAAATCTTAAGTATGAGTGACGATAGGTCTATGTCAATCCTTTTTTTTTTTTTAATCCCTTAGTTATAATCCAAATAGCTGGAACAGAGCTGTGATTGTGGCCACAAAAATCTAAGGTTAAGAGAATTACTAATCAGAGGAAAGCAGTCACTGAGAATCAGGGCAGTAATGATATTGAACACTTTACATGTTACAATGCCTGGTATTTTTATAAGCTAATTTGAAAACTCAGAAAAATCCTTCCTTACAGATAAGGCAACTAAAGCTTAGAGATGTTAACTAACTCATGCAGAAACATATTTAAGTTTCTAAGATGAGATCTGAACACAGTTCTGAAAGACTTCAAAATTTAGCCTCTTTCCATACTCCAATAAACAAGTAAATTTAATTTTATACATTTTTTGTTGGTACAAACTAATACAACTAAAAATATCTGGATTAAGAATACAGTATAATTTTTATCTTAACTGATAGCTATTTCTTTTCTTTTTCTTTTTTTTTTTTACATCTTTATTGGAGTATAATTGCTTCACAATGGTGTGTTAGTTTCTGCTTTATAACAAAGTGAATCAGTTATACATATACATATGTTCCCATATCTCTTCCCCCTTGTGTCTCTCTCCCTCCCACCCTCCCTATCCCACTCCTCTAGGTGGTCACAAACCACCGAGCTGATGTCCCTGTGCTATGCGGCTGCTTCCCACTAGCTACTGATAGCTATTTCTTATCAGTTATAATTATTGGGAACACAGTGACCAAATGTTTTTCTGCAAACTACTCTTGCTTAGAATTCATACTGTACCTTGATAAGTAAGAAGCACAAGAAATAGTAAGATAAGACATGGAAACATTGTGGTTGTGTGTCCAGTTTCAGATACACTTTGTTGCAACCAGAGTTTCAGCTGGATGAAAAGACAAACTCAGCAGGTATGGGTTCTCACTTTGCACCCTCCTACCTGTCACTGTTCGGGTAGAAACTCTTTAAGTTTCCCCGCGCATCTTTTCCTGCCCAAAGGGACCAAGTCAATACCCAGTGAAGACATGTTGAAATGGAACAGTCTTGCTTCCTTTATTCCCTTATAATTATATGAGTTCTGTGATGCTTCTAAAAAATGTTCTAGAATGAGCATCAAAAAGGAAAGGAGAGGCCCCTGGGAAGACAACTCCTCCAAAACCTGTTGCTTGTGAGATTGCACAATGGCGAGAAACGTTTGTACTTAGAGCTCTTGGCAGTACATTCCGTCCAGATTGCTTGGCGTCCAATTCCGCTACTCAGCAGTTTCATTCCGATTGGCAAAAGAATTAGATTTTTATTGGATATTACTCAGTCTCTAGAACATATAGTAATTGCCTAATGGGAGTTCATGGGCATTTGTTACTGGAAATAGAAAACATTCAAGGTGAAGAGCTCAAAAATTTCAAAGTGTATTTGAAATTATCAAAGGACTGGGTTAGGCTGAAGGACCAACTGCTGAGATTCCTTCTGGCTCTAACATATATTGAACCTATGCATACCAGAGGCTGGCTTTGAACACTTTAGCATTTTCCTGTTTTCTCAAGGGCGCCTAAAGAAAGTGCCCAGAACAAAATTAAACTTTTAATATATCCTAATTTGAAAAGTACGAGTCTCCAGTTCTTTATTTCAGAGAGGTTTTTATAATATCTCCCTCATGGGATTGTTATGAAGATTAAATGTGTGTTGGAGTGAAAATGCTTTGTAAACTAAGATACTGTTATAATTTAGTTTTCTCCATGAGAAGTGGACAGGGAGTAGTTACAAATAAAACCATAAGACTGTTTAGTAGAGCAGAAGACCTCATTAAAATGCACATCTGCAGACTTCATCTGTAGACTCTGACATAGAATTGGTGATTGATTCTGCCTAGAGCCGTGAGGAAGCACGCATCCTGTTTTGTTGAATGAATAAATGAAGTGGATTTGAACTGAAATTGGAAGGACGAATGAGCTTTGAATGGAATGGATGTAGAGGATGGGGCAGGTAAAGAAGAATGTTCTAGACTGAGGAGCCTGCACGAAGACCAGACAATAGCAATGGTTTGGTCTGCGGTCGGCTGTGCCCAGACGTGTCAAGGGCATCATGTGAGATGAGATTGGAAAGGTGACTTGGGAACAGATCATGGAGGACCCTGAATGCCAGCTTGAGGGTTTGGATCAAATTCCATAACAATAGGAGTCATTGAAGGTTGTGGGGAAGGGAGACTGACATGATGTACAAACTTTCTGGGTTTTGCCTTGTTGCTTCTCCTAGCAGCATAATTCACCCCAAGATGTCTTGGATGGGCAAAACATGGCGATCGGCTGGCTGGCAGGAAGCTATGGAGTAGTTTAGCAAGAGTGACAGTAGGAGAAAAAGCAGGGTCATAGACACAAGGGATTGAATGAACGGCACAGGAGGGGAGCAGGAAGAGGCGTAGGGGATGGAGTTTTCCAGTCGGAATCATTGCCACGGGTGGAGGCAGAAACAGCAGAGTTGATCTGAATAAGGTCAGAGCTTTAGGTGATTTCCTTACCAATCTTGTGGTTTTATGTCTGTTACCAATTCAGCACACTCCAGCCAATCAACTCCAGCTTGGACCATTTTCTCACACTATTGCCAAGACCTCTGGGAGGTCCTTTGAGTGCAGTGACAGGCCCTTCCTCTTAAAGGAGAATGCCAGCTGCTTTCAAAGGAACGGGCCCTACTTTTTGGGTACTCCTTTCTCTATTTGTATGCTCATGGCAACAGAGAACACACAGATCGCTCCTACCCACAGCTCTGCAAATTAAGATTCACAGAGCTGCTAGGTGGGCAGTTTTTCAAGACAGCCTTTAGTTTTTGTGTTCTTTTCCCTTCTTGGCCCAGCACGACTAGTTAAATGCAGGAAATTAAGATCACATTGTCCGAGTGTGCCCTGACTAAATTCCATTAGATTGACAATCTCTATAAGTCTTGATTATTTTGTTCTTAAGTTGTCTTCATATGCATAAAAATGCATTGTAACCACCATCAAAAGATGTTTATTAAAAGTTCATTTGAGAGTGATGCTGGGTTATGCAGCCCTCAGGAGAGTAGGAAACGGTCACATCATCTGCCACGGAAGTGATGCTGAATTCTGTACAGGAAGCATTCCAGTTCCCCCGTTTCTGCCTTTTTGGGGGTTGGGGGAGGGGAGTAGAAGGCTATTGTTGGGTAGAAGCACCATAAAGAGATGCTCGTTCCTGCCACGGAAAGCCAGCTACTGATAAAACATTCCTCTCATCACAAGGAGACGGTAGAATTTTGCTAAGTATGTTGGAGGGAGCAAACCTTAGCAATATAATTAATAGAGACTGTACTTGAAGTGCTTCTTACAGAATGGGAGGTTTATTTCTCTGTTGGTGTTTTGGCCTTTGTCAAAAGGGGTGCCATCAGTCTCTGATCTATAGGGATTTATTATATAAGAAGAATAACACAGAAGAATGGGCTGTAATGTATAGAAAAAACAGTAAAAACACGAACACAGAAATTATTACATAACCTTTGCTTTTATTTGCTTTTGATGATGACAGCAAATAAAAGCAAGTGTCATGTATAACTGAGAGGCTTAAAAATTGCTGGATGACTTTCACTTATTCAATAACCATTCACTGGGTGGCTAGAAAATGCCGGAAGTGTCCGATGAACTAGAGACATAAAATTATACGAGACATAGTTCTACTCTCAGAGAGCTCCTGGTGTACCAAGGGCTATGGAAGCATAACCATAATGATGCCATCAGATAAGTGAAAATGTGGAAAGATGTAGGAGGCTCTCTGGGAGCCCAGAGGAGAGAGCGATTACTCTTTCTGGAAGTTGAGGGAAAGCTTCAGAGAGGGGGCAGATCTCCACCTGGGTCAGCAAGGATGAATTATTTATTTATTTATTTATTTTATTTATATATTTTTTTGGCCACACCGCCTGGCATGGGGGATCTTAGCTCCCCGACCAGGGGTCGAACCTGTGTCCCCTGCAGTGGAAGCACAGAGTCTGGAATGCGCTGGACTGCCAGGAAGTCCCTAAGGATGAGTTATTTAAATGAGAATTCCAAGCAGAGGCTAAAGGAGTGAAAAGGCATAGAATCAGTTAGAATATACGGTTTAACTAGGAAAATAGCGAGTGAGGCAGAGACTGTTGTCATTCCCCTTATTGCTCATTAAATCCCATTCCCATCAGGCATTGGTACCATATGCTTCTGAGGACTTGAGGCCCCGCTCCAGCCCAAGAGTATGGTCTTTAATAGTCTAAACCAATCACAGTCTATCAGTTCCCCTTACCAATGACTGTTTTTGGCATAGGCTGGTGTTATGAGTTGAACTGTCTCCCAAAAAGATATGTTGGAATCCTCACCCTGGTACCTGTAAATGTGATATATATATATATTTTTTGCAGTACGCAGGCCTCTCACTGTTGTGGCCTCTCCCGTTGCGGATCACAGGCTCCGGACGCGTAGGTTCAGCGGCCACAGCTCACAGGCCCAGCCACTCCGCAGCACGTGGGATCCTCCCGGACCGGGGCACAAACCCGTGTCCCCTGCGTCGGCAGGCGGACTCTCAACCACTGCGCCACCAGGGAAGCCCAATGTGATCGTATTTGGAAACAAGGCCTTTGCAGATGGAATCGTGGTAAGATGAGGTCATTAGGGTGGGCCTTAATCCAATATGACTGGTCTTTTTTTTTGTTTGTTTTTGTTTGTTTTTTTTTTTTTTTTGCGGTACGCGGGCCTCTCACTGCTGTGGCCCCTCCCGTTGCGGAGCACAGGCTCCAGACGCGCAGGCCCAGCGGCCATGGCTCACGGGCCCAGCCGCTCCGCGGCACGTGGGATCCTCCCGGACCGGGGCACGAACCCGCGTCCCCTGCATCGGCAGGCGGACTCCCAACCACTGCGCCACCAGGGAAGCCCTGACTGGTCTTTATAAGAAGAGAACACCATCTGATGATGCAGAAACACACAGGGAGAACACCACGTCATGAAGAGGCAGAGACAGGAGAGATGCAACTATAAACCAAGGAACACCAGGGTTTTCTGACTTTCCTCCTAGAGTCTTTCGAGAGGGCTGGTCCTGCTGACATCTTTTTTTTTGTGGCTGCGTTGGGTCTTCGTTGCTGTGCGCGGGCTTTCTCTAGTTGCGGCGCGCGGGAGCTACTCTCCGTTGCTGTGTGCGGGCTTCTCACTGCGGAGGCTTCTCCTGTTGCGGAGCATGGGCTCTAGGCACACGGGCTTCAGTAGTTGTGGCGTTCAAGCTTAGTAGTTGTGGCTCGTGGGCTCTGGAGTGCAGGCTCAGTAGTTGTGGTGCATGGGCTTGGTTGTTCTGCGGCATGTGGACTCTTCCTGGACCAGGGCTCGAACCCGTGTCCCCTGCATTGGCAGGCACATTCTTAACCACTGCAGCACCAGGGAAGCCCCCTGCTGACATCTTGATTTTGACCTTCTACCCTACTGTGAGATAATAAATGTCTGTTGTTTTAGGCTGCCCAGTTTGTGGTACTTTGTTACAGTAGCCCTGGGAAACTCATGGAGCTGGATAATGAAATGAGAAAAAGCAGCTAGGGACTTCTAGGGACACCTTCCTCCCTCTCCTTCTTAGAAAAGAACCAAGATGGGGCATTTCTCCCTCTGTCTTTGCCCATTACAGTTATGGTGGATGGAGCGGCTGTACCCATTTCCACAACAGCAAGGGGATCTGTCTGAGCACCAAGGCCAATCTGCAGAGTTTGGTAGAACAGAATGTACAGGCCCACAGTGATGTCATGGAATGGTTGAATTATCCTAGGATTTCTGGATTTTCTATTATATGAAATAATAAAATTTGCTATTTCCTGTGCCATCTTAAGGGAAAACACCTTAACTCATACATCAAGGGTTAGTGGTGTCTAGAGGAAATAAGTGAAGTCAGGAAGTCTTTTGTTTACTACCAGCTACTGGCCATGGTCACCATTTCCAATAAGTCCTATGCAAAAGGGACACTCCCCCAAAAGGCACATCCTTTATTACGAGCCAGTTCCAAATTCCATTAAGGCTTCTTCCCCGGTGAAGGGGACGGGCCCATATATGAGTCTTGAGGTCCTCCAGGCCTTTGTATGTGTTTCCCACCCCAGAAACATTCTCCCACCCCACCCTCTCCACCATCAAGCTATTCTCCACCCACCTTCTGGCTTTCAGCTTAGACACCGTTGCTTTGAGAAGATTTCATTGACTCCCAAGACAGGTTTAGGTGCCCTGTTAATGGCTTTCTGGTCACCCTGGACTTGCACCAACTTGGATTACACTGTATTGCAACTGCCTGTTTACTGTTGCTATCTCTCACTAGACTCTAAAGTCTTGGGGGCAGACACTGTAAATGTCCCACTTACTGTTTCATACCCAATCTAATACAAGGCCTGTCTCATAGTAGGCACTTGATAAATATGTATTAAGCGAATGAAAGACGTGGCAGTGCTGGCAGTCTGCAGTCTAGAGTTTACAACATTCTGATGACGGCCATGGAAAAGTGGGGCTGGGCAGGGCTTTGGCAAAATACAAAGGAGTGAGCCTTTGCCCCCAGCCTCTGGGTCCTATACTGGGATTCCTCCACACTCCTGACCTTTCCTTTTCCTCCCACCTTCTACTTTTCTTTCTAGTTCCCTTTAAAAATTTCTAGATCTGGCTCTTATTTGAACTGAATAGGTTAAAAAAAAAAAAAGGAATGATCATGGGTTACCTAGCATGACCAACTAATCTACTTTTCCTAGGGAAAAAGCAGTTTAAAAGTGCTTTTAAGGGACTTAAAAGCTGCTGGTCCAGTGGTAGGACTCCACACTTCCACTGCACGGGACATGGGTTCCATCCCTGGTCGGGGGAACTAAGATCCCACAAGCCGTCTGGCAAGACCCTCCAAAAAAACAGGAAAAAAAACCATGTGCTTTTAATACCAGTTAAACTACATGGAACTATGTCTCCAGAAAGCTCCTAAAAAATAATGTCAGGCATTTATTATAGGGAGGGAGGAGGAAGGAAGTGGGACTTTCATTACCTTTATAACATAGTCGGTAAGTAGTTGCCTACTTTGATCCCAGGGTTCCAGTAAGAACTTTTGGACATCATCCCATCTTTGATACTTGAAAACATTTTCCATAATGATCTTGGGGTAGTGTTAACCCAATCTAAGGTCATTCATTCCTAAAGGCTGACCATGCGTTTGTTTTATAGAGGAAGGCATGCAGTTTTTCTTTTATAGAGGAAGGCATGCAGTGTTCTGGTAGGTATAAGAATTCTAACGGCAATTTTTTTCTTTATTCATTCAAAAAACATTTGGGTGCCTCCCATGAATGCACCAAATACTGTGCTAAGCATCCGGTGATCAATGGTAAGATATTCAGGAGCCCTATCCTAGCGGAGTTTATATTCCAATGGGAGGACAGACTACAAATAAAAATATAAACTCCAAATGTTGTGAATGAAAGCAATAGATTGTTGAGATAAGAGAGTAAGGTGCAGGGAGGGCACCTAGTGGGTGATCACAGACAACTAATCTAAGAAGGTGACATTTAGGCGGAGACTTAAAGGATGAGAAGGAGTCAGCCTTCGGAAACGGGGTCACGTTCACCGTAAGTCAGTTAAAAATAGCCCGCAGGCTCTCCAGCAGCAAGGTTGGGCATATGGGCAACGAGGCTCCGCCGCCATCACTAAAGATGGCGGACAGGGGGCGGGGACGGGGAAACGGGGCGTGCCCGCGCCGTGATTGGTCAGTCAGGAGAGGCGTCACGTGGGCTGAGGGGAGCATCCGGGCTCCCGGCAGAGGCGCTGCGGAGGCTCCCGGGAGCGGGCGGCGCGGGGTTAGCGCGGCAAGCGGACAGCGGCGGGACCTCCCGGGCAGCCAGCGGGGACGGAGCGGCGCGCGTGCCGAGCATGGCGGGCTCCCTGCCTCCCTGCGTGGTGGACTGCGGCACCGGGTAAGAGCTGCGGGCGCCCACCCCGCTCCAGCGCGGCCCCGCTCTAGCCCCGGAGCCGAGCACCTGCCCGCGGCCCGCCCCCTCTCTCACCTGGAGGCGCTCCGCCCGGGGCCCGGGTCTCGGCCTACGGCTGGGCAGGTTCGGGGGGCCGGCCCGTCTCCGCGCCCCGCTCCTCTCCTCCACGCCCGCGAGGGCCACGCGCGGAGCTCGCTCCCCTTGAAGCGAAGAGGACCGAGGGGAGGAGTCGGGCCGGCTCGCCTCGCCTCCCGCCTCCTCTCTCCGCGCTCGGCCGGGGCCTCCCGGGATGCCAGGTTTCAGGCAGGCGGCTGCAGACCCCGCTGTCGTCACTTGCCTTCTGCCTGCCTGACGGTGGCCCTACCTTTTCACGTTCTTAAAAGGGGCCCTCGTTTTGGGTTCGCAAACGCATGCCATTTCTCCTTGCTCATGATTCTCACTTACTTGTGGAGGTTTTTATATTCATCTACCAAGTTGACACCTTTTTTTGCCGCCTACTCTGCTCTCTTCCAGGAGTGAATGGTTCTCTCGGGCTAAGCTCTTGCTTTAGTTTGCGTAGAGTTGCCTTTTCACTTAAAAAAAAAAAACCCAAAAAGACTCCATTTTGAAAAACAAAGTCTAAATTTGGGAAAGCCTGTTTGTGGTATAGTTTTTATTTCGCATTACTTTTGGGGTGTGATTGTTTCTTTTGGTGTTGTTGGGATATGCAAAAGAGACCTTAGGAAATTTCCTGTACTTTCTTTCAGTGGCCCCCGCTTCGCTGGTTTTAGGAAGGTGCTCACCGAATCCGTCTAGCTGGTGGTCTAGAAATTCAAGCTTGCCTGCTTGCAGTGTAGGTGAAGTACCTAATAAAGTAGCCTGGAAGTAAATTTAGCCTCTTAAAGATCTTTCAAGATGGGGTTTTAATCATGTTTTCCACAAAATATTCCATGGTATGTTCACCTTAGCCTTGATTCTTTTCTGTAGAGAAATGCACGTGGTTTAGTTTCCTTGACAACCTTGTAGGGGTGTCTCTTTAATTTGCTTCAGTCCGTCTCCTACGGATCGTTCTTTCCTTTTGCTGCTGAAGCCACCGGTGGTGGTTACAGGCTGGAAAAAAACTGCCTCTTTGCTGGTACTAATTTTCCTTTTTGAAATACACATTGTACCAGAAGTTCCAGGGCTCTTTATTTTAGAAGTTGTTTTGCTATCCAAAACCCAAGCCCAAACCAGTATTGATATTAACCCCCCACCCAGTTGTTGGCTTCCTTATTCAACCCCTCCTCCCAGGAACTGGTGTTCACGCCACACCCACCTGAGGTCTGTTTGTGTCAAGAGTGCAGGAAGCAGGTAAAAGAATTTTTCCTTCTCACATTTGCACGTGAGATTTTTTGTTTTTGTGGTTTTGGTCTTGTAAAACTATTGAAATGCAAAGCATTTCTTGGCAGAAGCAGTAACATGTGCCCACAGGGTTTGTCATACCTCTACTAATAGTAAGCTGGGGACCTTACTCATCATTCTTGCTGTAAATATCTAAAATGTGGTGCTCAGTTTTGACCTTTTGAGGGAGGTGGTATCTCACTTGGAGATGTAACTTCAGAATCTCTTTGTTTTATGGCCCAGTTATGTTATTGTCTTCAGGCCGTCGTAGGCTTTGGTGTCAGGACTTAGAAACAGTGGCCTGGAATCTTCCCAGTGGGTTTCACATGGACATGTTCTGTTGTGGAAACAACAGTGGTTAATGATAAATTTCCAGTGTCCAGTGTGTGGCCAGATGGAGCAGCGTGGAAGAGCCTAAATTTATTTAAGCTTGTTAGTAGCTCTTATATTTCCCATAGAGCTAAGTGGTTTTTGGATTGACTTTTACCTCAGAATACAATAAAAAGGGGTAAAATGCAGATTAAAAATAACTAGGACCAAGGAAAAGAATGGGCCTGGGGCGTCACCCTAAACTGTAGACCAGTGGTGCAGCCGACCGGCCTCACATTTGGCCTTAGTTTTCCTGTCTGACAAAATTATAAGAGGGTCATCATCAGTTATTTAATTCCTGTCATCGGGAAGGAAGAGAAATACCTGTTTCTCAGGTGAAAAAACTTTTCCTAGTACTAAATTCTAACAGAAAAATTCACACTGAATTATACATAGTGGACCTTAATGACTGAGTAGACAGTGTACTAAATAGTATTTTTTAATTGCAAATAAATTTCATCCTGGGAGCCTGGCCTCCTCTAATGAGCCCTGAGACCAGCTCAGTGAGCACAGGTGAGCTGGGAGCCATGATAATATGGACCACGGCTCTGCCTGCTCCGGAGATGAGGCTTCATTTACTTAAGTGAATTACTCGGCTGCTTAGTGTTCAGAGAATATCCCACAAAAACTATAGTGTTACTTCTCTTAACTGAACTTTTCGTATTTTTGAAGATTTTTATATTTTTAAACTTACTTTGAAAACTGTCAGATCTACTGAAAAGCTGCAATAAGAGTACCAGAAAGCCGGCTGCATGTTCTCTACCCAGCTTACCAACTATTAACATTTGCTTTATTGTTCTCTATGTACTATACACATTATTATTTTCTGAACTGTTTGTAAGTCGCAGACATCGTGCTGTTTTATACCAAGATACTTCAGTGTATCCTTTATGAAAACAAAGACCTTCTCTCATATAGTCACAGACCAGTGATCAAAATCAGAAAATTTAACGTTTATGCAGTAGAGTTGTCTACTAAGTCTGGATCCCATGAATGGTCCCATTATGTCTCTGGACGTGCAGCTCTCTGCCCTCATCCGGCACCGTACACTGTGTTTGCCTGTCATCGTGTCTTTTTAGTCTCGTTTCACTGGACCAGTTCCTTAGCCTTTTTCTGTCTTTCAGGACAGCGACATTTTTGACAGTCAGTTGTTATGGATCATGTCCCTCAATTTAGGCTTGTCTGGTGTTTCTTTCTGACAGATACAGGGTGTGTATTTTTGTCAGGAGTACCACAAGTGATGTCAAAGCTTCTCAGTGCATCACATCAGAAGGCTTTTCCCCTCCAGCTTTATTGAGCTGTACTTGACACACAACATTGCATAAGTTTAAGGTTACAACGTGTTGATTTGGTACATTTATATATTGCAAAATGATTATCACATTACGATACTAACACCTCCATCCCGTCACATAATTACCTTTTTTTTTTTTTTTTGTGGGGAGAATAATTTAAGATCCACTTGTCTTGGCAACTTTCAAGTATAAAACATTATTATGAACTATAATCACTGTGTTGCCCATTAGCTCCCCAGAACTTACTCATCCCATCAGAAGGCTGAAGACAGTTGATGACATTCATTTGGATTATTTGGATACGGTGGTGTCGACTAGATTTCTTCATTGTACGGTTACTGTTTTCCCCTTTGTAATTAATGTCATTTGTGGAGAGATATTATGAGATTATGCAGATGCCCTGTTCTTCCTTAAACTTTCAGCCATTAGTTTTAGTATCCATTGGTGGTGATTCTTCTTCTAATGGATTATTACAGTGATGGTTGCAATATTGTGGTTTTTAAACTTTAGTATCTTGTACATTTATTAGTTAACATTTTACTGTAAGGATGCACTTTTCTGTGGTTCCCATTTATTTATTTATCGTCTGTATGGGTTATTATCTTGTTCAAAGAGTTATTTATGTCATTCTTACTGTATTCAGTGGATTATGATTTCTTGTTGCCATTATTTGTTTTGACGCTTAAATTGTCCAGATGTGGCCAGCAGAAGCCCATTCAGGCTGTTTCTGGAGTTCTTTAGACATGTCCCCGTCATTTTTTGAGCATTTTGTTATTACTAAAAGACTGCAACGTAGCCAGTGCAGTGCATTTGTCTTTTTGCATTTTTTCTGGAGCATCTCTGAGATAGGTTTCTAGAAGTGGGATTTCTGGGTCAAAGGGTATGTGCATGTGTAATTTTGCTAGACAGTGTCAAATCCCACTCAGTAGTGTGTGTCTTCACCAGCAACGTGTGAGAGTGCCTACGGCTTCTTACAGACTCACCAGCAGAGTAATTGCCAAATTAAATTTTTTTTTTACCAATCTAGAAGGTAGGAAATGATATCTTATTGTAGTTTTAATTTGAATTTCTTATATTATTATGTGGGAAGATGAGCATCTTTTCGTATGGTTAAGAGGCATTTGCGTTTCTGTTTTCTGTCTCTTCGTTTCTCTAGCCAGTTTTTCTGTGGGTTTTTAAGTCTTTTGCTTCTTTATTTTTAGAAGCTCTTTATGGATTGGGGTGTGGTGAGGGTCCCACAGACCACCCGCAGGTTCATTGATTTGCTAGGAACAAGCACAGGATGATAGTGAAAAGGTAAAAGCAAGAACAGCCAAGGAAAAAGGCACATGGGGCAGAGTCTGGAGGAAACCAGGAGCAAGCATCCGGAATCCTTTCTCAGTGCCCAGAGTTTTTATTGGGGGCTGGTCCTGGCACCTCCTGCCTAGCACAGACCAGAATTCCAGAGTCCCAGAAGGAAGGCAGGTGTTCAGCATAAACTGTATTTGTGTTAATTTTATAATCTGCTACTTTACAAAATGCTCTTATTGTTTGTATGAATTTTTCCCTTGATCTTTAGGGTTTTCCAGATACAGAATTTTGTCATTGGCAAATAGAGATTGCTTTCCCTCTTCCTTGCTGTTTTTAGGAGCTCTGATTGCCTTTTCTTTTCTTTATTTTGACATGCTGCAGTGGCCATTGCCTCCAAATAATGTTAAATAGGAGTGGAGTTAGTGGGCATTATCCTTTTGTTGCTTACTTTAGTGGAATAGTTTCTGGTGTTTCTAAAATAAGTAAGATGCTGGCTTTTGGGCTGCTGTGTGTATGTACATACTTACACACGTATACAAATATATGTTAAGAAAGTTATACAAATATGTTAAGAAAGTATCTGTCAACTGCTATATTTTGGAATGTTATAACATGAATGAGTGTTGCATGTTGTATGATTTCTTTATAATAAATGGAACATGTGGTTTTCTTCCTTAGCTAGTTAATATGGTGGATTTCCTAATATTGAACCACTCTTGCATTCTGTAATAATCCCTACTTGATCATGCTGCATTATTTTTTGATGTGTAGGTAGATTCTGTTAATATTTTATTTAGATTTTCATGTCAGTATTAGTATGAATTATAGTTTAGTTTTCTGGTGCATTCTTTGTCAGATTTCGAGATCAGTGTTACACTCTCTTCATAAAACAAATTAAGAAGTTTTCTTTCTTTTTCTGTGCTCTGGAATAGTTTAAGTAATTTTGGGATTATCCGAGTTTTAAAGTCCTGGTAGAATTCCCCAGTGAAACTGTCTGAGCTTAGTGCTTTCTTGAGAGGAGAGTCCTGCTGCCCTTTACATTTCTTCTAAGGCTGGTTAGACTTCCTCCCTCGAGTGGAATCAATTTTGGTATGTTGTATTTGTCTAAAGAAAAATTCTATTTCATCTAGATTTTTCAAATTTATTTATGTACTAGTCTCATGATTTTAAAAAATCTTTGTTTTTATGGCTATTTTTCCCTTTGTTGCTCAAATTTATTTTGTTTTCATCCTTTTTTCTTTTTTTTTTTTTGCGGTACGCGGGCCTCTTACTGTTGTGGCCTCTCCCGTTGCGGAGCAACAGGCTCCAGACGCGCAGGCTCAGCGGCCATGGCTCACGGGCCCAGCCACTCCACGGCATGTGGGATCTTCCCGGACCGGGGCACGAACCCGTGTCCCCTGCATCGGCGGCGGACTCTCAACCACCGTGCCACCAGGGAAGCCCCATCCTTTTTTCTTCATGGCTTACCTAATGATGTGCCTATGTTGTGGATCTTTTTTTTTTTAAAGATAAGCTTTGGGGTTTATTTATTAGTTGTTATTTTTCTGTTTTTTTTTTTTTTTTTTTTTTGCGGTACGCGGGCCTCTCACTGCCGTGGCCTCTCCCGCTGCGGAGCACAGGCTCCGGATGTGCAGGCTTAGCGGCCATGGCTCACGGGCCCAGCTGCTCCGTGGCATGTTGGATCTTCCCGGACCAGGGCACGAACCCATGTCGCCTGCATCGGCAGGCGGACTCTCAACCACTGCGCCACCAGGGAAGCCCTATTTTTCTGTTTTTTAATTTATTTCTACTTTTATTTCTTTCTTCTGCCTTCCTGTTTTTTTTTGTTTTTGAGTTGGATATTAAATTCATTTTAATTTTCCCTTTATATTGAAAAAGTATTTAATTTTGGCTGTTATGTCTTTAACTACATGTATTCCTTATGTACAGGGATTTGGGTATAGTTTCTCATTATCGTTTTCAAGGCATTTCTGTATTTTTCCTTTGAATTTCCCTCTTAACTCAATATTTCTATACTAGTATGTTTTAAAAATTTCAGGTAAAAGGGCCTTTTTGTTTTTAATTCTAGTTTTATTACATTATGGTCAGAGTGCTGTTTATATTCTGTTCTTTAGACTTCACTGTGTCTAAGATATGGTCAATTTTGTGAATGTTCTGTATGTACTTGGAAAGAGGAATATTCCCTATTGGTATGATAGGAGTTCAGTGTATATCTGTATGAGCTATCTTATTAATGATGTTATTTAGGTCTTCCAGTTTTTTTGTCCACTTACTCTTTAACTGAGAAAGGTGTGTTAAGTGCTCCTATCACTAGTGTGTTTCTTGTTTATTTCTTCTTGCTTTGTGAAAGTTACTGCTGCCTTATTGAGTGCCTGCCTGTGTAGATTTGACTTACTGATTTTGAACTTCACCAGGGGTGATATAGGTGGGTTGTTTGTTGGGAAATCTCCTGGTCTTATGGTCTTTGGCTCTTTCCTTTTGAGCTGGTCATTTTCCCCAGAGGATATACTTCTGATCATCTGCTTGGAGGGTGGGGTCTGGGTGCCTGTGTTGTGTGTGAGAGCTGAGTTGGGGGCAGAGAAGGGCGTGGGAGAGGGCCTCTGAGCCGTCAACTTTTTTCTGTATTCAGTCAGGTAACCTCTTTCTTTTCAGAATGGTTCCCGGACTCGCCCAGGCCAGGTGACTTGGGAGTCCAGAGGCCCTTGGCTTTACACTCTCTAGAGTCTGCTTGTGGGAATGCGGGGGTCAGGGAAGGGTGGTCACCCTGAGGTGTGGGGCGGGAGGGAGCAGTATCACCTCAGCTTCGTGTTTTGGGCCCTTCAGTCCTGGTTCCACAGGTGCCTGTGCAGCCACCCATTCCGGGGCTTTTCAGGGTCCGGGGTGTGTTGGGCTGGTTCTCAGCTTTGCCCACTGCTGGATTTTATATACCTCTAAAGCCACTTACTACTGGTCCTCTGCTATCCAGGGCCAGAATTTTGCTGTTACCTCCTCTTCTTTTCTCCCTATTGTTGTGGTTTATATATCTTAAAAAAATCATTTTGCTTTGGTTTTAGTAGGGCTTCAGGACAGAGTGAAATTAGATCATGTTTAGTCCACTCTTTTACCTTGGAAGTCAGAGTTCACTTGATAATGTGCCAAACCCACAAAGAGGCCACACATCATGATCTTCTATTTACTAGCCATAGGGCAAAGAATGCTGCTGTAGAAGAAGAAATGGACAGGTATATAGAGTAATGTAAAATTTACAGATCAAATAGAGAAAAAGAAAAGAAAGGATATTGGATTTAGATAAAATAATTAATAAATTTGAACTTACATGTTTAACTGTGTCCTATAAACAAAGACTACCCTTTTCTGTATGACAGACAACCCAAGAAACGTTTGAAGAACTTGATCATATGTTAATATACAGTGTACGGTGTGGGGAGCGTATATTATTTAGAACTCTATCATTAGGATCTGGGAGCAATTTTAGTTTTATCAAAATCATATTCTGGGGCTTCCCTGGTGGCGCAGTGGCTGAGAGTCCGCCTGCCGATGCAGGGGACACGGGTTCGTGCCCCGGTCCGGGAAGATTCCCACATGCCGCGTGGCGGCTAGGCCCGTGAGCCATGGCTGCTGTGAGCCTGTGCGTCCGGAGCCTGTGCTCTGCAACGGGAGAGGCCACAACAGTGAGAGGCCCGCATACTGCAAAAAAAAAAAAAAAAAAAAAAAAAAAAAAATCATATTCTGAGTCAGTGTAGTCACTTTTTTAAAAACTGAAAACATCTTAGGAGGGGGTAGAGCTATTCTGGTTGAAGTTGGGCGTTTGAGACTGGACCTCATAAGAGGTCTCAATCAAAAAAACCTCCCTGCAGGATACAGTTTCAAAAACATTGTTTTAAAATGTGACATTTCCACTTTCAAACATAAATTAATTGAGCTTACATTGTCACCTTCTGCTCTAGACACATGGTTGTAGGCGGGATATATATAAGTATGTTGAGTTGACGGTAGTTAGATTAATCCTCCTCACTGCAGGCAGTTACTGCTGTGGGCAGAGGGGCCTTTAACAAGAGGAGCGAAAGAAGTTTTGCACAAGGACCTTTTAAAATGTTTGGGGCAAATAAGGATATACTTTATTTACAGAAAGAGACATTGGAGGATACATGAGAATAGGATGGAAGGCGAAATGGGGTAGATGGGTGTAGGAGTGAGAGTGAGACTTTTTATAGGTACCTTTTTAGAGTGTTTGGAAGTTTGAACTATGAGAACATATTTGGTTAACAGGCAGAGTTGTAACTCTTGGTCTTGCTTTATGCAGCTATTGATCTGTTTCCGTATCTTCTGTCTGTCCTGATTTCCGTATGAGAAAAGGTCTCAGGTCAGGGGATGTGTGGAAGGTGGCACTGAGTTTGAGAATATGGCTGGCAGTCTGTAAGCTTAGTTTATGTATTTTTGAGAATGATGCTTGCCCCCACCATGCTGGCTATCCTTTGGGAAGATGGTGTTCAAATAAACAAACCAAAAATCAAAGCCTTTTAATATAAAAATTGTTGATCTTAATTCCTTATGTACACATGTTTGGGAAAATCTGATTGATGTGTCTCTTCATGTATCAGGTATATCAGATGTACACAGAACTGGAAGAGAAACGATACAGAATTTTAGTATAGAAAGACTTTCAAGGTAGAAACTGCAAAGGAAATTATTCAGGAAAATAACTGGCAGATTTGATCACCTAAATTGTTGAAACGATTTTATATATATATATATATATATATATATATATATATATTTTTTTTTTTTTTTTGCGGTACGTGGGCCTCTCACTGTTGTGGCCTCTCCCATTGCGGAGCACAGGCTCCAGATGTGCAGGCTCAGTGGCCATGGCTCACGGGCCTAGCCGCCCCGTGGCATGTGGGATCTTCCCGGACCGGGGCATGAACCCGTGTCCCCTGCATTGGCAGGCGGACTCTCAACTACTATGCCACCAGGGAAGCCCCTAAACAATTATATTTCAGAAAATGTATAACTGAAGGTAAACAACAAACTCAGAAAAATTGGTAATATATATGAGCAAGCATTAATATCCTTAGTATGTAAGAGTTTACACAAATTGATAAGATCCAAAAGTCTAGTAGAAAAATTATCAATTCATGGAAGAAATACAGATCATGAGTACACATCAGATAACATTCAGTAGTAAAATAAAATTATTGACTGTGAGATCCTTTTACTTTTTGAATTAGGAGGTATTTTCCAGAAATGGTAATGTTTAACATTGAAGTAGGGATTGTTATTACTCACCTTGTACCAATGAAGCAACTAAAATAGGAGGGATTAAAGTCACTGAGCTAGTGCTGTGCTTTGAACCCAGCACTGTGGGCCCCATTAACTCCCTCACAATATGAAAATATACTGTTTTGCAACTATTTTTACTATGAACTTCCCTCTGGGAACTGCTTTTGCTGCATCCTATAGATTGTGTAAGATTGTGTTTTTTACTGGCATTTGTCTCAAGGTATCTTTTAATTTCCTCTTTGGTTTCATTGTTGATCCATTGGTTTTTTAGCACAACTGTTTTCAAATTATATCTATATATGGCCAGTAACATAAGTCTGCTTCATTTTTGTTGGTTGTGTTGCATTTTATTGAATGATTGCAATATAGTTTATCCTCTGTTTATGGCATTTGAGTGTTTCCAGTTTTTTCGTTGTTTTGCTGTTATAATGCTGTAGAGAACATTTTTTGTGCATATCTTTTCATACATGTAAAAGTGCTTCTGTGGGGTAAATACCTAGAAATGTGCTATTTGGACAGTAGGGTGTATGCATTTAAAACTATTTGGATAATATGGTATATGCATTTATAATGTTGATAGGTAATGTGAAACTTCTCTTTGTAATGACACTTCAGCCTTTTAATAACACCCATGTATAATTTACTACCACCTTCTTCCGTATTTGCCCAGATTTTGAATGCTTTTGCATTAAATTTATAGGTGAATTTAGTGATATGTGATGTTTCTTTTAAAACTCTTGACTCCTCCTGTATGAATAAGGTGTGTCTCTGTTTGTCTCCTTGTATATGGAGAGTTCTTCACATCATATGGTTTACTCTCAAGGGTAATATTTTTCTGTGTTGTTGCCATTGTGAATGGGATCTTTTCATCCAGTGTATAGTCTCACTTGTTACTGGTAGGAAAGTTGCTGATTTTTGCCTCTTCATTGAGTAACTGGCCATCTTGCTGAATTCCCTATTGCTTTTAGTTTTTCACTTAATTTCCTTTGATATTCCAGGTCTGTAATTATGATTTACAAATAAATTTTGCCTCCTCTTTCCCAGTACTATTCCTTTTATTTAGTTCTTTGTGATTTGTATTATCTGGTTCTTCCAAAACAATGTTAAATGAGAGTTATGGTGGTGGGTCTCCTTGCCTTCATTCTGTCTTCAATAGGAATGCTTCTAGTTTTTCACTGTCTTTTGGTTTGAGAGATTCCCGCCCCCCCATGATCTCTTCCTAAGGATTAACTATTTCTGTTTTGAGCCTTTTTTTTTTTTTCCCACTACTAGATTGTTTTCATCACACCCTAATTACATAAATAGTTTGCATTGAAAAGCATTTCCTACATTTTTTTTTCCATAGAATACTTAAACACACAGTATTCTAAATAAGACAGACTCGGTACATCTGAGTCCTTTCTTCTGAGCCTCTAGCCAGTATTAAACTTCAACATTACAGGTACATTTTAGTAGATGGTTTTGTGAGAACATGAGCATGAGGATGGGGAGCTTGCGTTACCTAAAAATTCACAGGTGATCGCATGTGGTACAGTTTAGTCAGTGATTCCTGGGCTGGTTGATCGTCAGAACCATGGCAGGGGAGGGGCAGGGGATGTTTAAAATATGGACGCCCAGGCTCCTTCTCTGTGATTCTGGGACAGGCCCTGGGAATGTGTATTTTCAGAAGCTTCCCAGGTGATCTGATCAGTCAGGCTTGGTACATTCTTTCTAGATGCCTACCCAGATGATCTTAAACTCACCTGCCAGATAATGTGGGCCATGCTACCATGAAAAACTCAAATCTGAAATCATGTTTCTAACAGGTGACCATTTTAAAAAAAGTATAATTCACATCATTTATTGTACGACTTTCATTTATTTATTTTTACATTACATTTTTCTTTTTTTAAAATTGAAGTATAGTTGATTTACAATGCTGTGTTAGTTTCTGGTGTATGGCAAAGTGATTCAGTTATACATGTATACTTTTTTATTATAGATTATTACAAGATATTGAATATAGTTCTCTGTGCTATACAGTAGGACCTTGTTTATCTGTTTTATATATAGTAGTAGTAGGAGGAGGAGGAACACTTGTTAGTTAAATTTACAGTGTTCTGTTTAATAGGGTCTTGTTGAAGTTGTATGTGAAACTGTATTGAAGATTTTGTTAATATTTGAATGTCTCTTAAAAAATATTGTTACATGTTCCTTACGTTGTGATTATTCAAAGTGAGAAAACCTAAGTGTATTTGATGCTATATAAAAAATAGCATAGGAAGATTCAGAGACATTAAATTACCATAAAGTGATCTGAGTAATTTCTGCTTTCGCCAGTGGTTTTAATTGTTTCAGTTTTGCTAGCAAAGGAAGGGAAGACCTCATAGTTAGTTGTTAGTACCTACAAATATTAATATAGTTTAATGTTAGTTTGCCTCAGTCATGAAGATCATTGTTTGCCGAATGTTACTGCTGCAAGGTACTCATGTGATTCTGTGACAGAAAGCTTCCCTCCTGTGAAGGCTGTGCTGTCTCAGAACATGGTGACTTCAGAATCTGAACACTCTAGCAACTGATGCCAAGTGGCATGTGGTAGTGGCATCATCAGTATGTAGTTGAATTTTAGAGCTGTGGGCCTGAAAAGGGCCCCATGCACTTCTGCAGCCTGACCTTTTGCTGCTGTGGGCCATTGTTTATGATTTCAGGGCACAGAACTTGGGATGGAGTTGAGCCATGGTTGTTGAAGGACACGTGGTACTTTTAGTTTCACTGCCGGTGCAGTTTATCTCCATCACTTCACAAATTAGTTTGTGGTGTTTAGAGTGGGCATGGCAGAAAGACTGAGTAATATGATTTGGGACACAGTACGTCCTGTTTTTTAAAAAAAATTTCAGGGACTTCCCTGGTGGTGCAGTGGTTAAGAATCTGCCTGCCAGCGCACGGGGTGTGGGTTCGATCCCTGGTCCGGGAAGATCCCACATGCTGCGGAGCAACTAAGCCCATGCGCCACAACTACTGAGCCTGCACTCTAGAGCCTGCGAGCCACAACTACTGAGCCCATGTGCCACAACTACTGAAGCCCATGCACCTAGAGCCCGTGCTCCGCGACAAGAGAAGCCACCACAATGAGAAGTCTGCGTACCGCAGCGAAGAGTAGCCCCCGCTTGCTGCAACTAGAGAAAGCCTGTGTGAAGCAACGAAGACCCAACTCAGCCAAAAGTAAATAAATAAATAAATAAATTAAAAATTTTTTTCCAAAAATTTAAATTAGGAAATATTTCAAAGATACAGAAAAATAATAGTAAAAAATAACTGAAACATATAGCTAGCACTGTTGTAGTGCTTGTTCTATTTATCTTTTTAATATATTAACTCACTAATCCTAGGGGGTAGGTTGTATTATGATCCTCCTTTTAACAGATGGAGAAACTGAGATACAGATAGTTACACATTTGGCAAATAACAGAGCTGGGATTTGAACTTTGGCAGTCTGGTGCCAAAGTGCATGGTCACAACCAATACAATACACTCTGTTGCCTTTCAGAAATACTAAAAGTAATATAAAGGACGTGAATGATACTTAGCGCCTAATTTTAATAAATGTTAGCATTTTTCTATACAGTTGACCCTTGAACAACAGTGGGGCTAGGGGCACCGACCCCCCCGCCCCACAGTTGAAAATTCGTGTATAACGTTTGACTCTCTCAAAACAACGACTAATAGCCTACTGTTGACCTTACTGACAACATAAACAGTCGATTAACACATATTTTGTTGTATGTATTATATGCTATATTCTTAAAGTAAGTTAGAGAAAAGAAAATCATAAGAGAAAATACATTTATAGCACTGTACTGTATTTATTGGTACCATAAGTTTACATCATCTGTTTACAAGATGAATCATCTGTCAGTACCTACATCAGTATTATACAAAACACTGTAGATGTTATATGTGTTACTAACACTAGACATCAAAAATGAAAAGAAAATGTGAAAAAGGAATTCATATTTACTTACAATGCATTTCAAGCATTAATAACGAAGAGGCAGCAGTATGATGGAAACCTAGTGTAATTGATACATCTGCTTCTCTGTAGCCCAGCCTATATACACTGATGGATGAATTGTTATAGAATTTTTATGGTAAACAGTATTACAGTCATATTCATAATACAGTTTTGGAAACATTGTTGCATTTTAAACACCACCACTTACCTGTGATGATAGACTGATCTGCAGGTTCTGCAAGTACTGGAGAGAGAGAGAGTGAGAGAGAGAGAGAGAGAGAGAGAGGGAGGCATACTGTAATGTAACTCTTTGAAAGCAAAGTAAGAAAATGAACACATTATTAATTTTATTTTATTTTTTTATTTTATTTTTTATTGAAGTATATAGTTGATTCATTTATTAATTTTATATTATATATCACTTAACCTTGCGCCTGTGTAAGGATAGGCTATCCAGTTCAGTGTAAGTCTTGCACACGATCTTCTACACATATGTTTTTGTATATTTGTTGGAAAAAAATCCACACATAAGTGGGCCTGTGCAGTTCAAACGTGTGTTGTTCAGAGGGTCAGTGGTATTAATATTTGTTTCAGGTATTTTTTTTTTTTGAAATAACCCTATTAGACAAAACCAAGTGTGAGAGGTTGTATTAGACAATTGTCTTTGGTCTTTTCTTGTCCCATCAAATTGTTTTTCTGACAATTTGCATCCCCCCCTTTCAAACACTGGTTCCTTCCCCAGCAGTTTGCCAGTGATTGCCTTTTCTTACACCTGGTAAGAACTCTTTCAGCACATACTTACGGAGTGTCTGCCACAGCCAGGACTGTGCCAGGGTGGAGATAAAATCAAGAAGAAGGACCCTGGGGCTTCCCTGGTGGCGCAGTGGTTGAGAGTCCTCCTGCCGATGCAGGGGACGCGGGTTCGTGTCCTGGTCCGGGAAGATCCCACATGCCGCGGAGCGGCTGGGCCCGTGAGCCATGGCCGCTGAGCCTGCGCGTCTGGAACCTGTGCTCCGCAACGGGAGAGGCCACAATAGTGAGAGGCCCGCGTACCGCGAAAAAAAAAAAAAAAAAGAAGGACCCTGTTCTGGTCATCCTGCAATTTATAATCTAACAGTGTGGGAGGGTGGGCTTCTTTAAGTACGAGGTGGGTGGTGTGGCTGGTGAGCTAAGTGGCCCCTGTTAAAAGCACAGACTTAGGTGCAGTGCAGTGATTCTAGTGATTTCTGGCCTGCTTGTTAGCTTCTCTGGACTTCTTTAGCCTTGGGTCAGTCATTCACTTCGTTTATATTTGTTATTTGGAATTTACTTCCAGAAAAATGGTTCAGTTGAAGATGATCCAGAATTCTTAAAGTTCAGTATATATTGCCTCCCCTGGACTCTGGGTTGGCTTCGACTCTGCTTTTGGGTCTGGCGAGCCCTGGAGTCGAGCACTTGTGGGTCCACTTGGTTTGTGTACTTCGGTAGAACTTGGGAGTGCCCTCAGGTGGGTCTTGCCTTTTATAAACTCCTTGTTGGGCCTGACGGGTCTCAGGGCCTGGCCTTGCCCAAACTCTTGTGACACCAAGACCTTAGTTCCTTGGAGACTGAGCAGTAAGGCATGATTTAAGCGGACCCGACTTGCTTTTCTTGTCTCCCTAAATCTTATTTATTTAATGTGTGTTCAAAAATAGTAAAATTAGCATACAATTAAAATACATTTAAAAATCATAAAATTAATTTATTAGAACTTGGAATGTATTAATTACATCAAAAAATTTAGTATCAAGAATCTTGAAATAACTTGTAAAATAGCATGAATTAATAAAGTTGCTTTCAGCACTGCTGGGAAGCGTTTTTATTCCTCGGGAGCATTACTGCAGAATGATGGCTCCTTGTCTCGACCTGACCGCTTGGTACGGAGGGCCTGCTGAGAAGGGGGGCACTCAGGAGTCTTTCCAGGCTCACATTTCCAGCAGATGGTTCCGGGGGGTGGTCCCCACCCCACTTTTTTTTTTAATTTAGGAGATAAGCAAATGCTTTTGGAACAGATGGTAGTATTTTGGCATTCATTTTAGTTAAGACTTTTGGAATCCATCATAAAGAGTATCTTGACAGAAGATGGGCTCATTCTGAAATGAGATGATAGAGAGCTGCTTCTGTCGGATACTCTCAGTACCTGGCAGTAGCTCTTCTAGACATGTGCCATGACACTTTAAGAAAATTATGGAATTCCCTAGCCCCCCCAAAAGTTCGTGAAGTTTGGGAAGCAAGTACATTTTTTTGAGAGGCAGCTCTGGAATTGGAGCCTGCATATTTAGAGTTGGGTTCTTTTTCTGTTCACTAGCTGTTTGGCTCTGGGCAGCTTAATTAACTTCTCAGTGCCTCAGTTTTCTCATCTGCAAAACAGGGATAATATTTACTTCCTTTGTAGGATTTTTGTAAAGATTAAAAGAATATAAAAGCACCTTAAAATTATTAGGGATACACAAATGTAATTCATGTGTTAATATATGAATTTTTCCAGTAGAAACAGGCATAATATTTTATGTTTTTGTAACTGCTTGCTTATCTGAAATTAGCGTTTGATTCTTAGTCATCACGAGGTTTGTTTTTTTTTTTTTCTTTAATTTCACGGGTGTATTTTCAGTCTTGATATTTTAGGACTTGGAGAGCTTATAATAAAAGACATTAATGGGATATAGAGGAGAGTATTATTATCTAAACATGTGTTGATGACTTTGTGCTTTTAGGTATACCAAGCTTGGCTACGCAGGCAACACTGAGCCACAGTTCATTATTCCTTCATGTAAGTAAAGCTCCACCCTCGGTTTATAAAGGATTGTGTTTCTTATAATTGTTCTAAACATTCTAATTCTGTTTTTCACGGTATATGAATTTACTTGCCGTCTTCTTTTAGATGATTGTTCTGGTTACTGGGGAGTTATTTATGTTGCCATCTGGCTGCTGAGTATTGCTATCGGCCGTAGCTGTCACCTAAACCCTCCCAACTTTCTAGTCCTTTGATTCTCTTCTGATACAGTCCTTTGTCACAGTCATTGGAGTTTCAGCTTGGGTGGTTGGCAGAGGCCTTCATTCAGTCATACATGTCTCAGCTACTTAAAAGACGTATATGTGGTTCCTTAAGGTTAATTTGTAATTTTAAGTAAGTACAGTTTTATTAACTTAGCACTTTGGTGGACTATCTATTGTATTACACTATTCACTTTATTGAAAGATATTTTATTTTTTTTGAAAGGAGAGGCCTGTTTTATTATGTTCTGAAGTGTTCTGTTTTTGTTTAAATGTTAGTCAGTAGAGCATAATAAGGGAAGAAATGTCCACATTTTGGCCAGAGTGCATCCTGCCCACTCTTTATTCACAGGAGACCCCAAGGTCAGGTTGGTTGTCCACAGGGTAGAATTCTTCTCTGAAATTGTTTAACTTCCGGGTTATTTTTTGGAGACCGTTTACCAAAGAGGCAGTATGTCAGTCAAGAGTGGAGTGAAGTTCTGTCTCCTAAATGTAGCCCTTGTAAGATAAGTCACGATCTTAGAAACTGTAAGCTGTCGTGGGCGCAGGGACTTCTGAGCAACAGGCTGCTTGACCCCGGTAGAGCGTGAGCAGCCTCGCAGAGCGTCGGGGAAGGAGCTGAGTTCTTAGTATTTGTTCAAGGGAGACCAAAGCCTTTCTGGTGGATACGGGTATTCAGATTGCTAGAAAGTGCGCCCTCATTCCTTGAGAACATTTAACTCACCTCATTCCAGGTCCTTGCTTGCTGGATAACTGATCATGAACTTGATTTTCTAGGTCTAAATACTTGGTTACTATGATGGGGTGTCCTTGACAATAGGCACGCTTGGTCTGCTGGTCCTCATTTTAAATTCATGATTTGTTTTATTAGTCTGGTAGGGCTGCCATAACAAAATACCGTAGACTGGATGTCTTAACCAACAGACATTAATTTTATCACAGAATAGAAGCTTGAAGTCCAAGATCAAGGTGCCGTCAGGGTTGGTTTCTGGTGAGGCCTCTCTCCTTGGCTTGTGGATGGTGCCTTCTCACTGTGTCCTCACATGGCCTTTTCCTGTTTGTGTGCATGGCTGAGAGAGAGACCTCTGGTATCTCTTCTCTTCTTATAAGGACCCCAGTCCTGTGGAACTGAGGCTCTACCCTTATGACCTCATTTAACCTGAGAGGTCCCATCTCCAAATACAGTCACATTGCAGGTTAGGGCTTCAACATAGGAATTTTGAGGGGACACAGTTCAGTCCATAACAATTGGCATTCTGAAGGGTAGATCAGTCTTCTGTGAATTTCATATTGTGAATGCCAGAGAACTGGATCATTCCATGCTGAATTGGTGAATTGGAATTGGACTTTCTGATTTTTCAAAGCAGATTAGTTTTAACCTTGTGAAGTGCAGCAGCTCTAAGAGGATTACTTTGCACCTCTTGCTTTAATACAGTTGTTGGCAGCACCACTTCACCTGTCATCATTAACAGAGAGGGGATTGAAGTCAGCTATTAGCAGGATTCCATTCACTGTCAGCAGGCGCGGCAGCTCTCACATTGGTGCTGAGAACAGCAGTGGTGGAAGCTAGAAAGAAAAAGGTCAAGGAGGCAGGAGTAAAGGAAGAGTTACACCCTTGGCTGAATTTATTGCAAGAGTTAGAGAAGCCGTGGGGGACAGAAGGGAGTGCGTTGCGACAGGTGGGCAGAGGGCCTCGGGTACCTTGGGCAGCAGGCCTGCTGCACTCTCAGTCCTGGCAACCGAACCCTGTTTGTCGTTACAGAGGCTCTGTTCACAAGGTGAAGTTCAAGATGCAAAGTGACTTCCAAAGAGAGAAGGGAGCTTGTCTGTACGTGTGTGGCTGTGTGGAGAGTGCCAGGACGGGGCCTTTCTGGTTCTGGTGGGCACAGAGGGGAGGCACCCCGCAGGCAGAGGGTGGTGGGAGAGCGGGCTGGGAACGTGGAGAAGTGCCAGCACTTGTATGTTAAGGAATTGTCATTTTATTTTGCAAATGGGGAACCTTCGCATTGTTTTCCAGGCTCCCTCAGGGGCCTTGTCCCAGACTAGAGAGTCGCGGGGCCCTGTCCTGGTCCACCAGGGCAGCCTTGCCTGTATCTTATTTATTTGAGCTTCTGTGCAGAATTTGCTTGATTGTTTGAAGAAAGGTTTTCTCTACCTATTTTTTTTTTTCCTTTAAGTTGTTGGAGAAAGTTGAGAGTCATTGAAAAGTTTCAGGCAGAGGAGTGTATGTGTGGTGATCACATCCATAGAAAGAGGATGTGGGAGGGGTCAGGAGAAAGTAAGTACATTTCAGACAGTTGATGTTTGAAGAGTTCAGGTGTAAACGTCCTGTAGGCAACTGGGTAAAAGGTTTGATGCTCTGGGGAAAGGTCTAGACTGGAGACAGGGATTGAGCCCAGAGATGCTTTTGTTTCTGAATGTCTTTTAAATCTTTATTTTGGAAAACAAAAGAAAGAAAGAAAGATAATATAACAAAGACCCATTTACCTACCACCCAGAATGAACGAATGTTAACACAATTGCATCTTGTAAGTGCGTAATACAGGCATACATCCCTGTGAGTGCCAGCCCCCTTTCCTCTCCTCCAGTCCTTCCCCACTCCCCCTCCTTTGCTGGACATTAGCTGTATTCAGTCCACGCTTCATCCTTATGTTACAGATGCAGGATACAATGACAGTATGTAGTATTTTGTGAATTTAAACATTTCAAAAATGATAATTATACTGTAAATAACTTTCTGCATTGTTTTTTTTTAAATCCTCAATATTTTGTTCTTAAGATGTATCAGTGTTGCTATATACAGATCTAGATCAAAAATCTAAGATGTGAATCTACATTTGGGCATTTTCCAGTTTTTTCTCTGTTGTACAAAATGATACAGTAAGTATCTTCTTAGCCACATGTGCTAGTTTCCCAAGAGAAAATATGAGAAATGGGGTTGTTTCATCACTCAGGTATGCACCTCTTCAGCCTTGTCAGGTATTGCCAAACGGCTTTTCCAAGCGCCTGGACTGATTTAAATGCCCATCAGTAGTGGATGGGAGTTTCTGATTCTGCACATCCTTGACGGCAGTTGATCTTATTTGACTTAAATTTTTGCCAGTCTAATGAATGTAAAATGATGTCTTATTTTATAAGTCTGCGTTTCTCTGATTACTAGGAAGGTTGAGCACCTTTCATTGTCTGTGTATTTGCCCATTTTTCTGTTGCATTTTTTTGTCTTTTTTATGGAGTTACAGAAACTCTGTGTATACTTTGAATACTAATGTCTTGTAAATATCCTCTTCTATTTTATTTATTTATTTATAATTAATTTATTTTTGGCTGTGTTGGGTCTTCGTTGCTGCACGTGGGCTTTCTCTAGTTGCGGTGAGCGGGGGCTACTCTTCGTTGCGGTGCGCGGGCTTCTTATTGCGGTGGCTTCTCTTGTTGCAGAGCACAGGCTCTAGGTGTGCAGGCTTCAGTAGTTGTGGCACGTGGGCTCGGTAGTTGTGTCTCTGGGCTGTAGAACGCTGGCTCAGTAGTTGTGACCCACGGGCTTAGCTGCCCCGCGGCATGTGGGATCTTCCCGGACCAGGGCTCAAGCCCGTGTCCCCTGCATTGGCAGGGGCATTCTTAACAACTGCGCCACCAGGGAAGTCCCTCTTCTCCTATTTTAAGATGTCTTTAAAATTATTTTTTAATCCCAGAAGTTTAAAAGTTTCATGTAGTTCAGTTTTTCAGTCTTACCTTTTTTATAATTTGTTTCTATTAAAAAAATGCATTTATAGTCTAAAGTCATAAAGACTGTCTGTATTTTCTTCTAAGAAAAAAAGTTTTTTTTTTATGGTGTGGGAGAGAGTTAATTTAATTGTTTTCCAAATGGAAGGCCAGTTGCCCCAGCACCACTTATTGGAGGGTGCCTCTTCAATCATATTGAGGCGCTGTATATGTTTGGGAATATTTATGGTGTTTTTCTGTTGCAAATTCATACTGTATTAAATACTATTACTTTGGCATGTCTCTTTATATCAGGTGGGTCTGGTTCCTTCTCCTTTTTCTTTCTCAGAGTAGCTTTGGCTATTCTTAGGCCCTTACTCTTTATCATAAATTTTAGAATCAGTTTAAGGTCAGTGAAAAATTATGATGGGATTTTGATTAGAGACACATTGAATTTGTAGATTAATTTGGGAAAAACTTGATATCTTGGGGCTTCCATGGTGGTCCAGTGGGTAAGACTCCACACTCCCAATGCAGGGTGCCTGAGTTCGATCCCTGGTCAGGGAACTAGATCCCCCATGCATGCAGCAACTAAAGATCCTGCATGCCGCAACGAAGACACGGCGCAGCCTAAATAAATAAATATTAAAAAAATTTTGATATCTTTATGAATTGAATTTTCCTATCCAGGAATGTGGTATATATGTTTTATTGTTTATTCATGTTTCTTATGTTTTTCAGTAATGTTTTTCAGTATTCTTTAAAAAGCTCATACATACCTTTTGCCATATTTATTTTTAGGTACCTTTATGGTTTTTTGCTGTTGTGAATTTTTTTTTAATTAAATTTTCTAATTGTCGCCACCATAGTAGGAATGCTGCTGAATTTTTAAAGTTGTTTTTGAATCCAACAGTCCTGCTGTCCTGTCTTATTTGTTCGAATAGCTTGCAGGTTCTCTTAAGTTTTCTATGCAAGCTATTGTATTAACTGCAAATAATGGTTATTTTGTCTCTTCCAACCCCAATACTTCATATTTTTTTCCTTGATCCGGCTGCACTGGCTAGAACTTCTGTCAGTGACTAGAACTGGGGATAGCTGGTGCTTTTGTCTTTCTGATTTTAAAAAGAATGATTTTACTGTTTCACTAGTGAGATTAGTCTATAATTTTCTTTATTTTGTACCAGTTTTGTTTGGTTTGTACATCAAAATTATACTGGCTTTATGAAATGAGGTTGTTAGCTTTCTTTTCTGTTCTTTGGAATGGTTTATATAAGTTAGGAATTATTGTTTGAAGGTTTAGTAAAATGTTTGACATTCTTCTGAGAAATATACTGGATATTTTTATTTTAAAAATTACTGTTGTCGGGATTTCCCTAGTGGTCCAGTGGCTAAGGCTCTGCTCTCCCAATGCAGGGGGCCCTGGTTTGATCCTTGGTCAGGGAACTAGATCCCACATGCCGCAACTAAGAGTTTGCATGCTGCAACTAAAGTTCCCACATGCTGCAACTAAAAGATCCTGCATGCCACATCTAAAGATCCCGCATGCTGCAACGAAGATCCCACGTGCAGCAACAAAGATCCTGTGTGCTGCAACTAAGACCTGGCACAGCCAAACAAACAAATAAATAAATAAATGTTAAAAAATAATTACTGTTGTCTGTCAACTGCTGTAGCAAGTGTTATTGAGGTATAGAATTTTTATCTCAATCTTCAGGTGTATTCTTCCTTAGATATACTCTCCCTGATAATCTTCCTTAGATTGCCTTCCGATGACTTTTTAGCACTTGGAGAATAGCCTATGTCTTCTGGTTATACACATTCTATACCCATATATATATTTTTTTGATCTGCAGAACTTTTACATTGTTCTTTAAGTTTAATCTTCTTAGTTTTGATTCATCATTATAGCTAACTGAGGTGCTTTATTTTTTAATTTGTTTAAATAATTTACAAGCTCATACATACCTTACAACTATATTTTATTTGTGTTTAAAATATTTTATTTTGAAATATAGAGTCACAGGAAGTTGTAAAGAGAGTTTAGAGAGGTTCTGTTTACCCTTTTTCCTGTTCCCTCCAAAGGTTACATCTTACACAATCATAGTACAATATCAAAACCAGGAGTTTGACATTGGAGCAGTGTAAGTGCAGTTCTCTGTCATTTTATCCCATGTGTAGATGCCTGTAACCACCACTGCAGTCACGATATAGAACTATTTCATCACCACAAAGATGTTGTGTTATTTCTTTATAATTACACGTATTATTATTTTATAATTACACGTGTTATTTCCCATGTTATTTCTTTATAATTACACGTATATCCCTCCCCTCCACCGTCCTTGCCCACTGACCACCACTAATCTGTTTCCGTCTCCATAATTTTGCTGTTTAGAGGCTGTTATAGAGATGGAGTAATACAGTGTATGTGTCCTTTTGAGATTAGCTTGCTCATTTGGCAGAAAGCCCTTGGGTGCCATCCGGGTTGTTGCATGTATCAGTAGATTGTCCCTTTTTATTGCTGAGTGGTATTGTTCCAGTGTGTGGATGTGTACCACAGATGTTTAAACATTCTTCTTTTGAGGGGCATCTTGGTTATTTCCAGTTTTTAGCTATTACAAATATAGCTGCTATGAACAGTTGTGTACAGGTCTTTGTGTGGACATAATTTTTCATTTCTCTGGATAAATCCTGTGCATAGCGCAAGTTGTATGGCAAGTTTGTGTTTAGTGTTTTTCAGTAACTACCAGAGTGCTTTCCACAGTGGCTGTGTCATTTTGCACTCCCACCAGCTATGTATGAGAGAGCCAGCTTCACCTTGACAGCGTTTGCCATTGTCACTGGTTTACTTCATCTGTTCCAGTAAGTATGCAGTGATTTCTCATTCTCCTCATTTTCGTTTCCCTAACGGCCAGTGATGGCAAACGTCTTTTCATGTGCTTATTTGCCATCTGCATATCATCTTTGAAATGTCTCTTCGTGTCTTTTGCTCATTTTTTAATAGTGTTGCTTGTATTTTTACTGTCAAGTTTTCAGGGTTCTTTGTATATACTAGATATGAGTCGTTTGCAGATATGTGGTTTGCAAGTCATTTCTCCTATCATTTAGCTTGTCTTTTCATCCTCTTCACAGGGTCTTTTGCAGAGCAAAAGTTTTAACTTTTGATGAATCAGCTTTTTGATTCATTGATTGTCCTCTATTTTTCTGTTTCAAATTTCACTAATTTCTGCTCTTTATTTCCTTCCATTTTCTTGCTTTGGGTTTATTTTACTCTTCTCGGTTCTTAAGGTAGGAACTTAGATTATTGATTTGAGACTTCTTTTTTCTCATGTAAGCATGTAGTGTTAAAAATTTCCTCCTTAGCACCGCTTTAGCTATGTCCGACACATTTTAATATTTTGTATTTTAATTTTCATTCTGTTCATGCAGTTTTTAGTTTCCCTGAGACTTCCTCTTTGATCCATGGATTATTCAGAACTATGTTGTTTAGTTTCCAAGTATTTGGGGGATTTTCTCATTATCTTTCTGTTATTGATTTCTGAGTTAATTCCATTGTAGTCAGAAAGCACACTTTTATGGTTTTAATTCTTTTAAACTTGTTGAGGTTCGTTTTATGGTCCAGTATTAGATTTATTTTGGTCCCATGTGCACTTGAAAACAATGTGTGTTCTGCTCTTGTTGGGTGGAATGTTCTCTTCAGGTCGGTTGGATCCTGTAGGTTGATGGTGTTGAGTTCTTCTGTATCCTTGCTGATTTTCTCTCTCCTTTTTCCATCACTAGTTGAGAGAGAGGTAGAGTCTATATCTGTAATTGTGGACTTGTCTTTTTCTCCTTTGAGTTTTTGTTTCATATTTTGCAGCATTCTTTGGTACATACACATTTAGGAGTGCTCTGTCTTGACAGATTGACTCTTGCTATTTAATGTCCCTTTCTATCAGTGGCAATTTTCTTTGCTATAAAGTGTACTTTTTCTGATAGCAGTATGGCCACTCATACTTTCTTTGATTAATATTTTTGTGGAGTATCTTTTTACATCTTTCTAGTTTTAACCTGCATACAGGCATACATTGGAGATGTTGTGGGTTTGGTTCTAGACCACTGCAATGAAGTGAATATCACAATAAAGCGAGTTACACGAAAGTTTGGTTTCCCAGTCGATTTTAAAGTTATGTTTACACTGTACTGCCATCTGTTAAGTGTGCAATAGCATATGTCTAAAAAAACAGTGTATGTACCTTAATTAAAAAATACTTTATTGCTAAAAAATGCTAACCATCATCTGAGCCTTCAGCAAGTCATAGTAGTAACATCAAAGAGCACTGATCACAGATCCCCTTAACAAATATAATAATGATGAAAAAGTTTGAAATATAGTGAGAATTACCAAAATATGGCACAGAGACATGAAGTGGGCAAATGCTGTTGGAGAAGTGGCACCAGTAGACTTGCTTGACTCAGGGTTGCCAGAAACCTTCAATTTGTAAAAAAAAGACTAAATAAAAGCAAAACACAGTAAAACCAGGTGTGCCCGTATATTGTTAGATTTGAAGAGAGTTTCTCGTAGACAGTGTAGAGTTCAGTCACGTTTTTTTAATCCACTTATTTATTTATTTATTTAGGTTGCGCTGGGTCTTAGCTGTGGCGCGCAGGATCTTTGTTGTGGCATACAGGCTTTTAGTTGCAGCACATGGGAATCTAGTTACCTGACCAGGGATCGAACCCAGGCCCCCTGCATTGGGAGTGCAGAGTCCCAACCACCGGACCACCAGGGAAGTCCCATATCCGTGGTGTTTTGAGTGCTTCTCTCTGTGTAGCTTTTTAAGTGGTTGGTCTAGTTATTATCTTATATGTACATAGCTTTTCTTAGTCTGCGGTGTCAGCATTTACCAGTTTCAGTGATATGTAGAAACCTTATCTCCCTTTATGTCCCTTTACCCTCCTCCCTTTCTGTTTTAATTGAGGTTATACATTGAGAAGCACATTAGCATTATAATTTTTGCTTTAACTGCCAAACATAATTTAGCAAACACAAGAGGAGAAGGAAAGTAATTGTAATTTCCATATTTTTGCTCTTGTTCTTCCTTCCTTCCTGATGTTCCAGGATTCCTTCTTTTATCATTTCCTCTCTGTTTAGAGAACTTTCTTTAGCCAGCCTTTTAGAGTAGATATGTTGGTGACAAATTCTGTTAGTTTTTGTTCATCTGAGAATGTCTAGATTTGCTCCTCATTTTTGAAGGAAATTTTGCTGAATATAGAATTCTGAGTGGGCAGTTCTCGCAACGCTTGAAAATATGCAACTTCCTTTTGGGCTACCTGATTTCTGATGAGAAATTTGCTGGAGGCATTCAGAATTTTTTCTTTGCTCTTTAGTTTTTGGACTTTTCTTTGGGTTTATCCTCTTTAGAGTTTATTCAACCTTAAATTTATAGGATTATTTTATTTTTTTTGCCAAATTTGCCAATTTTTTTTTTTTTTTTCCTCACCACGCAGCTTGCAGGATCTTAGTTCCCCAACCAGGGATCGAACCCAGGTCCCCTGCAGTGGAAGCGTGGAGTACTAACCACTGGGCCACCAGGGAATTCCCAAATTTGACAAATTTTTAACCGTAATTTCTTTGGATGATTTTCCAGCCCTACCTCCTTTCTCCTCCCATCTGGGACTCGGAATACATGACTATTAGATGTGCTGTTGTCCAGCCCACGTGTCCCTGAAGCCCTGTTCATTTGTTTTTCAGTCTGTTTTCTCTTTGTCGTTCAGGTTGGGTTATTTCTGTTGCTGTCTTCAAGTTCATTGACTCTTTCCCCTGTCGTTTTCTGCTGCTGAGCTCATCCATTGACATTTTAATTTCAGGTATTGTGTTTTCTGGTTCTAAAATTTCTGTGGGTTTTGTTTTTTTATCTTTTATCTTTGCTGTGACTTTGTGTTCCTTTGCTGACTTCCTTTTATTTTTCATTTGTTTCAGGTGCATTTGTAGTTGCTCATTGAAGCATTTTATGATGGCTCCTAAAATCTTGTTTGGTAATTCTGTTATCTGTGTCATCTCAGTGTTGCTATCTATTGATCATCTTTTCTCATTTCACTTGAGATATTCCTGGTTCTTGCTATGGTGAGAGTTTTTTTTTTCTATTGAAACTTGGACATTTTGGGTATTATATTATGAGATTCCAGATCTTATTTAAATCTTATGCTTTGGCAAGTCATTTCTGATATCGCTCCAGCAGGGGAAGGGGGATACCCTTTGTTAATGCCAGTTTGGGGCTGAAGTTCAGGTTTTCCTCTTGGCCTTTGTTGACACTCATTTGGGGAGGGGCTCCATGTTGCTGCTGAGTGTGGGTGGGGGATCAGACCCCTGACTAGGCCTCTGCAGGTACCATCCGCCGAAAGGGTGAGGGGTGGAAGTGCTGACTTTCCACCAGGCCTCCTCTGGCAGGACCCCGGTGTGGAGGCAGAGGGGTGGTTTAAGTCCTGGCTCCTGCGTGGTGTCTACACTGCACATGGGGGGTTTGTTTTTCTGTCGTGTTTGATTGGAGTCGGGCAGTTGTATGTTTTCACTGCCCCTTTCACCTCCTTTGGCTGGAGACAGCAGGCTTTTGGGGACTGTGTTTGTTTGTTCCCACTGGTGTTTCTGGGTTGTTGGCTTCCCTGGCAGCCAGTGTAGGACACATGAAACAAACGAAAACCTGGAAGGCACCAGCGTGTTGTTCCTTGGGTCCTGAGGTCCCTAGCCAGTCTGCTGCTTTCTCTTCACCTCTCAGCATTTTTATGTTTCTTTCAAATATAAAGTCCAGGGATTCTAGCTGTGCTTAGTGAGAGGAGTAGAGAAAAGTATGTTTACTCCATCTTTCCAGAAGCAGAAGTCCAAATTTAATTAACTTTGAATAGGTAATACATTCATGTGACATACAAATTAAATGCTGTAAAAAGATGTACAGCGAAAATTAACTCTCTACCACCCACTTCCCCTCTTAGATGGCAACTACAGTTTCTGGTTTCCTCCTTCCTGAGGTAACTGTACATGTACTGGCGAATATACACAGACGTGTTTTTACCTAAGTGGTGGCGTACCACGGACACCGTTTTGCACCTTGCTTTTTTTCTCCTGACGCTCCATCTCTGAGAACGTTGTGGGTCACTTCGTGAACTCCTGTATTGCTTTTCATGGCCTCATGATATTCCACTGCATGGAGATGCCACATGTATGTAAGCAGTTGGAATGTTTAGGTGCTGACCCTGTTATCTATTATATTTGTTGTCCTTTCCATCTTAATGTTCTCCGCACACTTGTTGTCTTTGTTTACACCTGAGTCAGGGTCCTGTAGGAAGCTGTGGTGTGCTGGAGAAAGCTGCGGGTGATTTAGATCTGTGTCCTACAGTGAGTCATGTGCATACTCCGTGAATACTCAGAGGTGCTTACTGATAGCTACTCTTTAGACACATTTCTCCATCATGTTCTCAAGGACTATTTGGACCACATCTTGCTTTTCATAGGTATGAACAAAAGATTTTGAATATAAGCTCTATAAAGCTTTACTCTCTTTCATGGCTGTAGTTGCTTCCGTGTAATAGTTAAAAGAAGCACTTTTTATGGTTTGTCGCTGCTGCTGCTGCTAAAGGCCACTAAAACATAGGTCTCCTGTGATTTGGGGTCAGAGTACTTACATCTCCCTTTTGGGAGGGATAAGATTTACTTTGTTCTCAGGTGAATTTTTGAGTGTGGTAGCTTCATTCTCACTAAGGTTAGCATTGTTTTCTTTAAGGTGGTGAGTTTTCACTTGGTTTGATATATTGCCCTCAAATTTTTGGCAAACTTGAATGAAGTCATGAATTGAAGAATCTTTTTGTCGTTGTCTCTTTACAGTCTTTTAAGCTGACTTGGCAGTTTAATTCTAAATTCGGGCATAGTTAAGTTTGGTCTGCCCAGAGGGTGGAATCTGGCACTGCCACACTGCGAGGAGTTTTGAGGTCTGCTGCAAGCCCTCTCTCCAGGGGCCCTTGAAATGCTAACTGGCGCATCGGATGATTCTGTGTCAGTGCCCCACTGGATGGCATGGTTGGTGTTCAGAGATGGGCTGTGTTTGTTCCCACAGGTTGCCTTAGTAAGTGTTGGCCCTCCAGACTTTTCTGGCCCCATTCTTAACCTCATGGCCCTGATGGGCTCACTGCTTCTGACATGGATGCCTTCTCTAGGCTCAGCCCCCAGCATTTCCTGCAGAAATTCTGTCCTTTAGATTTGTGCCACCTTTCGTAACTTGAAAGCTTCGAGACTAAATGTGGCAATGAGTTGGAGTGAGAAAAGGAGATGGGCAAAGTGATTTCTGTCCTTTTTTTTTTCCACCTCTTTAGCCTGTTACTTAAAGATAGCTTTCTGAGAAAAAGGATTAAAATTCACTCCCGTAGCTTTCTTGCTATTCTTCATTTGTAATAAATTGAGGATTTCAGATAATCTACCTTTAAAAATAATTGTATTTGTTTACTAATTTGTTCTGGAATAAATTTGATGAAGAGTAGTTTTTAGGAACTCAGAGTTTAACCAGGGGTTAGGAGTTTAAATGGAAAATTGAATCTTTATGAAGCTTTCCACATTTCATTAGATGTTAATTCTGGAGTTAAGTTTTATATGATTATTTACTACTAAGTATATTCCTAAGTATCAAGGTTAAGCTCTTATTAAAATAATGTTTCAAAAAAGCCATTAATATTTTTACATAATACAATTGTTTGATTATTGTACTTTTCTTTTTGTCAGATACTAGTCAGCAACCTCTTAGTTTTTCTTTTAATGGGAAATCAGGTTTGTTTTTTGGTAACAAGACTAAAAATATGTTTTAAATCTGACAGAGTTTCATGAAAATGACATGAGGCATTTTTCAGTTTACTCTTTTCTTCTGTATTATATTTTAAATTTTGTCTCCTATTTTATATTTTAAAATTTGTAATCTATTTGATACTCCATGGGCATTTCACTTACTATCTTGAGGAATTTTTTTCAGATGAAACTGAGAAATATAGTAATGTAGCTTTTGTCAGCATTAAAAGCAGACCAGCTGAGTTCTTTTGTGCCATGCTGAAAATAATGCTGGAACATGGTAACTTGTTTCTGTGTTACTTTACGTACTCATTGGTAGAGTCTTTTCTATGAACACACTCGACTCCAAATAAAACCGTAATATTGAAAATTTACTTGTCCATACATAGGGATTTTATCATCCTCTCTTGACCATTGAAATGAATGAGTATGGTGATGGGCTCTTTGTATTGTTTTTCCTAAGGTATTGCCATCAGAGAGTCTGCAAAGGTGGTCGACCAAGCCCAGAGGAGGGTGTTGAGGGGTGTCGACGACCTGGACTTCTTCATAGGGGACGAAGCCATAGATAAACCCACGTATGCCACAAAGGTAAATGCCTGCTGGGATTCGCTTCTGTAAGTGCACAGCCAAGAGCAGAGCAGCAGGATGAGTGATGCAAAGTAGCGCTTTATGTAGAAACTGTACTTGTGAGTTGTAGAATATATTTTATTCTTATGTTTGAAAAGAGGCTTTGTTGTTGTTTTTGATGAGGGTACTTTTGATGTGGGGAATCAAGTGAATTTACAAATGCAGAGTTGACTCAGGGACCGCTGGGTTATGTGGAAAGCAAGGTCTGCTCCTGTGGAAACCTGTAGGTTGACTAATTAACCTGTCATATGTGGAGAGTTGCAGATTGATCAGTTAAAAAGAAGCACTAAAGTTATTTAACTAGACATTTGTTCTAGAAAAAACCACTCCCCAAACTCCAGATCGAATGGTATTGTAGATTAGCTCTGCTTTTCCATCTGTTACCCCATTGTTAAGACGATTCTTTGTGCTTAGAAATGGGTGGAGTAGAATATAAACAGTAATGTCATGGACTCTTTCTGGTGAAGTGCCTGTTGTTTCTTTCTATAAATTAACATTCACTCCATGCAGAGGAACACTGTCCAACAGCTCGCCGTCTTCTGTCTCTTCCGGGCCGGTGCTGTTGTTACACGGTTGCTCTTACCCGTGTGAGCTGAAGCTTGATGTAGTTTCGTTTCTCTTGCTTTAGTGGCCAATAAGACACGGAATAATTGAAGACTGGGACCTAATGGAAAGGTTCATGGAGCAAGTGATTTTTAAATATCTTCGAGCTGAGCCTGAGGATCATTATTTTTTAATGGTGAGTAACTGGACCTAAGAAGAGTATATCCCTGTCAGTTCCAAGTTGCGTAGATTTTAAACCCAAGGTGTTCTTCCCTGGGGAGTTTTTAATGCCTGCTAAAGCTGTTTGTATGAATGGGGGTGCTTTTTGGGCAAATAACAGAAAGTTCAACAAAAATGCCTGAAAGCCAAAAGGGACTTATTATCTCATGAAACAGAAAGGCCAGAGTCAGGCCGCTCCAGGGCTCGTTATTTCAGCAGCTCAGGGACGGAGGCAAGGACCAGCCTAGTTCAGTAGTTTGGCCTCTTGTGTTGGTTCCCCTCAAGCCCCAGGATGGCTGCCCAAGTTCCTTTACCACCTCTTGGTGTATTTGCTGTCAGAGGTAGAAGCACTTTTTAGGAATTAAGAATCCCTTTCCTAGAAACCTTCCCAGCAGATTTACCCCATCCGTCCATGCCTAGCCTGGTGCCTTGCAAGGGGAATGGAATTACCTTGACAGGTTTAGATTGATCAAGATTCTCTCCCTTGGGCTGGTGAGGGGACGATGTCTGATCACCTGGCCCCAAGAGGGTAGGTACGTAAACAGGCCTCTAACAGCAAGGAAGGTGGAAGGAGGAATGGATTTGGGTAGGAAACCAACTGTGCACTTGGATGTCCTCGAGAAGTAACCGGATGACTCTGATTTTTGCTTCTTTTATAGCAGAGGAAACCGAGTCAAGATGATATTTTGCCAGGGTTTAAATCGCACTCTAAAATAAAATTGAGCTGAGTTATGGGCCCTGATATTGTGGTACTTAATTGATCTTGTTCAGACAAAACAAAGCATTACAGAGAAATGAAAAGAAATATCTCTTGGTTATGGAATCTGTTCTGATTGTTCGACTCAACTTCACGTTTCCTTCCATGAAATGTTCTTTTTAAGTTAAAACTAATTACATGTACAGAACACTTGCTTTGTGGAGAGCAATTGCACATAGCATAAGCTGCACATTACAACCTCCATAATTTAGCTTTGGATTTTTTCCATGCAAGTATATTGTCAAAAGGTCCCTGATCCCCAATTATGTAGTTCTTTCTAATGTTAAATATGGAGTGTTCTTTAGAATTATCTGGCTTAAAATATGTTAACTACAAGGCTATTATGGTAGTTAGTGGAATCTGTATATTTAAAATCTATTACAACAAGTTCTTGAAAGTGCCCTGATCTTTTTTTCTGGCTATATCGCCGTAACTAGGAATTGCCAAGTGTGAATACTGTGTTTTACAGGCCACCATGTGTTTTCTCTCCTGTGCGTCTACAGTGGTTTATGTAAAATAAATGGAGCCAGGAACTGACAGTGTGTCTGAGTGGCTTTGTCTTTAAAGCCTCAGTAGATCACAGATTCCTACCTGTCCCATTTGGCGTCTTTCCATCTCTCGCGCATTGCGCAACAACCTGTGGGACAGGACTTCAGGAGCGCATGCCGCCCAGCAGCTTCCTTCTGTCCACCTCAGCTTCCCATGCCAGGTGGTCCCCTCTCGCTTCACTCAGAGGGACGCTTAGTCCTAGCCTGTGGAGCAGACACACACCACCAGGACACAGCCCACAGGAATTGTTTCCTACAGGAAATTATTTTCTGCTTTCGCTGGCATTATAGGCTAGTAAGATAAAACCACTTTCTCGGAAGGAGTTGGAGGTGTTTGGTGTGAATATGAAAAAGTCCATTTGCCAAAAATGAGTACCTGTAATGAATATTCAGAAATAATCAAGTTTATTAAATTAAACAGAGAAGATATTGTGTTCTGTGTATTGTGCTTTGAATTTTGCAAGGTCAGTTCATTGCATGATGTGATTGAGGAAGTAATGAGAATGGTACATTGCTTTCAGGTTTATGCCCTTAGTCGTCAGTTAATGGAATAGTTCAAGGGGAGTAAAGCAGGTATAGAGATTTATGGCCGAGTCTAGAAGTCAGTTGAAGACATTTACTGAACTGCTGTATCAGATAATGCTTTTTGGTATAAGAGAGTCTAAAGGGGTTAAATTAAAGGTCCCTCAGTAGCCCCCCAAATTGTTCTTTCTGGCTGCGGTGAACAGATGCCTGAGCATATAGGTGAGAATGAGCTCATTACAGCTCACGTTTTTCAAGACGTTTCGGAGACTTGGCTGTATCGGTCATGTGGATTGAGCAGATGGCAAATGGGAATCCTACTCTTTTCTCCAACACTGAAGTGCCCAGAGTTCAAAACAGAAGCATATATTTTAAAGAATTGCAGTGCTCTTGAGTGGAAATCGAGTTACAACTTTAGAAGAGATTGGCAGACTTTTTGAATATGAATCAAGGAGGAAGAGCAAGCAGCACGTGCTGATCAAGAATGCCTGAGAGCCAGGAGCCGGAAAGACGGACATCCCAGCTTAAAGAGAGAGAGAGAGAGAGAGAGAGAACCGCCCTTCCTTCGTCTTTTGTTCCATTCGGGTCCTCAGTGGCTCAGATGACACCCGCCCATATTGGTGAAGGCGTGTCTCTGTTCTCAGTCCGCTGAATGCTAATCTCTTCCAGTGACACCCTCACAGACACACCCAGAAATGATGTACCAGCTCTCCGGGTGTCCCTTAGCCTAGTCAAGCTGACCATGACATGTGGTCCATGACATGTGGTAAGTCCTGACTCGCCGTAATAGTTGCCTTCTTGGCTCTTGAGAATGAAGTAGACCTGCTGTGTCCAGTACGGAAGCCACCAGCCAGTGCGAAGGTTGACAGCCCTGGGTATGCTAAGTCCGTCACCCCTGGCCCACGTGCTTTCCACCTTACAGTGCCTTATCTCCTCTCCTGGTCTCCCTCCCTTCAGGATTTATATTTTTAAAAAGGTTTCTTTACTGCAGTTATAGAGAGGCTTGGGGGTGGAACAGTATTAGGTACATGTGTTCAGTTTGCTGTCTTTATCCAGAAATATGGATTGGTTTTATGGAACGGATTAATTCTTTATTTTTGAATTCATACCAGATGATGTTTCACCATTATTATGAATAAATTTGTTTGTGTAACTTGCATTCATGTGATGTTTTAATCATATGCTTCAGTATTAAAAAAAAATAAGAAAAACTTGATATCTCCTATTTAGATCTTGTTGTAAATAATGGTTTGGGGAAAGTTTCATTTAAATTGGTCTCCTAAAGGAACAGTTACTGGTGGTAAACAAAAGAAATGGAGGATTGAGGAAAAAATGGGTTTATGATTATGATTCTCAGAACCCATAAGAATATGCCTTTAATAATGCTGAATTTGATTCAGGAGCCAGGAGAGCCTAATTACATTGTAAACATTCCCTTAAATAAAAGTGTGTAGGTTTTAATGTAAATTCTTCACAGATGGTGAATCGTTTGGCAGCAAGTAATTAAATATTGGTTTTAGCAAGTTAAGGGTTTTATTTTCCTTACATACATTTGTAGTAGGGAGGGCAGTGCTGGCAGGGCAGCATCCTGGTGTCTGTCATTAGCGGTCTCTGTGCTCTAGTATCTCTAGCGTATGGCTTTCATTCCACGGTTACCTGGTGACCCCACGCTGGCTCCTGCAGCTCCATCATCACCTCTGCATTCCAGGAAAGAAGGCATTAAGAGCAGGCAGAAGCGAGTCTACTGCTTGAGTCTGCCTTCACCCCTGTAAGGAGCTTTCCTAGAAGCCACATCCATCAGCTTTTGCTTCTTATTGGCCAGAACTTACTCACTTAGCCACCCCTGTCCATGAGGAAGTCTGGGAAATGCTTTTCCTCTGGGCCTGTGATTGATCAGTGGTCTGTCATTAAGGCAGAAGGGAGAATGGGTACAGGGTAGGCAAGTTGCAGTGCCTTCCATAATGATGTGACTACAGGTATGAAGACAGTGGCAAGACGAGAATTCATTCAACTGTCTTCACAACTCTGGCTGGATGTGGCGAGTGTCATCCCCATCGGCAGCCAGAAGGCCAGGAAAGCCATGTCGAGATGCAGCTGCTTCTGCTCTGTGTTGCCGTCTTGCCTCTGTGAGTTTCTCCGTCTGGATAAATAGATCAGGAAGTTGTATTGGGAGTTTCTGTGGTCTTTACACACAGGCTGTAACCCAGGGTTTCACAACTCTTGTAAAGATTTTTTTTATTATAGAACTGTAAGTGTGATTTAGAAAATTTGAAAGATATCTGTGGGACTTTTTACATCTCATTAACATAAATATTAACGTTTAGTATATCTTCATTTAATCTTTTCACCCATGTTTTTGTATGACTTTGCATTTAATATTGTGTCCTCTGTCCCTCTTCCCCCATTTTCTTACACTCTTTTCATAATCCTCATTTTAATGGCTATACAATCCTCTATCCAGTGAATATTTCCTGTTTAGCAGTTTCACTATTTTTAGATGTTTACTTTTGTTTCCAATTTCTTGGTTTTCTAAGAAGTAATATGAAGTAATCTTTGCACAGTGGTTTCTATATTAGCATTTTTTATATTAAAAGTATAAAAATTATATATAATTTGGGGGTACAGAAGTATTAATAATTTTGAATCTTTAGCATACCATTTCACGCTGAAATCTTCAGTGTACTAGAGGCCACATTATTAGAACTCTTGTCAGAATTGATTAATATTTTTGATTATTTGTTGTCAACTTGCATTTTTAATAACTTTGACCTTAAACATTTTTTCATGTGTTCATTAGCTGTATTTTCTCTTTCGTGAATTGCCTATTCATGTCCCGTGTTTTGTACATATCAGTTTTATTGCTTTTCCTATTGCTGTGATTTCTATGATCTTTTTTTTACCTAAAAGTTTCTTTTGTGATAAAATGTACATAAAATTTACCATTTTAACCATTTTTGAATGTACAGTTTGATGAATTGAGTACATGCACATTGCTGTGCACCCGTTACCACCATCCGTCTCCAGAACTTTCTCGTCTTCCAAACTGAAACTCTGACCCCATTGAAGAATAGCTCCCTCTTCCTGCTTCCTCCAGCCCCTGGCACCCCCCCCCCCCATCCTACTTTCTGTGTCTATGACTGTAACTATTCTAGATCCTCATATAAGTGGAATCTTACAGTATTTTTCCTTTTGTGACTGGCGTATTTCACTTAGTATAATGTCTTCAGGGTTCAGCCACATTGTAGCATGTGTCAGAATTTCCTTCTTTTCAGGGCTGAATAATATTGTTTTATATGTATCACACTTTGTTTATACCGTGAACTCTTCCTTATAATAGGAAGCTTTTGTCAGGAGCAGATACTTTTTTTCTCAATTGATTTTTTTTTTCCCTTTGTAGATTATATTTTCGAATCTGTAAGTTTTTATGTAGTAAACCTGTTTTCCTTTGATGTTTATACATAATTTTCATCCATTTGGGATATATTTGGAACTTCATTTGACACTGGACTTAAACCCGGAAGAATCCAGGAGCCAGGGTCAATCTACTTCTTGCTGGGAATGTCTCCTGTAGGCTCACTTTTTGCTTCAAACCAAATAGGCAGCTCTTAGCCAGTGGGGAAGAAATGTTCCTCGACTGTGCTCACACTTTTCATGCCTTTTTAGTCTTTTTCTCTTGATCCTTTTTTCCTCTCTGCTCAGTTTAAATGCTTTGTTTCTAAAGTTAACTTATTAAGGTGCTTGCATTTCTCTTCATGGTGAGAAAAGATTTTATAGATCTCTGTAGCTAATATATATAATTTCTTCTGGTGTGAATTACATTATTGATGGTATAGCTGACATTTATTCAGCGCTTGCTATGTGCCCTGCCCCTCCCCTCACCAAGTATTTACATCTATTCACTCATTTATTTAATCCCACCAACAACCCTGGGAGGGGGTAGTTATTAGGCCTCTTTTTCAGATGGACAGGAGGTGCTTTAAGGAAATACATTGTAGCCAGTACTGTTGGAAGGTGCAGCTATTATTCATGTGCTTTAAATGCAAGAAATCTAAAATAGTAATCATAACACAGTGCCAGCTATGTGCTGGGCGCTTTAAGGTATTAACAAATTTAATCTCAACCCCCTGAGGTAGGAATGTTAAAATAAGTTATGTTGTTGTTGGGTGACTTTCAGATCCCTTATTTACAATCTGCTTTTGATGACTTTATTATTTCTCACATATGTCTTAAGATTGCTTTCTCTCTCCCATCCAGGGAATATTATATATTGATTCTAATCACAGTAATTAAAACTTGGGGTGCTGCGTTTGAGCTTTCCATCATTGCTATACAAGAGTCTAAGCTAAAGGCCCCTGCGAGCTGACAGCCAGACTTGCTTATTTGTTTGAAGCGATGACATGCACAGCACAGAATTCAAAAGGTGCAGAAGGATTTCCAGTGCACGTGTGTCTCCTTCCCAGCTCTGTGCTGCCCCCCAGATCCCCTTCCTGGAGGAAAGCACCTTAACCGGTTCTTAACCAGAGATAATTGTGTGCAGGCATATGGATTATACATAATCTTGTTTTATAAAATGGTAATGAAATACACATATGGTGGTAACCTTGTTTTTTATTGTAAAACCTTTAAAAATTGTGATTAAAAACATATGAAATTTACTCCCTTAACCTTTTTTAAGTGTGTAGTTCAGAGTGTTACCTGTATTCGCATTGTTGTGTGACAGGTCTCTAGAACCTTCGCATCCTGCAGAACTGAAGCTCTGCCCATTGAACAGCTCCCTGTTCCTCGCCCCCATACACCTTGATTTTTTATAAAAAAGTCGTTGATACAGAAGAACATTTAAGAATGTGTAAAGTGTGGAGATGCCTTTCTCTTTTCACTTAACTGTTTATCATAGAGATTGTTTCATACCAGCACGCAAAAAGCTCATCCTTTTTAATTGCTGCAAAGTGTAGCGTTTTATGGATGTGGATAATTTGTTTAATCAGTTCCTAGTGATGGGCATTTAGGTTTTTTCTTTTTTAATATTTTATTTATTTATTTGGCTGTGCCGGGTCTTGGTTGCGGCATGTGGGCTCCTTAGTTGCAGCTTGCGGGCTCCTTAGTTGCGGCACACACGTGAGATCTAGTTCTCTGACTAGGGATCGAACCCGGGCTGCCTGCGTTGGGAGCATGGAGTCCTAATCACTGGACAACCAGGGAAGTCCCAAGGTTTTTTCTGATCTTGGAAGCAACGCCGACTTTGGACCTCTCTGAGGCACCTTGTTTTTTCTTGCCTAGAGAATGTAATTTGATTTTGTTCCATGGTCTTAGCTACGAGACTTTAGTCTTTAGTGAGTTTCTCACTGGTACTTGCTGATGATTTTAGTAACAGTAACTCACCACATGCTGTGTGCTGCCATGAGCACTTTATTTAGACTCCTGTGAGGTCAGTGCTCATTACACACTGAGACAGGAAATCACTTTCTAAACTTAGTAAAATTGAAGGTGGGACAAGCTCTCCTTTTAACCGGGCTGGTGTGGCCTGCCACTGTGCGACAGGTGTGTGTGGCCTTAGTTCAGCTGTTCTACTATATGCTTTGCTTTCTGGTTTTAATATGTTTTATTTATGTATTAGTATTCTAAGACTTATTATTTATAAAAATAATTCATAATAATTCATTAAAACTATTTAATGTAACTACCCTTCTGTATATTTACCTGTGTTTGTTTAGGTGTGATTACTTCCTACTGTGCTTAGTGATCAGGTTGGTACATTTCCACATTTTCTTACCTTTTCTTTCTTCCTCTGTCACCTGCTTTTGATTGATCATGTTACTAAACTTATTCTGCTATTTACAACTTTAGGTTTACTGATGTCTCTGATACTCTATAATAAGACAATCATCTTTTGATTCCATGGTACGAGGATATCAATGTCTATATTCTCTCCTTCCATCTATACCTCTCCTTCCATCTGTATCTCTCAACTTGATGCTGGTTCTGCTGTTTTAATTTATAATGTTTGCATTCTGTTCTATAGCTGTTATTCCCTGGAAAGAAGAATCTGTATTCCTACATCTTAAATGGATTAATTGCTCACTGTGAGTCTTTGGCCATACTTTCTGCATTCTTATCTTCTAATAGTTAATTCATGAAGGCTTCATAGGAACCAAATTCTCCCAAGTTCTTACATGTTTAAAGGTCCTTTGTTTTTGCAACATACTTGATTGGCAGTGTGGCCAGATGTAGAATTCTTGGGTCACACCTTCCTGCCCTGAAGACTCCGTAAGTGTGGCCCCATGTGTCCCAGTGCTACAAATGTATCTGTGTTGATGGCCAAGGCTGGCTGTACTTTTCCTGCTTTCAGGGTGTTTTAGGTGCTCGAACTAAGCATAACAAAATCCCACAGGCTGAGTGGCTTACCCAGTAGACATTTGTTTTCTCACAGTTCTGGAGGCTTTAGGTCCGAGATCAGCGTGCTGTCAGGGTTGGTTTCTGGTGAGACCTTCCTTCCTGGTGTGCAGATGGCCGCCTTCCCGCTGTGTCCTCATGCGGTCTTTCCTCTGTGCGTGTGTGAGAGAGAGCTCTCTGGTGTCTCTTCCTTTTCTTACAAAGACATTGGTCCTCTCGAATTAGGGCTTCCCCCATGACCTCATTTAACCTTGATTACCTCCCCAGAGGCTTCGTCCCCAGATGCGGTCACACTGGGGGTTGGGCTTCAACTTAGGTATTTTGGGAGACACAGCTCAGTGTATAACAAAGGGTAATGTGGGAGTTTTTGTCAAAAGGTCCAGAGAATTTTTATTTATTCTTTCTTTCTTTCTTTCTTTCTTTGTTTTGCAGCTTAAATATGTGATGTATAACCATATTTATTGACATGGAAAAATGTTCACAACCTATTGCTGAATGACAAAAAAGCAGGTTTATTTATTCTTTTTATCTTTCTGTAATCCTGTTAATTTCCTCCTATTTGATAATGGTTATTATTTTAAAATAGATATTTGAATTTTTTGAAATGTCTTTATCATGATTTTCATCTGCTGTATTTTTACATTTTTCTGGGTACATGTTTTTTTGCCTGCCATTTGTTTTTCCTGTTACTTTCCCCTCTTCCCTCTCTTTTTCTTTCAGTGTCTTTATATGGCCTTTGGCTGGTTTCTTTGTGTTCTTTCCTCATGTTTGAATGAGGGGAATTCTTCTTGGACAGGGTGTGTGTGTGAGTTGAGGCCGGGCGGGGGAAGGTGTCTGGGTGAAGCTGCTTCTGCCCAGCTTTTTCTGCCTCGCAGCTGATGGCAAAGATGCTTCGTCTAACCTTGCGGCCTGTGCTCTGATGGCAGGTGGGGCTTGTGGAGGGAGGCTTCTCAGCTGTTCTGCTCAAACTGGTCTTTTTCCAAGCAAGGCTCACTGCTTTTCCTCCCTCTGGAGACCTGTGTAGCTTGCCTGGGGTCTGAAGTCACTGGTGTTCCCTCTTGGCATCCTCACTCGTCTTGGTGGGGTTATTACTACCCTTGGCAACTTGCTGCCGGGCTCTTCAGTTTCAGGGTGTTTGGCTGTTATGTTATTGAAGGTAGAGTTCACTTTTCTCTAACTTGTTCCTGTTTTGGGGTGGTTAATAAGAGCAGAAGTGTTCAGAGAGGGCTTTACTCTGCTGTGTCAAAGCTTTTTTTTTTTTTTTTTTGTGGTACGTGGGCCTCTCACTGTTGTGGCCTCTCCCGTTGCGGAGCACAGGCTCCGGACGCACAGGCTCAGTGGCCATGGCTCACGGGCCCAGCCTCTCCGCGGCATGTGGGATCTTCCTGGACCGGGGCACGATCCCATGTCCCCTGCATTGGCAGGCGAATTCTCAACCACTGCGCCACCAGGGAAGCCCTGTGTCAAAGCTTTTAAGCCCCGCAGCCAAAGTTCTTTAAGACAATTTCTTTAAGTACAAATTTCTTTAGAGGATGCTCTGGGTGTGCGCTACCTGTCAAATCAGGAAGTTGTACAGCATCCTAATTATAACATGCTTTTAGGTTAACTTTTTTAAGATTCTGATATAGTTACATGAAATTTGGGTGAACACTAAATACAGTGAATGTTTTCTTACAGACAGAACCTCCACTGAACACACCAGAAAACAGAGAATATCTTGCAGAAATTATGTTTGAATCATTTAATGTACCAGGACTCTACATTGCAGTTCAGGTAAAAACAAAGTGATTTTTATGATTCCCAAATGACCTTAGCTGTCTAATAGTGGAAGAAATGGTGATTCTCAAGGCCTCTGTTGTAAGATTGTGCTGTGCGTTCTTCCTTTTCCACACCGTACACACACACACCACGCCCACCCCATTCAGGTTTGAACTCAAACACTGTACAGACCATGTTCTGTGATTTATATCTTCATGTTTTTACTGCTGGTATAGAGCTTGTCCAGCTTTTGTCTTTTTACATGCTTTAGAATCTAATGTATTCTTCTCTGGATGACAAGATTGATATGATGGTTCTTTTTAAAACAAAACATATGTCTCTAGAGGGTTCCGCCTCTGGGATTTGGGCTCCTGTGGTTCCATGAGCTTGTAGGACTTCCTTTGAAGCTACTTGTTCTTAGTGTGGGGATTTTTGTTGGTTTTGGATGTCATTATTTATCTGCCACCCTGTATAAGGGAATTGACTGGGATCTTGGGGAATAAATTTTTAAAAAGTATCTCCTAAAATGTCTTCTGCATATTCCAGTCCCTTCTAAGAAAAAGGAGAAGGAGTTGCATAGAAAATTAATTTGGGAGATAGCACAGGCTATTGCCTCTGGTGATTCTCTCCGGCTTTTCTTTGCAAAACTTTGATTTATTTTATTGAAAACTTGACCCCTCCAGATGAAGTATACAAAATTTGTGTGTTAGTTGTTCAATTTGGAATTTGAATTTTGGGGGGAAGATGGAGGATAAGGAAGGGAAAGAGTTACTCGTAAGAAAAGTCTTATTGATTGAACCTGAGAACAATCAGGTGCAGTCCTTGGGAAGAGTTTCCCCGAATGCTGATGGTCTCCGTGTCTTTGGTGCAGGCAGTGCTGGCCTTAGCAGCGTCTTGGACCTCGCGACAAGTGGGCGAACGTACGTTAACGGGGATCGTCATCGACAGTGGGGATGGGGTCACCCATGCTATCCCAGTGGTAAGCAGAGTGTTCAGTGCCTCACTTTCTGTAGGCCTCCCCCGACTGGAGGTAAGGGGAGAGATTAAAGGAAAAAACCCTTCTGTAATTAAAATACCACTTTAGAAACCGTAACTGTACTTAGCAAAGGTAACAAGAGTCTTTAAACTCAGGTATGTGAGAAAGAAGAAGAAAACCAGTGTCTTTGGTGCTGGCAAGTTGGGATTCATGCTGGGAAATTTCTGCAATCAGGATGTCAGCAGTCATTCAGGGTCTCCAGGGCTCTGCTTGATCACCAGGGCTACATCACCAGGAGGGCCTTCCTGGCTTACGTTCTGAGCTGTCAGCTTGGGTATCAGTAGGTGTGGTGCACGACCGCTCTGAAGGATGAGCTCTGTGTTCTGTGACAAGATGTGGACGGCTTTACCCAGCTCATGCTTTAGAGAAATCGCTTCTTGTTTTTCAAAATTTATTTAAGAGCCAAGAAGGGGAGATTGTTCCTTTTGACTTGCAGAATGCTCTGCAGTGTCACTTTTTGGTTTTAATTTTCAAAATATTAGAGAAATTATTCCTAATTCAGGTTCAAGAGACAATGTCTATATTTTTCTTTCGGTCCAGTGGACTATTTAAATGAATTATTTGAAGTTTGCTTTTTTTTTTTTTTGAGGTACGCGGGCTTCTCACTGTTGTGGTCTCTCCCGTTGCGGAGCACAGGCTCCGGACGCGCAGGCTCAGCGGCCATGGCTCGCGGGCCCAGCCGCTCCGCGGCATGTGGGATCTTCCCGGACCGGGGCACGAACCCGTGTCCCCTGCATCGGCAGGCGGACTCTCAACCACTGCACCACCAGGGAAGCCCCTGAAGTTTGCTTTTTTGAAGATGAATCGAAGCTGCCTGCAACGGGACACACAGTGGACAGTCAGACCTCCTCTTCCTTCTCATCTTCCTCCTCCAGGCCCCCTGCTCAGAGAGCCCTGTTACTAGTTATTTATGTATATTACAGGCATATTTTCTGCACATATGGGGTGTGTGTGTGTGTGTATACCTCCTTTTAAAAGGTGTAGGCCCTCGGGCCGAGCTGCGGGCGGTGGGCAAAGAGCTGTAGCTCCCTTCCTGGCACTGGCAGGGGGCGGCCCAGCAAGAGGATCGCAGCTCCTCCCAGCGTGGTCTCACACGGCAGAGCATTTGGGTGAACTGGCCAGAATCACTCCTAACAAGTGCCGCTCTTTGTACAGTAAACGGGACCATTTATTGAGTACCTAACTACTGGTCCCAAACAGGGCTGTGAGCGGGACTTACTCTGTTTCATGAATTCTGTATTATAAACCCCGTTTGCCCCATATTATGGATGAAGGAACTGAGGATGAAACATGTTGCCAGATGTGTCCACGGTCACTCAGCCCACAGACGTGGAACCGGATTGAGTCCAGGTTGTTAGAAGCCGTGTCCTGCCTGCTAACCAAATTGTTGACTTTTAAATACAGGTCCATTTATAGTCGTTTTAATGATTTTATAGATAAACTTCTTCCTTTCTGTTAGAGGAAGAAAAAAATGATGATCCATTGTTCTGACAAACGGCAGTACTTTTTGGAAATGAACCATTTCATGTGGTTTTTCTCTTCACATTCCTGACGAAGACGTCATTTTGGTGGCTTACAGGGCATCTCCGGTTCTACTAACGGAATTGTGCCAGTGGTCGTTTGAAAAGACTTCCAGGCCTGAGCTGTGCACAGAGTGGGGACTCAGTAAATGCAGTGACGCGGGCGGGGCGGGAGACTGACTTAGCGCCCAGGGAGCCCTTCTCTCCTGGAGTCGCTCACACACCGTCTGTCTCCTCTTCTTCCTAGGCAGAAGGGTATGTCATTGGGAGCTGCATCAAACACATCCCTATCGCAGGGAGAGATATTACGTATTTCATGCAACAGCTGCTGAGGGAGCGGGAGGTGGGGATTCCTCCGGAGCAGTCGCTGGAGACTGCCAAAGCCATCAAGGTAAGAGCAGGAGCAAACGGGGCTGGCTTGCGGGTGAGAGAGGTGTTTGGGTGCTTCCCTCGCTGCCGAGACCCCCCGCCCTCACCTTCCTTTCTCCCCACTCCCCACGAATGTGGGTCTCGATCTGTTTATGCTTGTGGAGCTTCCAGCTACGCATGCGAACAGCCCGACCGCTGGGATTGAGCGCCCTACGCAGTACAGCATCGTTTCATTGGCGCCTGAGCAGGTAGACCCTTCAGTTAGCTGGACGTGTCTCCCACGTCTCCCTTCAAGTTCATTTCTAGAATAAGGAACAGGCAGCAGCAGCAGCGACCGTTAGGAATCCTGTGAGGTCAGCCAGTATTCACACTGGCTGACCTCCCAGTACCTGTAGTCTGTGGTTCTGTGCCCTGTGAATTACTGTTCAGAGTAATGCTGTTCTAGGGTGGGATCATAAAGCAGAATCCACATGTAGTTTCCAGACTGTAATTACCATGCCGGAAAAGTTACAGGAGGTTTTAAAATTAAATCCGTAAGAGTAGAAGAAAAATGGCTCATTGTTCCTTTTTAAAATGCCTGCTTGACCCGATCCATCAGTCTGGTCTTTGTACGACTCTGTATGTAGCAGTTGACAGACCCTGTTGAAAGGAGCTTTCTTTTCAGGTTGCAAAATTAGGACAAATTATTGTGTTTTTTTTAAGCCAAAATGCAAGAGATTCTTAGTAATACAAGCGTGATCTTCATATAGATGAGGAGCAAGGGTTTTGTTTGCTTCTGGAGAAGAATTTAAACGTGGGGACGACACATGGCCTTGAGCATACACTTAGCTTCTGAGCCGCAGGGGAGTCTAGCCTGTTCTCCCGCGCCCCCATCGCTGCTCCCTGGCTTCCTCGCACTAAGCACCCAGGACCGGGCTGGCTAAAAGGAAAGGAAGCATGGGGCGGGGGCGGGACTTCCGCGTTTCACCCGCCACTCCTGGTGAACAGAGGTGTTTTGAGCCCAGGCACACTGGCAGTGGTCAGGGCTCCTGTGAGGAGGGGCCTGCTGCCCTGTGTGCCCAGGACGGGAGCACCTCGAATGCCCAGCCAAGGCATCAGGGCCCGTCCTTTCCTTCTGGTGGGAAGGTTATAGAAGCAACATAAGACTTCCTTTTTAGAATAAAATATTTCCCCAACTTTCCCTGTTCCTCTCCTTGCCTTTCTTCAAGGAAAGAGATTTGGATCTCTGATCCAGGTTCCCTCACCACGCCCTCTTTCACAGATGGGACCCGACCCTCGGGGTGGACGTGGGGTGAGCAGAGCCCTGAGTGTGATGATCGGGAGGCATTTCCTTCACTTGCTGGCTCTCTGGGGTCCGGTTCTGGCCCTGAGCCCGGAGCTGGCCCAGTCCGGCCCTGACAGTGTGTCGCTCAGCAGTGAAGGTCGGGCGTGCGAGAGACTCCTTGTGTTCTCGCAGGTGAGCTGCCCCGACCCTGCTGTTCGTTCTCGCCTCACTTCTCTCTGTGATGGAGGAGATCCTGGAAAGGGTGGTTAGAGCCCCTGCATCCTGTCACTCCCAGGGTCACAGGTGGGCCTGAGGCTGGTGGGCTCTGGCACACACTGTCCTTGCAGCGGGAGTCCAGAACTTAGGGCTGACGGGGCTGCTCTCCGTCCAGCTTCAAGGAGGCGTTTCATGCCATCAGTTGAGCCAGCTGAGGTGCCCTAAGAAGTTGACCAGGCCTCTTGAGGCAATGTAATGTCTCTGTCTCCAGTCTGTAGATTTAAAGTCATGTGGACTGACTCGCTCTGTTGTCAGTGAGCAGGGTTGTGTAGCTTATAATTCGACAAAGTATATCAAGGATGGTATTAGGATCTGTTTCAGGGATTCTCAGGAACTTTAAACTTAATATCATGAAAAGACCTTCAGAGGTCCTTCTAAAATGTGTAGTGAGCTCCAGCTGTGTGCCTGGTGTTGGGCAAAGCCCACCTTGCCCACAGGCAGCTTGCTTTCAGAATCTGCCACCCAAGTGCCACCTGCTGCTTTCCTGAGGTTAGCTCTCAGGACAGATGATCGACCCAGAGATCCCCAGTCGAGCGTCACCAGATGCTGAGGAGACACTTTCCACCTGTCAGGCTGGTCCGGTGCTGGGGTGGAAACCATGAGTGGCTTCTCGTGTATGGGTGTACGGCAGCTCCATCCTGCCTAAGTGGGCCTTTTCTTTTGTCCGTGGTACCTGCCGCCTTCTAGCCTGCTGTGTCACTTACTTACATATCACGGCTGTCACTTTACTCTCTTGACTTAGCCAGAGCGTATGCTCCAGTGGGCAGGGGTCTGTGTGTGTTTTGTTCACTTGCGCGTCCCGTGTGCCTAGGCACTCAGTGAGTACTGTCGTGGAGCTGATGACCGTGCTGTGTCGGGCTGCACAGCAGGTTCACGACCCACCGGTGGGCCGTGGTAGGCATGGGGGTGAGATCCACCGCATTCATCGTGGGGAATGCGGTCTACTGGTGCAGGGTGGATGGCGGTGTGTGCCCGGCCAGGCGCTGTGTAGGGGCCCAGGAGGAATAAGGAAAGCGGAGAGGGATACCTTTAGACATCACTTCAGATGATATGCAGCAAAATTTGATAGGGTAAGGCTGAGGTTCATAGCCGAGCTGCAAAGGAAGCAGATTTACAAGTCCAGAGCATAGTCATGAAAAGTCTGTGAGGCTTGGCCACACGTCCATACTGGAGTTGTGTGTGTGTGGGACTCATTTCAGGGTGTTTGATGCTGGGTACTTGTCAGAGGGCAGACTCTGGTGGCATCTCTGTGTGTGTGTCTGCAGGAGAAATACTGTTACATTTGCCCTGATATCGTCAAGGAATTTGCCAAGTATGATGTGGATCCTCAGAAGTGGATCAAACAGTACACGGGGATCAATGCAGTCAACCAGAAGAAGTTCATCATAGATGTTGGCTACGAAAGGTTCCTGGGCCCTGAGATTTTCTTTCACCCGGAGGTAAGATGTTAGCTTTTTGAGTGTGAGGTATGGCACATGTGGAGCGATACTGCCACCTCATGTGTGTACGGAGAGTCCCCAGTGGGGTTTCCTGAGCAGCTCTCAGGCCGCCTGTCGTGAGGACGCTGGGATACACGCTGCACCCTCTGCAGCTCTTACAGCCCCTGTGCAGGTTGCCTGCTTGACTGATGCCCCTCTTTAGACTTGGTTCTCCGTTAGAGATGAGTGATTAGGGAGAAGCTTTAAGAGCAATAGAAGATAATGGAAATGAAATTAATCCATAGTAATATGAAAACTAGTTAATCCCGGGGACCGAATGCAATCTGCCTTTGTATGGGAGTAGAGTAACATGTAACCTTTCCATCCTCGGTGATGGTCCATCCTAGTTGCAGCTTTTAACCCCAGACAGTTGGTCCTGCTGTGTTCCCTGCTGCAAGTTAGTTAAAGCTTCTGTCTGAGGACTAACCTTTCCATTGGTTAGATGGACTTTAGGAATTACAGATACCATCATTTTAACTATAGTCACAAAGAATTATTATTACTTTTGCAGAAGCAGTCATCAAGAGGCAACATTTTAAGGTTTAAATAAAGTGGATTTTATTTGTATTTTGGTATATTTTTCTGCCTAATTCAGTTTACATTTGATAGGTAGGTTACAAGCGGCTGCCTGTTTTTAGATGTGTATGACCATTTTGTATAGGGAAGTGGCACACAATGTATGCCTTACTATAATCTAATAATCATGCCTTTGATATTACTGATTTAAAATAGACATAAAACCGAAAATGTCCAGTGAACAGCCGGTGAGCAACTGGATGTTACCTTCTTCCCCTTGAGTACGTTAAAGCTTTCCTTGATTTTTAAAGTGTATTTAAAGTTTTTTTAAGTTGAATTATTTATACTTTAACTTATTTAACTTACAGAATTGAATCCAAGACTGTTTACTCAGTGACATGATTGCTACCATATTGACTGTTTCATTTAAAAGCCACCCCCCCGCCCCGAACCCTCCCCAGGCTTCTAGCTCAGGTTCACAGTGTGATCTTTCATTGACTGTGTTTTTTTCTTATATCATGGCTAGTTTTATCATGATGTTAATATTCATAAGTGGTATACTTATTGTGTATTCGTGGCGTTTTCATTACATGTCACATACATCATGCACACGCGTTTCACACTCTGACAGCAGGATTCACCGTGTGTCCTAATGCAGAGCTGGTCTGTTTTTGCTACTCTTTGATGTTTTCCCCTTGCTGACCCCACACATGTCATCTCCTGAGGGCACGTGTCACCATCACCCCGTGCACAGTCACTTGGGTTCTTCTGACATATGAACATTTGACGTAGTCATTCCAGTGTGATGGTTTTAACGGTATAGTACATTTTGTATTTGTTAGTTACTTTTTAAAAAGGTTATTGAGAGAAATGTGTAATGTTTCTTTTATATTTATATGAAATTCAGTTTGCCAACCCAGACTTTATGGAGTCCATCTCGGACGTTGTTGATGAAGTCATTCAGAGCTGCCCCATCGATGTCCGTCGTCCGCTGTATAAGGTATAAGCTTATACCTTATAAGGGTAAGGTGCTCGGGTTCATTGCACAGTTAAAGGCCCAGCATTCTTGGAATAATAGGTTCTTAACGTCAGTATGCAGATGTTCCTGTTTCACTCCTGTCTTACAGGATTTGTTAAAGGCCAGCATACTGGTGAAATATTTTTCTTGGAGTGGAGATGACTTAAATGTTTGGAAATAGGACTCAGCTCACCAGAAGTGTTTAAGTATTCTCATGGCTTTATTCTTACCTGGCCAGCTGTATTTTAAACTGGACAATTTTAACCTTACGTATTGATGGAAAGATGAAGGGTATCCTTCCCCTCATGGTTTCCATGAATTCACTGGTCTTGCTTCATGCGTATTTAGGTTTGTGCCAAATGTGCTGTTGCCAGGAAGAGGTCAGAGCCTGAAATGAAGCAGTCAGGTAGAAAATACTCATGTAATTTTCAGCCCTCAGCCTCTGCCCTGTCTTACCTTCTCAGCCCAGGGACTTGAGTTTAAAGAGGAGCATATCAGGCTCAGGAGTGAGGGCGTAATAAATTTTGTTTCATCTACACAATGGGATACTACGCAGTCTTTAAAAAGAATGAGGTGAATCAGTGTAAACTGAAATGAAAAGATGTCTGTAGTATACATTGTTAAGTGAAAAAGCAAGTTGTAAAGTTTACACGTAGTATTACTTTATTTAAAAATATAGTTTGCATATATATATTGAAAAGGTTTTGAATGAATGCTAAACTCTTAAAGAAAATAACATATCTTTGGGGGTAGAAGATGCATAACTTTTACCTTCTACTTGTGTTTTAAGATTGAAATTTTAGAGTTAACAAATGTTATTCTTATTATTGGAAAACATTTTCCTGTGTAGACAACTTTTTATGGGTGAAAACAAATTATAATTCTATTTTTATTGTTACATGTGCTTAATTAAACAGCTCTGTCCTCCAACAAAATGTGCAAGAAAGGGAAACTAGAGACAGGTGGGAGTATTAGTAAGTTTAGTAAAATACATGCCTTGCTCTCCCTACTTCTTAAATCTCACTTAACATCAGCTGTGTCTTCTTGTCCATGAAAGCAAGGAACAGGTGTGCACTCTTTAGTTTTTTTTGTGTGTGTGTGTGTGTTACGTGGGCCTCTCACTGTTGTGGCCTCTCCCGTTGCGGAGCACAGGCTCCGGATGCGCAGGCTCAGCGGCCATGGCTCATGGGCCCAGCCGCTCTGCGGCATGTGGGATCTTCCCAGGCCAGGGCACGAACCTGTGTCCCCTGCATCGGCAGGTGGACTCCCAACCACTGCGCCACCAGGGAAGCCCCACTCTTTAGTCTTTATTTCATCCTAACGGAAAAGAAACTTCTGCCAGCAGTTACAGATTGTTCATAGGTGAGATTTTTTCTCATCAGACAGTTTAGTTCACTTTCAGTACATTTACAGGAAGTAGAGATGGCCTTGTAACCTGGGCTCCTTGTTTATTAGATGATGGCCCTGAGCCCCAGAGATGGGAAAAGGAGGCAAAACTAGAGGGACCTGGGTCAAGTGGAGCAAACTGGTCTTGGACGTCTAAAAAAAATTATTGAGGTATAGTTGATGTACAATATTATGTAAGTTTTAGGTGTACAACCTAGTGATTTTCAATTTTTAAAGGCTATATTCCATTCCTAGTTGTTATAAAATATTGGCTATATTCCCTGTTTTTGTACAGTATATCCTTGTAGCCTGTTTATTTTATACATAGTAGTTTGTACCTCTTAATCCCCTACTCCTGTCTTGCCTCTCGCCCCTTCCCTCTCTCCACTGGTAACCATTAGTTTGTTCTGTATGTCTGTGAGTCTGCTTTGTTTTTGTTATGTTCACTGGTTTGTTTTCTTTTTAAGATTCCACATATAAGTGAGCTCATATAGTATTTGTCTTTCTCTGATTTGTTTCACTTAGCATAATACCCTCCAAGTCCATCCATGTTGCTGCAAATGGCAACATTTCATTCTTATTTATGGCTGAGTAATATTCCCTTGTGTATGTGTGTATGTATGTATATGTGTGTATATATATATATATATATACACACACACCACATTTTTCTTTATCCATTCATCTGTTGATGGTCGCTTAGGTTGCTTTCATATCTTGGCAATTGTAAGTAATGCTGCTATGAACTTAGGGGTGCATATATCTTTTTGAGTTAAGTGTTTTCATTTTTTTTTTTTTTTTTTTTTTTGCGGTACGCGGGCCTCTCACCGCTGTGGCCTCTCCCGTTGCGGAGCACAGGCTCCGGACGCGCAGGCTCAGCAGCCATGACTCACAGGAGCAGCCGCTCCGCAGCATGTGGGATCTTCCCGGACCGGGGCACGAACCCGCGTCGGCAGGCAGACTCCCAACCACCGCGCCACCAGGGGAGCCCCAAGTGTTTTCATTTTTTTTGGATAAATACCCAGAAGTGGAATTGCTAGATCATTAGGTAGTTCTATTTTTAGCTTTTCGAGAAACCTCCATACTGTTCTCCATAGTGGCTGCACCAATTTACATTCCCACCAACAGTGCACAAGGGTTCCATTTTCTCCACACCCTCTCCAGCATTTGTTTTTGTGGTATTTTTGATGATAGCCATTCTGACAGGTGTGAGGTGACAGCTCATTGTGGTTTTAATTTGCATTTCTCTGATGATTAACGGTGTTGAGAAACTTTTCACGTGCCTTTTGGCCATCTGTATGTCTTCTTTGGAAAAACGTCTGTTCAGATCCTCTGCCCATTTTTTGATTGGGTCGTTTGTTTTTTCTCATGTTGAGTTGTATGAGCTGTTTATATATTTTGGATATTAACCCCTTATCAGTCGTATCATTTGCAAATATTTTCTCCCATTCAATCGGTTGTCTTTTCGTTCTGTTGATGGTTTCCTTTGCTGTGCAAACGTTTTAAGTTTAATTAGGTCCCATTTGTTTATTTTTGCTTTTATTTTCTTTGCTTTAGGAGACAGATCCAAAAAATATTGCTATGATTTATGTCAAAGAGTGCTCTGCCTGTGTTTTCTTCTAGAAGTTTTATGGCCTCTGGTCTTACATTTAGGTCTTTAATCCATTTGAGTTGGTTTTTGTACATGGGATTAGAGAGTGTTATAATTTCATTCTTTTATGTGTAGCTGTCCGACAGACAGTTGAGTTTTGAGAGGGGTTAAGCTCCGGGTAGGATCACTTAGCTAAGTGGCAGGGGTGGGTTTTGAGTCCACTTGCCACACCTTTGAAAACTCGTGCTTTTTCCACCACATCACACTGAAGGTTATGTAAAATGTGGCAGGAAGACGATTCCTCAAAGAGGGAAACCCTGTCTCGACTGCTTCACCCCCTGGAAAAGTCATTTCTTCCCTGAGGCGTTCGAGGGCTTTCTGCTTGGCCCTGGTTGCCTGGCCCTGCTCCGCCGGCCGTGTTAGTGCTTCTGTGCGGGACCTTGGCCGAGTTACAGTAGGCTTGCGAGTGGTTTAGGATCTCAGTAGGCTTGGTGGGGGGCTGACTGGGGGTGGGCCGTGTTTTTCTCCTTTGTTGGGCTCTGTACCCCGTGGGGAAGGAGGGACACAGCGGGGCCCGGTCTGCGCTGCCACCCAGCAGGTGAGAAGCTAGCCCTGGCGTCTCGGTGCTCGCAGCACACGTTCACTTGTGTGTTCACGGACTGTCCCCTGTGAGGCGGCTCCCCTGGAGTGTCACGCTGGTGGTCACCCCTGCGTGGGAGCTGGCTGGCAGGCACCTGGCTCCCGCCTGTGGCCCGTCGCTGCCACGTGGCCCAGCCACACTGCCAGCCCTGGGCGTGGGGAGGGTGAGGACTGTCTGCTGGCACCTCCGCCACGGCCACCACGAAAGGGACTTGTTTCCAGAACAAAGGGCTTGATGAGTGAATGCAGGTGTAACATCGAAGCCTAAACATGCCCTTTCCTGCGTGCTTGCCTGCTAGGTAATAATGGCTGTCGTCATGCTTTTCCCCGTGGTGGTTTTAGACCAGGGGTTGGCCAGCTCTTTCTGCAAAGGGCCAGATGGTAAGTATTTTCAGCTTTGTGGGCCATTCGGTCTGTGTTGCTGCCAGAGAACACGTGAGTGACCAGGAGGGGCTGTGTTCCCAGGAACTTTGTATATGAAAACAGGCGTTGGGGATGTAGGTGGGAAGCGCGATTCTCACACTTTCCGGCTCAGGCCTCACGCACTCATTCGCTGACTGCAGCCAGGGCTGCTGTTGGGAAAGGCTCCTCTCACCGCAGGGCCCTGTGGCCCCCGCCGGCCACTGCTCTGCCCCCTCGTGTCCAGAGGCCGTCACCGCGTGTTCCGGGCTCCGGGGGCAGCATCCCGGGCGGGCGGCCTTGTTCTTCGGATTCGCTGTGAACTTTTGGTCCCGCTTTCCTCCTCCTCCTCCAGAGTTTAGCCGTGAGCTTGCTGTGGAAAGAACCTTCCACCGCGACATCTGTGTTCATGAAGTGCACAGATGTACAGTTTGTGGGATTTTGAAAGTAATTAGAGACATACTACATACAAGTGCTTCTGCAGAGCACGTGGGCGTCTCGCTCTGGAGAGCTGTGTTCACGTGTCTTTAGGTAGCACGTCTTTCCTCTCCAGTCTTACCATTACTTTGTCATTCCCTCCTCTGTTACCGATGTTTCTTCCTACCTGCTGGGCCCCCTTTTGTCAGTGTCCCAGACACGTGCCGTGGGACTTAAAAAGTACTCAGTAACCACTAAAGAAGTAGGAAGCAGGTTCGTACCCAAAGAAACTCATGATTGCCCACGGGAAGCAGCCCGTCTGCTGTGCCCTGCTGGATTCCGTGCCCGGGCAAGGTGCCCCTCCAGGAGGCTGGTTTCCTGACTCCTGCCTCGGTGCACTGTCCGCGCAGTGCCCACAGGCTCAGACGGGCGGCCGAGGTGGCCGAACCAGCCAGAGGGGAAGCCACAGGCCCCGCGGGAAGGGCTCTGCTTCTCAGCCTCAGAGGAAGGGGTCTCCCCGTTGCCTCACCTTCTCCCAAAGGCGCTGTCTGGACCAGTCGGGCCTGGACCTCTTATGTTTCCCAGGCTCAGTCTTGGGAACTGTAGGTGGAGTTGCTTATGGAGAAGCGGGCAGGAGGAAGCACCCGAGACCTTCTTGGTCCTGAGTTAACACCTTCCTCAGGCTGGTGCACAAGGGAAAGAAGTCGGTGGAGAATGAAATGTGACTTTGAAAATTTAGAATCTTCAAAAACGTAAAACAGTTTTTTTGGACAAAAGGAGTTATAATCTAATTTTTATTTCAGTCTGGCCTGTAGATCAGAAGGGTATTCACATGCCCCCTTTTTCTGTTCAGTCTCTAAGTATGATGGAGGTCGGGTCTGGAGGGGACCCGTGTGTGAGAGCCAAGTCTGGGAGGCCTGATTTCCCCATGAAGCCAAGTCATTGCAAGCAGCAGGTGCTGCTTGAAACAAGACGTTTTCGGCCCTGGCTGTCCATGGGCATCACCCCAGCAGCATTAAAATATACTGATGTCTGGGTCCCACCCCCAGAGATTCTGATGTAACTGTTTTGGGCATCCGGATTTTAAAAGCTTCCCAGATGATTTTAATGTGCAGCTAAATTGAGAACCACTGTTAGCAACTAGTTCGCTCTGGGGTTAGTCAGCGTTTAGTAGCTTTCATGCTTTACTCGAGGGCAAAGCCAATTTTGAGTTGCTTTGTAATGCAGCTGGGTCTCTACTAAATACAAGACACTATTGCTGTTAACTTAGAGGATTTAAGTATGTATGAGAGATGGATCTTGTCTTCAAGAGCTTATAAAAACGCTAAAAATAATACCGAAATAATTCTCACGGGAACCACCACAAGCTAAATGTCGTTTATTGAGGTGTCATAGAAATTTAATGAGAGGGGCTCAATGAGGGCTTGGAGAAGGTGGCAGGGAGCTGGTCTGAGGGCTCGGCCTGCAGAGATGAGGTGGGGGTGCAAGCCACTTGGCATAGGTGGGAGCACGGGCGCAGGGCAGAGGCTGCAGAACCCTGCTCCGGGCGGAGCCCAGAGTGGTACTGAAGGTGGTGGGCACCAAGTCCAGGAGGGAGAGCGGGGCTGGCAAATAAATATTTTTAGACCTGCTTTGGCAGTGGGCTGGGGGTTGTTAAAACATCTCATTCGTTGTGTTTGTCAAGCAGACGTGACTGCATCTTGATGTGGTTCAAGGAATTATTTTTCTGGAACAGATTGCTTGAATTGGGTTGTTCTATGTAAGTATGTTAATACCTTTTAAATCGGAGGAGCTATTGCAAAGTGAGTTATATATGTATTTTTATTCTTAATGGTGAACGAGTTGAAATATCTTTAATACTTGAGAGAGCGAAATACACATTTTAAGACGTTATTGGTTTGTTCAACCCTTTTCACAGTAGGCCTTCTATTCAGGTGAGATTCCCAAGTGCAGTGTGACGTGTGAGCAGATGAGCCGGTGGTTTGGGGCCAGGTGGTGGACAGAGCAGGCCCAGGGCTTGCTGGTCCAGCCCCGGCTCCACACGCACCCCCGTAGTTGATGCTTCCTGCCCAGGTGTCCAGGAATGGCGGGATCCTTATGCTGCTGGGGAGGGAGGAGTGATGTCACAGCTGAGCACTGACCTGCCAGGTGGAGAGGAACTTCCAGAGGCTTATTGTTATGAGAGAGTGAGGAGGGGCCGATGGTGACTGTTTTGACACCGTTTTGACAACGTTGAGCAAATGTGCACTGAGCCTCCAAGGAGGGCCCGGCCTCACGTGGGCACCGGGATAGACCCTGACAGGAGTGTGTCGGGCTTGAGGCCAGCGCCTCATTCTTGCGCCCAGGGCCTCTGGCTCCTTGGAAGAGGCCCAATCCGCGTTAGGGAGGAAGCTCTTAGCGTTGACCACATCTGCAAAGTACCTTCACAGCGACACCGAGGTTGCCGTGTGCGTCAGTCATTGGGTGCTGTGGCCAGACCAAGCTGACACACAGAGTTAACCATCCAAGAAGCCAGGAAGGAGCAGTCGAAGAGAGAAGAGGAAGAACACTCTGGGAGTCAAGGGGAGACAGCTGCCATCAGCTGTGTCAGGTGACGCCCAGAGGTCACCCAGGACGAGGGTTGAGGTGAGGATGCGGGCAGAGGCCAGGTTACAGCAGCTGAGGGGAGAAGAGGAGTAACCGGGGGAGGAGACACGCAGGTAATTCTCGGAAGACATTTGTCGTCGGTTGTTACATCTCCTACGGTCAGGCAGCCGTTTCGAGCCAGCTTGGAGTTGGATTTCCTCTAGGACAGGGCGGGGCATCATACGGCCCACCTTTGAGAAGTAAGTTTGTTCAAACTTTGCAGGGATTGCAGTCTTTGGGTTCCATCTAAGAGTAAAAAAGCTCTTGTGCCGTCCAGTGCTTAAGAATCCGTGTTGCAACGCAGGGGACGCCGGTTCGATCCCTGGTTGGGGACTAAGATCCTACATGCCATGGGGCAACTAAGCCCTCGCGCTGCAACTGCTGAGCCCACGCGCCACAACTAGAGAGCCCGCGTGCCACAACTAAGACCTAACGTGGCCAAAAATAAATATTTAAAAAAAAGTTTGAGAACTGCTGTAACAGAGTAAGTTGCATGCTTCCCTAAAAAGCTGTGAATTTTTTTATTTTAAAAAAAGCTCTTGTCCCTAAAGAGGTACAAGCCTTTCAAAATTTCCACGTAGGGGTGGTTGCCGGGAGAGTTGTCATCTTAACCTGTAGCGAGCGGTGGGGGTGGAGACTTCGCTGTGAGCATCTTACTTTGTGCCTCTGGTTAACGGAGGAATAGCATGGTGGGTAGGGGCACGGCGTGTCTGTCAGACAGGATTAAGAGTACAAATAGAGTCTCCAGTACAGAATATACTTAGCGTCACAGGACTGGCAGTTTTTGTTATTTTTAATACTATATAAGGTATTGAACGAGCTTATTATTAACATAGACTTTGTTTTTCTGGCTTAAACGTCAGGTGGCTAACAGGCTGTGTGTAGTGTTCATGATGATGTGTGCTAGGATGTTCTTTACTAGCATAAAGACAGGGCCTTTGCTTTTGTAGAGGTAATTTACGATTGAGCCTTTTATTTGACATCATGGGATAAACAGTTACGCAGCAGAGTAAGCTGCAGTCTGTAGAAGAACCCAGTCCACACGGTGGTCTGGGTAAGCAGATAGCACAAGCCTCACTGACTGAGGAGGTGCTGTGCAAATTGGGCTCCGCGGCCTTTCAGCAGGTCAGCGGACAGCACCATAAAACACCGTCTTAGTGTAGGAAACATCGACTCTACAGGTGAGAGAGGATGATCGTTTCTGGCTTAAAATGCCTTTAGAAAATTTGAGAAGTGCCAAAGTCTTTAAGAAAGAAAATAGTAACCACTGACTTTATAAAAACGACTGAACTTTTCCCAAAGTGGTTGTATCATTCATACTTCCACCAGCGATGTGCAAGAGTTTCATTTGTTTGTATTTTAACCTAAACTTGGTGTGTAATGCATTTGGTTTGTATGATCCTAATTACAAATGCTGTTGCCTCTCTTTTCACGTACTTATCGGTCATGTGTGCATCTTCTTTTGTGAAATGTCTGCTTGAATCTTTTGCCCGTTTTTCATTTGGCTTGTTTATATTATTATTGAGTTGTAAGAGTTCTTTTTATATTCTGGATATAAGTCCTTTGTTAGACGTATGTATTGCAGATACTTTTTCCTAGTCTGTGGCTTGTCTTTTCATTTCCTTAGTGGTATCTTTTGAAGAACAGAAGTTTTCATTTTATAAAGTTCAATTTATCAGTTTTTATTTTTTATGGTTCACGCTTTTTATGTCCGATCAAAGACATCTTTGCCTACATCATAGTCATGAAGACTTTAAGAAAGTATTTTCTTCTAGAAGCTCTGTAAGTTTTAGCCCTTGCCTTTAAATCTGTGATCCATATTGAGTTAAATTGTGTGTGTGAAGTAAGGTAAGTAAGCAAATGTTCATTTCTCCTCTGTGGATATTAATGATTCAGCATCATTTGTTGCAAAGACTATTCTTTTCCTGTTGTAGTATCTTGGCTACTTTGTCTAAAATCATCTGACCACGTATACACAGTGTATACATGGCACCATTTTTTAAAAATTTTTATTTATTTATTTTTGGCTGTGTTGGGGTCTTCGTTTCTGTGCGAGGGCCTTCTCTAGTTGCGGCGAGCGGGGGCCACTCTTCATCGCGGCGCGCGGGCCTCTCACTGTCACGGCCTCTTCCTTTGTGGAGCACAGGCTCCAGATGCACAGTCTCAGTAGTTGTGGCTCATGGGCTTAGTTGCTCCGTGGCGTGTGGGATCTTCCCAGACCAGGGCTCGAACCCGTGTCCCCTGCATTGGCAGGTAGATTCTTAACCACTGCACCACCAGGGAAGCCCCACAGCACCGTTTTTATTGTTGTGTGAATGAATGAAAAAATGAATCTTATGTGTTACACCTTTGAAAGCAACGCAATGCTTCTGATCTTAACGAACAATCGTTTTCATACCCTGGTGAGTTAATTTTTAAATTAAAAAATCCATTACAGAGATATGAGAAGTAATTGCAGCAACTGGCCCAAGACTGTATCCTGGACTGGAGAGAAAAATGCTAGAAAGAGTGCTAGCAGTGCAGGTGACAGAATTGGAAGAGCAGTGATGGATTTAGATAAAGTTTTTTTATCAATATAATTTATGAAGTTGAGAATTGAACTGTGAGGCTTATTCTAAGATATGATGCCCAGAATATCAAGAATGCTTTTAAATGGTGATTCTCAGTAGCAAACAGATACACAGTTTATGTGAAGGTGTTAGCAGGTGAAGAGACCTGTCTCTTCAAGAAGGTGGGAATCAGAATGCCCTTGTTTTACTCTAGTAAGGTTGCCACCTGACCTGTCTGGGACTTGGTCCTGGTGCTCTCAGCTCCTGGCCAGGTCGAGGAGGAGTGTCGGTGAGCAGGGGTGACCCCTGAGAGCAGCTTGGGTTGGTGGCCCCTTGACTCTGATAGGAGCCGAACCGTCTCCTGTTGTTTCTGAGCGATTTCTCCACGGGTGACTGGGTGCAGCAGTGATTACTCGTGATGTTGATCCTGGGGCAGGATGTTGTCTGAAAGATCTAGATTTGCAGTTTGTCAAGAGAAAACGGGGAGGGGTGTTGGTAGAAGATGGCCCTTTGAGAAATGGAACAGGCAGTGTGTTTTCACTTGGTTATAATTGAGGAAGAGCACCAAGAGAAAGAATTTGTGACACAGGAAGAAAAGTACAGTTTATACTTTCTCGATAGCATTAGCTCTGCTTCGGTGATCATCTTTTCACATAGATTGAAGTGTGTTATTCAAACAAGCGATTGGGCGCGTGGGGTGTGTCGTGGGCAGGTCACTAGGCCAGCGTGGGCGGGTGATTTCATGCAAGGAAACCTCTGCTTTGTGTCTTTTAGAATGTCGTTCTTTCGGGGGGCTCGACGATGTTCAGGGACTTTGGACGTCGCCTGCAGAGAGACTTAAAAAGGGTGGTGGACGCCAGACTGAGACTCAGCGAGGAGCTCAGTGGCGGCAGAATAAAGGTGAGGCCCCTCGCCAGCACAGGCCGGCGGGCGTGCCCGTCTGGGCAGCGAGGGAGAAGTGCAAGTTGCAGCCACTCTCAGCCACCGTGTGAAGTGACTTCAGAGGTTTGTCACCTGGACTCACCCCAGGTGTGCGGTCAGGGCGGCTACGGACCTCGCGAGGCAGCTGCGCAGCTTTACACTGCCCACCGGCCCACGCACGCCAGCAGTTTCCTTTGTGTAAGAGGTCAGGCGTGTAGTGTAATGACCAGCATCCCAAGGAGATGGGTCAGTTCACAGTGAGGAACTTTGACGTCCTTTGGGAACATTCTCATTAAACTCAGACAACTAACACGAGCAGGGCGTTCATGCTGTGTTCCTCCAAGATAATAATTCTTAGCTAGCTGGTGAATTTACTCAGTTTACCCAAGCAAGCTTGGGCTTTGGTGTGGGGTGAATGGGAGCTAACCTGTGTGTCCTCACCTAGTGGGATCACACTGTTGGCAAAGTGTAATTTTTATAGTATTTTTGGGACACTTAATGTTATTTGGAATTATCTCTAAATGCTACAACATCTAATTTGTTTAGTTAAAAAAAAGCAGTTGGGTTATTTGCTTGGATATTTTTACTTTTTAAAATGCCTTTACATAGAGGTAACCTGCCCTGACTTGTGTGCTTTGTTCTTTGCACCTCCTGGGGCTGGGCGGGGGTGGGGGGTGGGAGGGGGCTGGGGGCTGGGGGCCAGGTGGATTTGGCAGCAGGAGCATCTGAGAACCTTCCCTTTAGGGCGGAGTGCAGAGGTGCTTGAACCTGAGGGCAGGGCTTGCGGGATGGGAGGAGGCCCTCAGAGTGGAGCCCCGTCCAGTAGGTGGAAGGACGTCAGGGTGTGGAAGGGCATCTGCACAGGTGAGTCAGCACACATCACTTCCCCTTCCAGCCCAAGCCCGTGGAGGTCCAGGTGATAACACATCATATGCAGCGCTATGCGGTGTGGTTCGGAGGCTCGATGCTGGCCTCAACTGTAAGTCCTTTTCTAGATTGTGCTGTCTTTTCATCTCTGTGTTCTCTGCTGAGTTTGAATAAATACTGTCTTTTGGAGGTTAAATTATGTGTGTTCTAATTGTGTGTGGCTCTAAACAGCCGCACGTTTAATTCTGAGATAGAAGAAATAACTTTAATGACCATTTAAACTGCACAGCTAATTCGTAGGCATCCTTGCCAATTAGGGGTTACAGAGAATATGGATAAGAGAATCCAAAAATAACCTAAAACATCTTGCATTAATCATTAGTTCCAGTGACTTTTCCGAGTAATTACTACTTTCTTGCCTCAAATTTGGGACTAGCTAACAAACTGCTGATTTAGGGCGAGCACGTAGTTGTTCCTAAATAGAAGCTGAATAAGTTTGGAAAAAATGGAATAAGCTCCCTCTTTGAAGAGGTCAGAATCTGTGACAGAGGCCATCGGGGAGAGGATGGAGGTTTGGGGTGAGGAGAGTTTCTCATTTGCTTGGTCGTTGACTTGGTTTCATTTCCCTTCTGGAGCATTTATGCTCCTTCTGCTGGTTGCCTCTCGCAGCCGGAGTTCTTCCAGGTCTGTCACACCAAGAAGGGCTACGAGGAGTATGGCCCCAGCATCTGCCGCCACAACCCCGTCTTTGGAGTCATGTCTTAGTGGCGGCTTTGACACCGCCCTTCCAGTGGTGTCGCGGCAGGTGCGCAAGTGTCCTTCAGACCCGGAGGAGACCGGCTCCTGTACATAGCGCGCGTGCCGTGGTGCCGGGCAGCCCAGCAAAGCCATCTCCGCACCCAGCCTCCCTCCGCTCCCCCGCCCTGCTCTCCTCTCCACCCGAGCTTCGAGTCCACAGATCCAATTCCGGAGGAATTCAGCTGCGACTCTCAGATTTGTTACGGAAAACCCTAGAACACGGCGCAGAATAGCTCCCCACCCAGGGCAGAGTATGGGGCTCTCAACCCTTTTCCTCCCAGACTATTTTTGTAAATAAAATGTTATAAACTTGAAATACAAATTGATGTTTATATTTCCTATCATTTTGTATTTTACGGTATTTGGTACAACTGGCTGATCCCGAGCACGCGTAGATGTCGATGTCATGGAGTGTTGTCATAAAACGTTTCTAATTGTGAGGCATGTTCTGATGTGTGTGTAGGCAAACAAAATAAAGCAGAGCACACTTTTCTGGTCACGTGTTTGCTAGGAAATGGTTACGCTTTATTGGAGGATGGGGAGGTTAAACACTAAGCAGTGTTGTGTGACAATTAGTATAGACAACGTATCCTTTCATTTTCTTGTTTGAACTTTCTGGAATTGTTTTATAGAAGATGCCGGTTTGCTGTTGGTGAGTGTTCGATGAAATACTACCTTGCACCATTGTAATAAAAGCAGTTAGACTCTTTATAAAGATCTCCTCTTGTGCTGTAGTGGTCTTTTGGTTTTCCCCTTTGTGCCTGAACTTCTTTCAAAGAATACTGAAATTTGTTTCACGTCTGTGGAGGCTCTGATGATTGACACCAAGTTTTGGGGAGGAAGTTTCCTAAAGTGATGTGGATTGCCTGTCCTGCAGTGACCACTCGGCCGCCGGAAGTGGTGTGGATGGGCCTGTGAGCGTCGGGGGCCGGGTGGAGGGACGCGCCTCGTGGTTCCCACCGCCCCTTCCTGGGAATTCAGAATTCATGGCTTTAAGCTTTGAGTAGCTACTCTGACATCTGCTGAGTGGATTGCTGGCTTGAAAGGTAATTTCCTAAATTAGGAGATTTAGTTTTACTCCATTCTTCATATAATACTTAGGTTACTTTTTAAACTATTATTTATGGTATTTCTTCAAGGTCATGAAGTATGTTTTATTCTCTGAAAATTTGCCTTTGTAAAGAAACATTTGGTTTTACTTTTTTTTTTTTGCGGTACGTGGGCCTCTCACTGCTGTGGCCTCTCCCGTTGCGGAGCACAGGCTCCGGACACGCAGGCTCAGCGGCCATGGCTCACGGGCCCAGCCGCTCCGCGGCATGTGGGATCTTCCCAGACCGGGGCACGAACCCGTGTCCCCTGCATTGGCAGGCGGACTCTCAACCACTGTGCCACCAGGGAAGCCCGGTTTTACTTTAAGGTTAAGAAGTTTGGGGTGATACAGGAATCTTTCCGCTCAGTGTTGTGAAGTCGGTTTTCCCGGGCCGTAGGCAGGCCCTGCCACTTGCACCTGATGCTCAGCAGCCCCGGGCCCTCCAGCTCCGCGGTGGAGAGTCTCAGGCCACTTGGTTCTTCCTTTGTCCAAACTCTGCTTTGGACCCCACTGGGGTCTGCTCTGCTCAGGGCCCCGGGGCCGGGTTGCTTCCTCCTGGTATTCCAGCCCCTGTATCCCAACTCTCCCAACTCTCATGAGGCGCCCTGTGCACCCTGCGTGTTGGCAGGAGTCACCTCCCCTAACACCGCTTCCGCCGCCTTCCTCTTCTGTTCAGGAACCGTGGGGCCCTCGGGGCCCCTCCTGTCTCCCGTCTTGGTGGGCATCTTCCCACTGGGGCCCTTTGCCTCCCCAGCTTCACCATCTCTGTGCTTCTCACAGAGAACGCACTGTTTCTGCCTCTGCTTGGTCCCCCCTTGCTTTGATTGGCCAGGTGCCTTGCTAGCAGGTGCATTTCCCCCAAACTCCTAGAGCAATGTGCTCCTGTGTGCCAGTGCCGGCCCCGGGCTTCAGAGGGGTCGTGCCCACTTCCTGTTTTAGCTGCCCCTCAAGTGACCCTGTGTCAGGAGCCCAGTATCACCCACGTCGGCTGAGTTAGAACTACTGTAACCCGTCCTTCAACCACAGAACTTGTAAAGCTCCCGTTGCCCTTGTTTGGGACAAGATTATCTTTGAGACTGTACTTTTGTTTCTCGTCTTACAGAATCTTCATCAGAGCATTTTGTTTTAACATAACATTGGTGGGACAGAGTCATACATGAGAACGTGACTGGTGTGATGAGGGGCCCTCAACTCCGGCCAAGACCCCTCCCAGATCACGTGCATCAGGATGCAGGGAGAGGGAGGGAACAAGGAAGGCATTCATTTTTCACTTTCTGTTTTTAAGCCCCGTAGGTGATGCCCGTCTGTAGCTGGGGCTGAAAACCCTGGTGAGCAGAGGAAGGACTTTTGAATCTGAAAGATCTGAATCTAAATTCTGGCTGTTCCTTATGCAGATGGTTTCTCTTCTGTTTCCTCATCTAGCTGAGAATTGCAGTGGCCTCGTTGCTGTTAGTAGATTGGAGTTATAATTTTTTTGTTTTTTTCAATAAACCTGCCAGATACTGTATGTAGAAATGGGATGTGATTCTGCAATGTGCATTGGTCATTCTATAAGGAGGAAAAACGCTTAGAGTTGTTAGTAATTTTAAGAAAATCTACACATACCTCTTCTTCAGATTGAATTAGCACTAGATCATAATGTAGCAATGAGTTAAGTATTAATGGAGTCGATGGGTAAAATCAACCTTCTGTGATGCCTTATAAAATGCCTTATAACTCTCAGCGAACAGTTTTCTATAAAAAATTTCAACCAATGCACACTTTAACAAAACATTCTAAAATTGCAAGTCAGTAGTTTTTACAACTATTAAACCTGTAGATATGACAAGAAGGTACTTTACCCCATTTGACAGATGTAAACATAACTTTATGATGATGATAATATAACAGGAACGCCTTACTTAAGGAAAACCTGGTTAACTGGTGTGTGAGTATCTGCCCACGTTCCCTTTCTAACAAGATGCGGTGGCTGGCTCTGGGTTGCTCTTTACAGCCCACCTGTGGGAACAGCCTCTCAGTTTTTGCGGAGGGAGCATTATCACCTCCTCCTGAGGGCTTCCACTTCTGCTTTGATTAATTTTCTAGCCAAGACTGGATCAAAGAACATGAGGCTCATGATTTTTTTCCTAAATGTGTGAGGGGTAGGAGAAGAAAACAGGAGAGGGAAGTTCAAGATACCAGTGGGGAGGCTTCCCTGGTGGCGCAGTGGTTAAGAATCCGCCTGCCAGTGCAGAGGACATGGGTTCGAGCCCTGGTCTGGGAAGATCCCACATGCCGCGGAGCAGCTGAGCCCATGCGCCACAACTACTGAGCCTGTGCTCTAGAGCCCGTGAGCCACAACTAATGAGCCCACGTTCCACAACTACTGAAGCCCACGCGCCTAGAGCTCGTGCTCCACAACAAGAGAAGCAACTGCGATGAGAAGCCCGCACACCGCAACGAAGAGTAGCCCCTGCTCACCGCAACTAGAGGAAGCCCACGCGCAGCAGCAAAGACCCAATGCAGCCAAAAAAAAAAAACCAAAAAAGATACCAATGGGGGAGGGGTAGGTAGCTCCTTGATCAAGGTCCTCGCAGAGGTGGGAGATGATGTGGTCCAGAGTCGAGGGGAGGAGAAGCCCAGGATGCACCCGATCCTTCTAGTGGAACAAATCCACAGGGCAGGCAGGGGACGCCCTTCACTGGAACTTCCATGGAGCCCGGACGGAAGAGGCAGGAAGGCAGCGAGTTGGCTTCCTTAGGGGTGGGGTTTTGCTGGGCAAGTGTGGCGACAGGGCAGGTGTCCTGGGGCTTCTCTGTCCTTGAAGTCTATGAAGTCCGGGTGGGTGGGGAGTAAAGGAAAGGGAGTATTGAAGGTCCTGAGTTTCAAGGTCAGGGGGGTGGGCTCATAGGGAAGATGTAAGTGTTTAAGATTTCAGAGGTAGAGCACTTCTCAGTGAGAACAGGATCACTGAAGTGAGTGGTCATGGTGTAGAGGCCATTGGAAATGGGAGAGATGAGGGAATTTTGAGACGAGCGTGTTGGATAGATTGGTGCGTGCTGGCATCATCCAGGTGGGGTGGGGCCTTGGAGATGAGAGCAAGATTGTGACCCAGTCGCCAAAGTCCCGAGTCCATTTGGGTTGTGGCCCCGAGCTGAGCACAGAGTGTGGGGAACTTGGCCAAGTGCTGAGTGCACGTGACCTTATTTAATCTTAGCAGCCTGTGAAGTTGGCATTACTATTATTCCCCCATTTTCCAGGTTAAAAACTATGGCTCAAAGAGATTTAATCACATGCTCGAGACCACACAGTTAGGAAGCAGAGAAGTCATTATTTGATCTAAAGTATGCATTCACTGAAATCATGCCATTTGCAGCAACATGGATGGACCTAGAGATTATCATGCTAAGTGAAGTAAGAGGAAGACGAATATCACATGATACCACTCATATGCGGAAACTAAAAATATGATACAAATGAACTGATTTACAAAATAGAAGCAGACTCACAGACAGAAAACAAATTTATGATTACCAAAGGGGAGAGGGTGGGGAGGGATCAGTTAGGAGTTTGGGATTAACAGATGCACACTACACCTGGCTCTGTGCTGGGAGCTGCTGCTGTATGGCCAGTGTGAGGATGCCTCAGTTTTGGCTATGCGTGTTCCATAGACATGCTTTAGTTGAACACACTGGGATCTGAAAGTTCCCCTTTGGTATCACGGTGTTATTTCAAGGGGAGGTTGGTGCACAGCATCCTGAAGGGATCAGCCCCAGAAGGGGTTTCTTTCCCTGAGTGCTCTCACCCTCGGCTCCAGCATCATCAATGTGTGAAGCTTTCTTGGACCTTCCCCACCGAGTCAGCCTCTTCTTACCCACGCACCAGCTATGCCCTCTGTCCCTCACCTGGCTGAGGTTCTGGAAAACGGGACTGATTTTTGTGCCCCCAGGACCTTCGCAGTGCCCGGCACGTGGTGGGTGCCCGTTAAATATTGAATTAAATTTCTATTCACACGAAGACTCCATCCCTGGTTTTTCCAGGCTGGGTATGCTGTATAGTGAGAAGTGTTGTGTGTTTGGGTATCCTTGGATGAAAGCTGGGTTTTGGGTGTCTGGGGTGTTACCCATCATAACTTTAAGACTTTTTAACGATATAACATGTATCTCTTGAATGGATAAAGAAGATGTGGTACATATATAAAATGGAATATTACTCTGCCATAAAAAATAATGAAATAATGCCATTTGCAGTGACATGGATGGACCTAGAGATTATCATACTAAGTGAAGTAAGGCAGACAGAGAAAGACAAATATCATATGATATCGCTTATATGTGGAATCTAAAAAAATGGTACAAATGAACCTATTTACAAAATGGAAATATAGTCACAGATGTAGAAAACAAACTTATGGGGGAAGGGGGGAGGGATAAATTGAAAGATTAGGTTCGACATATACACACTACTATATATAAAATAAATAACTAATAAGAACCTGCTGTATAGCACAGGGAACTCTATTCAATACTCTGTAATGACCTATATAGGAGTAGAATCTAAAAAAGAGTGGATATATGTATATGTATAACAATCACTTTGCTGTGCACCTGAAACTAACACAAAATTGTAAATCAACTATACTCCAATAAAAATTTTTTAAAAAGATAAAAAATAAAATTGTACACAACATCCTTCCCCCAATCTAGCTCTTATATCAAATAAATCAGTGGTCGCCTGGGAGAGGGTTGGGGGGTGGGGAAGGTTAGGAGGAAATGTACCTACCAATAGGTATACGGGGTTTCTTTCTGGGATGAGTAAAGTGTCCAAAGTTGATCCTAGTGAGGATTGTACAGCTCTGGGAATACACTAAAAGCCAGTGAATTATACACACTAAGTAGGTGAATTCTGTAGCAAGTTAATTTTATCTCAGTAAAGCTGTTAAGAACTTAGTAGGTTTCTGAAAAAAAAATCTGGCTCTTAAGCCATGACTCCAGTAGGTGTTCCGTATACCTGACAGGTGGGTGTGCGATGCCGTAGCACACGTGTGTGAGAGGACCTCCCTCCGCTGTGTCACCGTCTGCAGTGTGGTCAGCGGGAGAGCCCAGCGGAAGAAATGACCCCGCAGGAATCTTGAAGACGTAAGTATATTTTATGGTAGCGATGGCCAGTTCATTCTCCAACTTAACTAATACGCCTGACGAGCTCTCGTGTGACTGCAGTACCGACAGTTTTGTGATGAATTCATTTTTTATCCCTGCGTTTTATCTCATTTGTAAAAAGTACGATTGTGCTGAACAGGCTTGTGAGGTCAATCAAGCGTGTAGCTTATTTCAAACCACAAGAGAGCGCCATTAAGAATATTTATCTGTTAAAGAATTCTTTACTTGATTGAAGACTATTTCATAATGTTTCTTTTAAAAGTAACTGTCACGCTTGTTAAATAGAAATATAAATTGATTGGCAAAATAATTGTGTGGGGCTCTAACTGGCAATTATATCAATTTCACTTGGTCGGATGGAAATAAATCTTGTTTAAAAGGAGGAAAAGACCTATCGCTTGATATTGGTATCACGGAAGGATTTTTCTCATGTTAAAATATTAGTTCTTTCTACCCTGTCTTATGTCTCAAAAGTAAGCAGCTGTTTATTCTCTGAAGATTAATTTCTCAGGTTTTACCCCCTTGTTTTTAGCTTGGGATGCGACAGATTATTTCTGGTTATGTGTGTGTGTGTACAATCATATATATATATAAGTTAACAGTATTTGCTACTAAGAATTTCAAAAATTTTTGATTGATAAAAGAGGAATATAGCTATACATTGTTAAAAATTAATAATTACAAACCCAAGAGTTTATGATGGCCAATGAAATTTAAATGATACGGCATTGGCTATATTTTCAATATTAAGGGGTCAGATCAGCTGTAGTAATTGATCAGAGCGCCATTTAAGTCACTCGCGGCTGCACTAGCACCTACTGCAGATACAGTTTTAATGGTTTCCCATCAGACACACTTTGGCCTGAGTAGTCTGTCCTCGTGCTTATAGCTAATTTGGCCGTGGTGACCAGATGAGAACGAGTTCTGAGGGGTGCTTTTGGTGTCCCTCTTCACGGCAGTGTGGCTGAACTTGGCGACTGAGCAGAGAACGGGCCAGGTGAAATCCTGCCTTCAGACCCTGGCATTGCTGTCGGCTTGTTGCTGGTCCTTGTTAATATCAGTTCATTTCTTTCTCCTGCTCACCTGCTGATGGGGGTTATGTGCTCCAGGGGAGCCAGTGGCCACAGGATCCCACCTTACTGGACAACTCCGATGACCAGAGTTCCTGGAAAGATGAGCTAGGAGGGGATGGGGACATTGTCAAGGAAACCACAGGAGGCTGTGGTCCAGCTCTCACTGCACCTCTCAGACTGTAGTCTGTAGAACCACACCCTCTGGGTTTGTGCGGTTGCCTCCGGTTTTTGTTTTTTTAAACTGGGAAAAGCCATCATTTGTCGAGTGCTTGCTGGGTTCTGGGTACTGTGCTAAGTCCCCGTTCCATCAACGCACGTTTGCTAAGTGCCTGTTAGCCCCAGGATGTGCCAGTCTGAGGTGGAGTCTCCTTTCCAGTGGGAGAGCTGTGCATTAAGCAGATAATCGCAGATTATCACAGACTGTGGAAGGGCCACGAGAGAAAGAAGTGCGGGGTGTGCTGAGACACACCACAGGGGCCCTGGGTGGCGTCGCAGCTTCCCGAGCAAGTGACACCCAGCTGAGACCACGAGAGACGCCAGCCGGGTGGAGGTGTGGGGAAGCAGCCAGAAGGGGCTGATATGGCAATGAAATGCCTCACTAACACACAGGCCCGGTATGGATGGAGTAGAGGCATCCAAGGTGGGACTGGGTGCAGAACTCGGTCTTTCTCTGGAGAACAAAGTCCTCAGGCACGTGAAACAATTTTAAACATGAGCGTGGATGGTCAGGTTGGTGCAGCCGTGCCTGGAAGTTTCAGCCAAGAACTGTAGCTTTTCTCTAGAGTCTGAGCAGACGTGGAAGAAAAGAAGAGAGTCAGCCAGACGCGAGCGCTGCTCTGGAGTGTTCTCTTGGGAAAGCTGTCTCGTGAGACCAGACGGTCTGGCAGAGGCAGCCAGGGAAGACTGGCAGAAAGTTCGAGCCTTACCCTGTGGAACAGTGGGCAAAAGGAATCAGAGCAGCCAGCGCCTACGATCTTCAGATGAAGGTGGGGAGTGGGTTTTGGGGTTTTAGTATAATAGAATATACGGCCAGTGGATGCAGTTAGTTTTCAGTTTTAAAACTGAAAGACAGGTGCTTCTGCTGAATTTAGAAGCAGTAGGTGTTTTTCACTCTTCTTAGCTCTGTGCTTTGTTTCTTTTGTAGAAAAAGAGCTCCTGTGATTTGTCCATAATCAGTGGTATTTGAGAGCTGTTATAGAAGGACTTATGATACAGCACAGTGTAGAAAAAGTGCTCTAAATAGTAATTAGAAATAAGCTATCAAGAGAAATGTTTGTGAGCTATAAAGGTACAAGTGACTGGTATTTTCCACTGACATGACTCATCTTAATTAGGATGGTATACTGAACTTGCATTTCTGATTATGCAGTCATTTTCTTGAGCTGAATTAGTATGTTTTAACATTTATTCATTAGCCCTTAGTCTATGATAAATTAAACGTTATAGGTAATCAAAACATTATTGCGTGATATCATTACAGTGCTCTGAATTAGAGTTTAAGAACATTATTACAATAGTATATGTAACTTAAACGTCCCCTACTGGCAAAGATGAATAGCATTATGAACTTTCTGGTGATATGCCGTTCATGTCCGGGTTGATTTACAGTTGAGTAACTTTTAAAGAACTGACAGCACTTGTGCCGAGCCTTTATGAACAGTGTCCCTTCCAAGGAGGAAGCCATCCTCTGTAATTTGGTGGTGATCACTAAACCACTCATAATGATATGTGTACTAAGTTTGTCGTGCCAGTGCCCTGAGAAGTTGTTATATTCATGGCATAGTAAAGTAGGTGCCTGGTTTCACAATGTCACATTAGGAAATCAGCTACATAAAAACGGAATAATGATGTCGATAGGGCTTAAAAACCACACCTGGGGATAGTTTTTCAGGATTTCGTTTTTTCTTAAAAAAAAAATCACTGATACATTCACACAAAGGGATATACATTTTTGAGCGTATGTATTTTTTCTTAAATCTTAAACTCTGCCATTCCAGTGGACTGCTCTAGAAAGCCTTGGGGCTGTAAATACTGGACGTCTCCTCCTTCAGTTCCTTACCCAAGGGGGATGCTTGTTGCCGGTGTGAATAGAATGGGAAAGGGACTTGGTGTTCTTTCCCCAACATGAGAGATGGGTTTGTGGGGATGAGAGTTACAGGCCTTTAGACCAAGCAGTTTGCCTCTCCCCGGCCTCCCCACGACCAGGTCCTCTTGACCACGTGGGATGAGAAGTGACTGATGATGAGCAGAATTCCGGTCTGTGTCCACCACACAGAGTCGGGCTTGCTGGATGACACAGGACTTGAACCAGAGACCGCATGGAGACCAACAAAAATTACTCAGGCCTGCTCACAAGTGAACTGTGGCTTAATACCAAGCATCTGCTTCCGATGTGCTTGTTATAGCAGAGAGATGAAAAACAAGTTCCAAGCTCAGATATATTTAGGAAACCTTGTGTTAAAGAAAGCACATTTCTTTTTTCTTTTTTTTTAGAAAGCATCTTTCTTTACTCAGTTGACGAGAGCTTTTGATATGCTGGGATGCGTCGTGTCCTTCTGAGCACAATGTAGTGCACTGCGTTCCATGTCTACACCCTGGCCCCCGAAACAGGAACACCTCTCGGCACCAGTGGTCCAGAGGACAGAGTTTGGGGGATCCGTCCTACTGGGATCCCCCAGGGAGAGCCGCCTTCGGATCGGGTTGTCGGAGGAGGGCCCTCTCTCATCTTGCTCTTGGTAGACTGAGGGAAATTGAGGTTTCTAAAAAGGATTTTTTTGTTTTTACTTTGGAATAATTACTTTTATTTTACTGTGAACTGAAGAGAAATGATAATTGTGCTTCTGATGGTCATTGGTGATAAAAAGAAATTAAGGAAAGTTGAAGTTACAGCAAGTATTTTGGTATTTTTGCAGGAAGATTGTAATTAAGAAAATGGGCTGCTTGGCATTTCTTTCCGTAATTTTTCATTTCTTATGCTCTCATTCATCATCTGAGAGGATGCACGCGTTCAGTGTGTTACAGTCTGCAGGCTGCATTTATGCAGTTTTTCTGCAAGGACATAATTCCTATCCATTGGAGTTTGATTTCAAATATGAACAAAATCCCTGACAGGAAGAGATTGAGAGATGCCAGGGGTTCCTACAGTGCTAACTGGGGTGGGGGTGGGGGATTGATAGTGTGCTGGTCACTGGGACAACAATTTTTATTTTTAAGGGAAAACAGATTCCTTTTAACGAGTATGATAAAAATAAGAACGATATGATGTTATGCTGACATCCTTTGTTCTTGAGTGAGAACCCCCAGTTTTCTTTAATCTCCAGTCACAATTGTGTGCTTTGGGGAATATTCTTTTTTTTTCGGGGGGGGGGGTGGATATTCTTAAAGAGGAAAATAATTTTTATTCATTTTAATAGTTTTAGTGGGCATCCTATTTGTGGTTAGGGCAAAGAGTTTCTAAAGGTCATTTACTTTCAGACGTTTTTGGTTCAGAACTTTGGAGACTGTGGTCAGCCTTCCATCGCGTGGGCTCTGCCCATTCGTTATCCGGGGGGACTGTGATTTTCCCCCTGCCCTGCCCTCCGGCTGTTTTTCATGGCAGCACCTCTTCTGGAGAATGTAGAGGAAAATTAAAGATGAAAACGGCTTTCCTTTTAGTTGTGGGAAAAATAATGTGGTGGTAAAGAAGATAAAACTTTGTTGTATGGAAATAAATGAAGAACCACATAAGTAAGAGGCTGCTTACTTAGCGCTGGTGGAGCGCAGGGGTCCATCCAGGGGAAGGGGGCTCCAGGGCGCCCTGGTGGAGGCTATGGGCGCGGGGGACCTAGGGCGGCCAGCTTCCCCACGTGATTGGTTAGGGGAGCATGTTGGGTTTTCCCCAGTTGGTCCTGAGCTGGAAGTGGGGTCAGAAGTCAGGGAAGCTGTCCATTATTGATAGAGTCCTGGCTGTCTTGGGCTGGTTGCTGCTCGTGCAGTTTGGCTTCCTGGGCTGATGATGCTTGTCGATGAAAAATTAATCAGTCGATCTAAGAAAGAATTGGAAAATTTTATCTGAGCCAAATTTGAGGATGATCACCCGGGAAGAGCATCTCAGAAAGCTCTGAGAACTGTTCTGCCCTTTACAAGTCACGGCATAGTTACAGAAGCATTTTCTTGAGACAGAGCAGAGTGTACATTAAATGATGTATTATCGACAGCCTGCGTAATCCAGATCTAAGTGCCCTCGCGGGGGGGGGGGGGGTGACGTGACCCTTACGAGCTCAAGGAGGAACGTTCTCTTTTAAGGGGTTGTCTTGGTGCTGGGAGAACGTGGCTCTTTTTGGTGGAGCAGGTATTTCTGCTGATGGGGGAGGTTTGATCGATGCGTGGTGCAGGTACACAGTGCACAGTGTGGGGAGAGAGGAGGCCAAAGGGCAGAGAAGAGTTTTCATGTTTAGATTTTTCTTGTCTTGCCATAAAACATGAGTTTTATTTCACACGCTGCAGGTTGTGGGTCCGAGGCAGGTTGTCACATGTGGTCTGGCTGCTGTCTGTTCACGTATTTAGTCTCTCAATTGGAAAAATGAAATTTTGAGTGATGTGTGAATGATCCAGACTAGATTTTTTTTTAAGTTTTTTCTTTTTTTTTTTTTAAAGAATACACATGCTTTATTTATTTAAATTTTTGGCTGTGC
>NW_020837949.1:4521372-4540024 GCF_003676395.1 Aethalodelphis obliquidens | reverse complement strand
TTACAGAAGCATTTTCTTGAGACGGAGCAGAGTGTACAATGTATTATCGACAGCCTGCGTAATCCAGATCTAAGTGCCCTGGCGGGGCGGGGGGGGGGGGGGTGTCACGTGACCCTTACGAGCTCAAGGAGGAACGTTCTCTTTTAAGGGGTTGTCTTGGTGCTGGGAGAACGTGGCTCTTTTTGGTGGAGCAGGTATTTCTGCTGATGGGGGAGGTTTGATCGATGCGTGGTGCAGGTACACAGTGCACAGTGTGGGGAGAGAGGAGGCCGAAGGGCAGAGAAGAGTTTTCATGTTTAGATTTTTCTTGTCTTGCCATAAAACATGAGTTTTATTTCACACGCTGCAGGTTGTGGGTCCGAGGCAGGTTGTCACATGTGGTCTGGCTGCTGTCTGTTCACGTATTTAGTCTCTCAATTGGAAAAATGAAATTTTGAGTGATGTGTGAATGATCCAGACTAGATTTTTTTTTAAGTTTTTTCTTTTTTTTTTTTTAAAGAATACACATGCTTTATTTATTTAAATTTTTGGCTGTGCTGTGCGGCATGCGAGATCTTAGTTCCCCGACCAGGGATCGAACCCACGCCCCCTGCGGTGGAGGCGCAGCGTCTTAACCACTGGGCCTCCAGGGAAGTCCCATCTACATTTTTCCATTCCCCAAAGCACAAAAGCCCCAACCCTGAGTCTGTGCTGCTGTGCTGCTGTCACTTTATTTCAATAAAACCTCTGAAGTATTTCCACCACTGAATACATTTTTCCTTAGAAGACTTCAAGTGATGGTGAAATGAACCTCAGACGTAGTTGCTGTGCCAGTGTTCTGGTCCCTGCTCTGTTCCTGCTGTGCTGTGTGGTCCCCGTGAGTCCCTGGGCCTCCAGTGGCCTTGGCATGGATATGATGAGGTCCCACGACTCTCTCTGGGGTGTTGTGATGATACAGTGACGCCCTGGAAACAGTTGAGGAGACCTGTATCAGTTTCCCAGAGCTGCAGTAACAAAGTACCACAAACGGGGGCTTAAAGCAACAGAAATTCACTGTCTCACGGTCTGGAGGCCGGAAGTCCGAGATCAGGGTGTTGGCAGGGCTGTACTTGTGGCAGCAGAACTCTGGTCTCCATGGCCTGCTCCCTCTGTGTGCGTCTGGGTCCACCTTTTCCCTGTTTTTAAGGACACCAGCCATCCCAGAGGAGGGGCCCACCCTGCTCCAGGGTGACCATCACAACTACTTACATCCTCAAAACTACTTATTCCCTGGGACTTCCCTGGTGATGCAGTGGTTAAGACTCTACGCTCCCACTGTAGGGGGCAGAGGTTCGATCCCTAGTTGGGGAACTAAGATCCCGCATGCCGCATGGCGTGGCCCAAAAAACTGAAAAACACAAAGCTACTTATTTCCAAATAAGGTCACGTTCTGAGGTACTGTGGGTTAGGACTACGACATACAGGTTTGTGGGGAGGCCATTCAATGCATAACGAGACCCTGTGAACACACAGGCCTTGGGTTCCTTGGAGCTGATAGGTATCTACAGTGCTCCTGGGGTCTCAGTGGGCAGCTGTGAGCTTGGTACCCAATCAGTTCCCTCACCTGTAAGAGGAGGGTCGTGATGCATACCTCGTGTGGTTGGAAGGATTAAAAGAGGGAATACATGGAAAGGAAAGGGCTCAGCACAATTCCTGGAACAGAATAGCTGTTAGAAATGTAACCAGGGACTTCCCTGGTGGTCCAATGGTAAAGAATCTGCCTTACAATGCATGGGACGCGGATTCGATCCCTGGTCAGGGAACTAAGACCCCACATGCTGCGGGGCAACTAAGGCCGCGCGCCACAACTACTGAGCTCGTGGGCCTCAGTGAGAGAGCCCACGTGCTGCAAACTACAGAGCCAAAGTGCCCTGGAGCCTGCGAGCCACAACCGGAGAAGAGAAAACCCGCACGCCACAACTAGAGAAAAGCCTGCGCACCACAAGGAAAGACCCCGTTCGCCTCAATGAAGATCCTGCAAGCCGTGACTAAGACCCGACGCAGCCAAAAATAAATAAATAAATAATAAATAAATGTTTAAAAAAAAAAAAAAAAGAAATGTAACCAGGAGCCCCTCGGTCTGCAGGAATGCAGGGATCTGCATGAGGAGAAAGGGAACAGCGTGTCTCTCACTAAGGGATTGGGTGTCCAGGTTCAGGGGAGAACCTGCTTCCTTCAGCCTGCGTTCTCAGCCAGTCTGACTTTTGCAGACATGGAAGGCCCAGCTCAGGGCTCGCTTTTCCTCGAAGCAGTTGGCAATCTTCCTGTGTTCCTTCGGCCCAAGGACTTACTGCTCCCCGACGCCCGGGGCTCTGTTCCTGAGGGCAGGGCCTCGCTGAGGCTCTTCTCTGCACACTGGACTCCGCGTCTCATCACCAGGCCCCTCGCTGACTGGTGGCAGGACCCCTGTGCGAAACTTATTCAGAATTTCAGGACGGCAGGCGTAGGTCTTTCTGCCTGGGTGAGGAGTCCTGTGTGATCACAGGACTGTGTGGCTGTTTGTCCACGAAGCCGCCAGAGTTTCCCAGGAAGAGACATTCAAAGGACCACTGACACGCCGGGAAGCAGAGGCGTGCAGGAGGGAGAGGCGGCTGGATGTTGTGAGGACCGCCCACCTCGCAGGGGCCACCGCTGGAGGGGGAACCCCTCCCTGGAGGGAGAGGACGCTGCTGTTAACACCCCGACTTCCTCCAGGTCCTTCGTTAAGGATGCCTCTTATTACAAGGCTGTGTCCCTCCCGGAGGAGCAGGTGGTGAGACAGCTCAGGGATGGACCTGCCACGGGGCGGGGGAGGGGGGGGGCGGGGATCGTATTTATTGATTCATGAGTCTTCTTGTAAAGCAGAGGAGAAAAGAAACAGTTACGTGCCGGAAAACACATTTTGATTTCTTAAGGGCATCCATTAAACTTTTACACTTGAATAGTAAAGTAGAGCAGCCGCAGGGCTGCCTGGAAGGGCCTTCGGCTTTTCCCGCCCGTGCGTTGCCGTGATATCCTTGGGTTCAGGGTTTGGGGGAAGCTTGAGCGTGGTGGGCAGCCGTGTGGCTTGTGGCTCAGCCCTGGGACAGAACAAGGACACTCCTGTTGACGGACCAGTTTGCTTCTCCACCTAATCTCCTTCTCCTCCTGGTCAAGCACAAACTGATTATCCAGCTTAAACCTGTTGTTTGTGTCAGACAGGTAAGAAAGTGGAGAATTAAAAAATTTGCAGAAAGGTGTCATGAGTATCATATGCTCAGCATAGTTGGCAGGGCCCCCAGTGGGCATAGACTGTGGGTATCACTTCCAAAGGGAGTCTCTCCTTGAAATGAAGCAAGCACAGGATTGTAAGAACAACCGTGTCCACAGATTTCATGCTCGAGTTTTTATAAACTATTGATCAATTCAAACAACATCTATCTTTCACTTTCTCAAGCTTGTCTTTTTTTCCCCCCAAAGTGTATTCTATTAATAAATGTTAGAGGTTGGCCAAATTGAGGTTGTCCTTCAGAACTGATTATTCTCGTTTTCCATTTGCAAAGCGTGTAGTTTACCTACAGATAGGATACATTGAAAACGAGATAAGTTATTTCAACAGAGTTAGGTTGGGAGGGGATTTTAAGAAAGGATTTTAAGAAATATCTGCATCAAAACTTGCTTCTGCCCTTGATACTTTCAAATTTAAATAATATTCAGCAGCAGAGAGCTTGAAGAATAATACATAGGTTTAGTATAGAATTCCTGAGGGAATGAGCAGGGGTTTGCATACAAAATACAGCATCCCAATGTTCCACTTTCCCATGTATCAGGGTTTTAGTTACAGACCACAGAATGCAAGTTCATTATTTATTTATATTAATTATTTTTTAATTGAAGTACAGTTGATTTACAATACTAGTTTCAGGTGTAAAACACAGTGATTCAATATTTTTATAGAGTATACTCCACTTAAAATTATTATAAAATATGGGCTTCCCTGGAGGCGCAGTGGTTGAGAGTCCGCCTGCTGATGCAGGGGACACGGGTTCGTGCCCCGGTCCGGGAAGATCCCACATGCCGCGGAGCGGCTGGGCCCGTGAGCCATGGCCGCTGAGCCTGCGCGTCCGGAGCCTGTGCTCCGCAACGGGAGAGGCCACAACAGTGAGAGGCCCAAGTACCGCAAAAAAAAAAAAAAAATTATTATAAAATAATGGCTGTACCAAGTTAGATTTTAAAAGAACGAGTGCTGGTGGCTTCAGAATACCCAGGAGGGCCAGAACACAATCATCAGGAGAAAAGCCTGGAAGCCAACCAGAAATGCGGAAGCACTGGCCCAGCCCACCATGTAGCTCCTGCCCTTGCTGCTACAGCCTGAAAAAAACACAAGGCTGCAACCCTGTGCTGCCCAAGATGACTTCTCAGGATGGGGCTACTCCTTCCCATTGCTGCCTCCTGCCTGGGCAGACCCTGGTCACATGTGGAACGCCAGCTGCAAGGCCATCTGGGAAAGGCCATCTGTGTCTGCCTGGGTGGATGCACCCTCTGGGGTAGACCTGTCATCTGGGGTAGACGTGTCCCCCTAGGTGGATGTCTCCTTCTGGGTAGACGTGTCCCCCAGGGTGGATGTTTCTTCCTGGGTGGATGCGTCCCCCTGGGTGGATGTGTCCCCCTGGGTGAATGTGTCCTCCTAGGTGGATGTGTCCCCCTGGGTGGATGTGTTCTCTGGGGTAGATGTGTTCCCCTGGGTGGACATGTCCCCCTGTGTGAATGTGTCATCCTGGTTGGATGTGTCCTCAGGGGTGTATACACCCCTCTGGGTAGATGCGTCCTCCTGGGTGGACGTGTCCCCCTGGGTAGATATGTCCTCCTGGGTGGACGTGTCCCCCTGGGTGGATGTGTCCTCCTGGGTGGATGTGTCCTCCGGGGTGAATGTGTCCCCCTGGGTGGACACATCCCCCTGGGTGGATGTGTCCTGGGTGGGTGACTCATGCTGCTGTGTCTGGGAGAAGGCAGTTGCAATGCCCAGTTCACTTCAGGCTTCCTCAGACTCCAGCTCTAACATGTGTTACCAGTCTGATCCTAAATATGGTGATATATTTCCTTCGTCAGTGCATCTGAACTCTGTCTCTGAAGCTGTTAAAATGAAAGCAAATTGAGTTCCTCTCTGAAGCAGCACATATGTGGAAGAGGCTGAACTCAGGGACCAAAGAACTGAAAGAACAAGAGAAACGATTGTGTGGGAAGGACATGCTGGACCCTCTGTCCCCTTTGTCAGAAGATGCAAGGACATAGATTTGCTAGTTTCAAATTTGGTAAAGTTGTATTTTTAATAGGATCAAATTCTTTTAATCACTTTAGAAATGACAATGTTATCCAGTAACGACGAACTGGGAGCAGAAGCTCCCCAGGTCAGCTGAAGACAGAGGCTCGATTTTACTAGTAGATTGGAACGTGAGATGTACTAAGGATAAGAGCAGGGAAGAAACAGAAAGAAAGAATTTAAACTGCTCTTGTAGTAGCTCTATGACTTCTTCTTCAGGGTGAATAATGATTCCCGTCAGGCAAGTAAGAAAAGATTCCCATTTCATGCATCTAATTATCTACAAACAAGATTTCAGGGGTAGAGGAGGTTGGTTAAAAATACTTAGTGTAGGGACTTCCCTGGCGGTCCAGCGGTTAAGACTTCGCCTTCCAATGCAGGGGGTGCGGGCTTGATCCCTGGTCGGGGAGCTAAGATCCCACATGCCTCGGGGCCAAAACACCAAAACACCAAAACATAAAACAGAAGCAATACTGTAACAAATTCAATAAAGATTTTAAAAATGGTCCACATCAAAAAATCTTTAAAAACCCCCACAACTTAGTGTAGAAGCCTGTTTTCTTCCCCTTCATATCTTTGTCGGTCTAATGTAAGAGTGGAGCTTTTATTTGTAAATAAAAGGATCTACTTACTTGACTGCTTGTGAAAAAAACCAGTATCACTAGTAGTTTCAATACGTAAGGTTTTATTTTCTCCTGTAGGCAGACCCTCCATGGCTGGCATCACGATTTCCCTGAGGGCCTCGGGGACATGCTCCTCCAAACGTTCTGGCCTACAGTCCCTAGACTGTGGCCCTGGTCCTCATAGCCCAAAGTAGTGGCTGGAGCGCCAGCTGACACACATGCTCTCCAGCCAGCAGGAAGAAGAAAGTGGCTAGAAAGGGAGTGACTCCTCCCTCTTCAGGATATTTCACGGAGGCACCATCCAGCACTTTCTTGAACTTGACTGCGTGGCAATAACCACCTGCCAGCGACGGTGGTAAATGGAGTCGTGTGGCTGGGGGACAGTGGGCTCAGCTAAAAATCAGTGTTCCATGACTAAAAAATAGGAGAGTGGATGTTGGGCATTGATGAGCAGTCTCTGTCACAGCTGAGCTGAAGGATCAGTTTTTATAGATTTCTTTTTAAAAAGGGTGGACTGACGCTTCAAGGACAGTAGGGCCTCCTCTCCTGGCCTAAGTGCTTCAGAGCTGCTCCTGCCCCGAGATCCCACACGTGCTGACATCAATCTCCATTTCCCAAGAGTCAGGTTGGTCGCTTCAAGGAGCACCGACGGGGTTTTCAGGCCTCTTTTCTTTGATCTTAGCCTAAGGAAATAGGACACTTTGCCGGAAGATGCTCGTTGCTGGCTTTTAATTCCCCATGAACACAGACGATTCTGTCTTATTCGGCCCGTTGAGACTAGGAATGAGGTGATAGAAATAACAAGAAGAATCCTTCATTTTTATCTTATACTATCAGTCTCCTTCCTTATTCCCCTTTCCCTCTGCCTACTGTTTAAAGCAAATAAAACAAATTAAAACAAAGCGCCTGTGTGAGTCTCCCAGGGCTGCTGGCACAAACTATCACAGACTGGGTTGATTAAAGAACAGACATCTCTTCTTTCCCAGTTCTGGAGGCTGGAAGTCCAAGATCAAGGTGTTGGCAGGGCCAGGCTCCCTCTTCTGGCTTCTGGTGGTGGCCATCGTCCTTGGCCTTTCTTGGGTCGCAGCTGCATCACCCCAGCCTCTGTCCCTGCCACCCCATGGCCACCTACCCTCTGGTGTCTGTCTTCACATGGCTTTCTCCTGCGTCTCTTCTCCTTTTTTTTTGCTGAGCTGTGCGGCTTGTGAGATCTTAGTTCCACGACCAGGGATTGAACCCGGGGCCATGGCAGAGAAAGCACTGAGTCCTAACCACTGGACCACCAGGGAATTCCCTCTTCTCCCCTTTTTTTTCCCTTTCTTTCTTTTTTATTGATGTATAGTTGACTTACAATATTATATAAGTTACAGGTGTACAATATAGGGATATACAATTTTTTTGGTCAATCCCAAACTCTCTATCCCTCCCCCTGACCCTTCCCCCCAGTAACCATAAGTTCTCTGAGTCTGCGAGTCTGTTTCTGTTTTGTAAATAAGTTCATTTGTATTATTATTTTTTTTAGATTTTGCATGTAAGTGATATCATATGATATGTCTATTTCTCTGTCTGACTTACTTCAGTCAGTATGACAATCTCTAGGTCCATCCATGTTGCTGCCAATGGCATTATTTCATTCTTTTTAATGGCTGAGTAATATTCCATTGTATATATATATACCACAACTTCTTTATCCATTCCTCTGTTGATGGACATTTAGGTTGCTTCCATGTCTTGGTTATTGTAAACAGCGCTGCAATGAACATTGGGGTGCATGTATCCTTTCAGACCGTGTTTTTCTCTGGATATATGTCCAGGAGTGGACAGGACTGCAGGATCATATGGTAGCTCTATTTTTAGTTTTTTAAGGAACCTCCATACTGTTATCCACAGTGGCTGTACCAACTTACATTCCCACCAACAGTGTAGGAGGGTTCCCTTCTCTCCCCACCCTCTCCAGCATTTGTTGTTTGTAGATTTTTTGATGATGGCCATTCTGACCGGTGTGAGGTGATACCTCATTGTAGCTTTGATTTGCATGTCTCTAATAATTAGCGATGTTGACCATCTTTTCATGTGCCTCTTGGCCTTCTGTATGTCTTCTTTGGAGAAACGTCTGTTTAGGTCTTCTGCCCATTTTTTGCTTGGGTTGTTTGTTTTGGTGATATTAAGCCTCATGAGCTGTTTGTAAATTTTGGAGACTAATCCCTTGTCGGTCACATCATTTGAAAATATTTTCTCCCAATCTGTGGGTTGTCTTTTCCTTTTGTTTATGGTTTCCTTTGCTGTGCAAAAGCTTTTGAGTTTCATTAGGTCCCATTCATTTATTTTTGCTTTTACTTCCGTTACTCTGGGAGGTGGATCAAAAAAGGTATTGCTGCGATTTATGTCAGAGAGTGTTCTGCCTATGTTTTCCTCCAAGAGTTTTATAGTGTCTGGTCTCACATTTAGGTCTTTAATCAATTTTGAGTTTACTTGTGTGTATGGGGTTAAAGAATGTTCTAATTTCATTTTTTTACATGTAGCTGTGCAGTTTTCCAGCACCGTCTGTAACTGAAGACATGAGAGATTCAGTTTCCTGTTGACCACATGAGAAATGAAGTCACTTATGTTACAGGGATGTGGGGAGAATCGAATAAGGGAACACGTAGAAGTGCTCTGTTGGCCGTCTGCACAATCACTGTTGCTATGATGGTGTCTAAAATTTTGCAGACGTCTGTGTAAAGGAGCATCATTCGTGGAGCATTTGTTGACCACAGTAGTGGGTGGTAAGATGTGGCTGCTGTTCTAAACATTTGCAATTCTGATGCAGAGACAAGACATCCACATGACATCGTAAATAACACAAGGTCATGTGTAAGTGCTGGAGGATGCTAGGGGTCAGGCGCTCCAGTCAGCCCGGGCTGAGCATCTGTGGCGATCTGCAAGGGTGACCTAATCATTCAGACCCAATGGGAGGTGTATCAGAGGACTCACCAGGAAGGCTGGGTGCACAGATTTGATCGAGAAGATTAGAACACGATGGAGGAGTGGGTAATCAGTTTCTCTGAAATTCTAATTAGGGGCAGCAATTGGGATCTGTAGTTTTTTCTTCTGTGCCGTCTCGACAAAACCAATTAAGTCTTATTGCATCTATATATCACCACGTGTACAGGCCATAAGCAGGAGAAGGCCTATTTAACTTGTTGCCTTTTGGCTTTTAATGGAACATCCATTTATTCCTGTGTATTAAGCTCTTAGTGCGAATTGGATATTACCTTCCATTTTTCCGTCAAATCCCTCTCCCACTTCCCCTTTCTCAGGCATCAGGGAGGAGTCTCTTGTGACTTTAAAAATGGTGAACGCGGGACCTCCAGGAAGTAGAGGAATGAACCAGGTGCTCACTAGACGTATGTTGGACCCTCCCAGAGCTTTCCGATTGAGTTATTAAATTCCTCAAGGTTTTAAAATTCTACAATCAAGCATCAACTTTATTAATTCCACAGTCTGTTAAGAAGTGGTCCCATTTAGGAATATTACTCAGCCATAAAAAAGAATGAAATAATGCCATTTGCAGCTCCATGGATGGACCTAGAGATGATCGTACTAAGTGAAGTAAGTCAGACAGAGAAAGACAAATATCATACAATGCCACTTATGTGTGGAATCTAAAATAAGACACAGATGAACTTACCTATGAAACAGAATCAGACTCACAGACATAGAGAACAGACTTGTGGTTGCCAAGTGGGAGAGGGGCTGGGGGAGGGATGGGGTGGGAGTTTGGCGTTAGCAGTTGCAAACTATTATATAGAGAATGGATAAACAACAAGGTCCTACTGGAGAGCACAGGGAACTACATTCAATATCCTGTGATAAACCATAATGGAAAAGAATATAAAAATAGAATGTATATATACGTTTAACTGAATCACCTTGCTGTACAGCAGAAATTAGCAGAACATTGTAAATCAACTACACTTCAATAAAAAAAATAAACAAAGATGTCAGACCCAAAAGAAATGGTCCCATTGAGAACCTAATGGCGTAAGCCTTGTTCAAAGCGTACCCAAAGGCATTGGCAGATTAGATGAGCAGCCCTTTCTAAAACAGGGAAGGAAGAGTCATGGTACCTGTGATGGTTATTTTATGTGTCCACTTGGTTGGCCTCTGGTGCCCAGTTGTTTGGCCGAACACTAGTCTAGATGTTACCATGAAGGTGTTTTGTAGATGTGATTCACATCTACGATCAGCTGACATTAAAGAGATCACCCTCCCTGATGTGGTTGGGCTGCATCCCATCAACTGACGGCTTTACGAGCAAAAACTGAGGGTTTCTGGGGAAGAAGGAATTCTGCCGCAAGCCTGTTAACATAGACGTCCTGCCTGAGTTTCCAGCTAGCCTGGCTGCCCTGCAGATTTCAGACTCAAGACTGTAACACCAACTCTTTCCTGACTTCCTAAATGGTCAGCCAACACTCTTAAGTTTCAGATGCGCGACGTCCCTCCAATCATGTGAGCCAGTTCCTTAAAATAAATCCCTCTCTGGCCCCTGCCCTCACATCCATGCACATCTCCTGTTGGACCTGCTATTGGAGCCCCGACTGACACACCTGACCTCCAACCCCCTCTCTTGGGCTCAGGGCATCCTGGGAAATTGCCGGCAATGCTTTCCTCCCGAGCCTGGACCCGGCCTCAGAATAACCCAGAGGATGCTAGAGAGGGAACCTGTTTGCTTTTCTAATTCTAGGGGACATTCTTCATGGATGTTGACTAATAAATCAGTAATTGCTCTCGTATTAAGCACCAGTTAATTAAGTTTTCAGCTAATGTTTGTGGGCTTCTGATGCCACAGTACTCTGTTTAAGGGAAAAGAGATGGACAAGGTACAGAGCATGGAAAGATCTGGGCTGAGCTGGGAGCTCCTGGGGGCAGAGGCAAGGGAGTGGCCAGGGCAGGGAGGCATCACCAGTTCCCATGACCTCCACCACCTGCTACCTTTGATAAACCGCAGATACGGGAGGGAGGCAAGGCGGGATGCATGATGGGCAGAGGGAGGGGACCGCGTAGGCACCTGTGAGCTTGAAGGCAGAGAAGCCTGGGTTCACAGCGTCAGAGGACGCGCCCACCCCATCCCCCTTTTTAATGCTAGTGATCGTCAAATGACCTCTTCGAGCCAACTGGATATTTCGTGACGGCAGTCACTGGGTGATGAGGGAGTCAAGTCTTTAAGCAGAAAGGACAGCGGGCCAAGGAGGGTGTAGAAAGCAGTGATCGTGTTGTGCTCTGGCGCGTGGGAGGCTGTGGAGGTTGGGGGGTCTGACTGAAATAACAAATGATGCCTTTAATAAAGGAGGAGGAGCTTTGAAATGAATAGCAGCCCAAGATTGGAGATTAATTTTTTAAGTGTTTTCTAACACGAAAAATGTAGCAAATCAATTCCGACCATTAGGAATTCGTGAAGACCTTCTAAGAAGAGCTCATTGCCAAAGGCAGATAAGGGAATTCGTGGTGGCTCTGAAGGCCTGGATACATGTGTCTCCAGGCATTAAGGGATTGGCTTGCTTGCCTTTTGAACCCAAGTCGTCATCTTTGAAATATCTCAGGGAACGTGCAGAGAAAGCCAATCTGGGTGAGGAAGCTGCATTCCCACACCCACTGCGCCCTCACCCGGCCCAGCCCGGCGGCTCTGATGGGGCATCTAGGGGCGTGTGGTAACGGGCTGGGTCTGTGTCCATCTGATGCTCCTGGGACGTGCTGACCTCCTGGATGGTGGCTGCTGACCACTGGCAGATGTGATGGGGCCGCTGCAAACGTGGACAGGAAGCAAAGGACTCGGGAGCCTGGACACACGGGGAGCTCCTGGGACTGGAAAAAGTGAACAGTGGGTCTTGGATCATCACACATCACAAACCAGGAACATTCGGACCGTGGGCTGCTGGCTCCTGTGGGGTTTTGGATCTAAAGCACAAACTCATGAAAATTCCCCCTTAATCTTTCTTTTCCTTAGTAATTTTTTTTCATTTTTAAATAATATTTTTTATTGAAGTCTAGTTGATTTACAATGTTGTGTTCATTTCTGCTGTACAGCAAAGTGACTCAGCTATACATATATATATATTTTTATATATATATATATATACATTCTTTTTCATATTCTTTTCCATGATGGTTTATCACAGGATATTGAACATAGTTCCCTGTGTTCTACAGTAGGACCTTGTTGTTTATCCATACTACTTATAATAGTTTGCATCTGCTAATCCCAACCTCACAGTCCATCCTTCCCCCAACGTCCTCCCCCCTTCCCCTTAATCTTAAGTTGTTCAAGCACACCGTTTAAACACGGGTAAAGGACCTTGGCCTCTAGCTTTGATGTCCTCAGACCCCTTCCTCTTCAGCACAAATCCTGCTTCAGCTCCTGGACCCCTGACATTGATGCTGGTCCCTCGTCATGGCCATCTCTGCCTGATTCACCTTCCTGTGGGTTTACTGCTCAACTCTCGAGCTGTATGTTAAATGCCTTGATGGTTGCAATCGTACTCTACTTTGTAAAATTCAATAATAAGTAGTAATGATGGCCATAGGTAGCATTTACAGTGTGCCACGTCCGGACATGGATCCATTTAATCCTATTACAAGTGAGGACAGGCCCTGCATGTATTGAATGTTTGCTGTGTGCCAGGCACTGAACCAGGCCATTCACCGTAGTTTGATTATGTCATCCTCAGATCTACCGAGGGCCTAGTGTGTTGTTTTTTTAAAAATTGAAGTAAAGTTGATTTACAATGTTTACAATGTTGTGCTAGTTTCAGGTGTACAGCAGAGTGATTCAGTTATACATATATATACACATATCAATTTTTTCAGATTCTTTTCCGTTATAGGTTATTACAAAATATTGAGTATAGTTCCCTGTGCTATACAGTAAGTCCTTGCTGTTTATCTATTTTATATATAGTAGTCTGTGTATATGTTAATCCCAAACTCCTAATTTATTCCTCCCCCCCTTTCCCCTTTGGGAACCGTAAGTGTGGGTCTATTTCTGTTTTGTATATAAGTTCACTTGTATCTTTTTTTTTTTTTTTTTTTAGATTCCACATCTAAGCGATATCATATGATATTTATCTTTCTTTGTCTGGGCCTAGTGTTCTTATTCTCACGGGGGGCTGGAGGTGGGACCCCGTCAAGTAGGGAGCAAGTGGGGGAAGAGGAGGACTTAAATATAACAGGTCCTCGACCCGGAACCACAGACCGCCGGTTCCCAGGGACCTCCAGAACGGGAAGACCACGCATTGCTGTCGTGCGATCCCCTCAGTCTGAGGTACTTTGTTACGAGAGCCCTAGCAAACGAATACAGCATTCATGGTTCAGATGCTCAGAAACGCTGGTGCCTCCAAACCACCCCCAACGGCCTGTGTGCTGACTTTGACCACAGCAGCCTGTGATCCGTGGAGTCACATGCCGGGCTGCTTCGTAGAACCTTCCATGAACTTTCTCCTTGAATTGACCGGCGATCCTGGGGGTGGAGGGTTCTCAATATCTGCCCAACTAGCTTGGAAAAGAGGGAGAAGACTGGGACTATGCTTAAGCCTAGAACAAGTATCTTCCCTTGGATGTCATCTGATGCCTTTTATTAAAAAATTTTTTTGGCTTTATTTTTTTATTTTTAATATAATTTTAAAGGGTACACTCCATTTACAGTAATTACAAAATATTGGCTCTATTCCCCGTGTTGTACAATACATCCTCGTAGCCTGTCTTTCACTCAGTAGTTTGCACGTCCCACTCCCCCATCCCTATATTGCCCCTCCCCCCTCCCTCTCCCCACCTTTAGCCACTAGTTTGTTCTCCATATCTGTGAGTCCTGCTGCTTTTTCGTTATATTCACTGGTTTGTTGTAATTTTTAGAGTCCACATATAAGTGATGTCATACAGTGTTTGTCTTTCTCTGTCTGACTTATTTCACGTAGCACAACACCAATAATAATAATAATAATGACATGGATTGGTTTAAGCACTTATACTCTGCCAGGCACGGTTCTAAATGCTTTCTGTGATCAATTCCTCTAATTCTGACAAAACCTTGTGAATTGCTATTGTCATGGCCAAACAGAAGCATGAAGAGGCACTTCCTGACTAGCATATACTTTAATAAACAACGTTGATTTTAGTTTTTTGCACCTGAAAGGCCTTAAAGATTAGTATTTGGTTTTTGTTTTCACTATTCAGATAAAATAATTCTGGCCCTCATCTCCAAAATTTGTGGGAGGTTTGGCATCTCATTGATATTTTGATGATTTTGTGGGCCGAGGGGGATATATACTCACATTTTTCCATGCATAGAAGTTGAAAATACTTACTTTAAAATTAGGGATGGTGATAGAAAGGAAACTGGGTGGAGACAAATCAATTAAGAACTTGGAAAGCCAGCTCAAGTAATCTGCCGTATTCATATTCTTCAGTACCTTGCCCCAGCAAAAACATAAGCTATGCTGTACGTAATGAGATACTGTTCACATTTGGATTAAGGGATGGGTTTGCCAGGAACCTGACTGGGGTGCTGATCTAGAATATATATTTAGACAATATTTAAGTAACTCAGAAACACAGTACCCGCTTCCCTGTATCCTGACATAATGAACAAAATGTAAATTATTAGCCCCATTCATGTGATAATAGACTCATAAAAAAATTCATTGCCGTCCACTCCAAATAGGGTAAAATGCTATATGATGCTCAAGGCATTTAATGAATGTCTTATTTGGAACATAAAGAGATATAATATGTTTACTAATAGAAAAGTCATTTCTTTCCACCTTTGGTAAATATACACTGGTCGAATGTTAAAGACTTGCTCTGAAGGGGCATCATAGTCCTAATTTTCTGGGCAGAACTTTATTTCTCTGTCTAGCTCTGTTTTACAGTGCACTGGGCTGGCCCCCAGCAGTGTCTGTGTTGATGTGCCCTCTTACCTCTCTTTCTGTACACCTTCCACATTCTGAGACCCCCCCATTGCTATTCCTCACATACCTGGCTTCCTAAAGCTGCTTTTGTGACCCTGAAGATTGCCCCAGTCAGCTTTCACATGGGGTCACCAGAAAAAAATACAGGACACCCAGTTAAATGGAAATTTCTGATAAACAACAAATAATTTTTTAGCATAACTATGTCCCATGCAATATTTGCAGCACATTCCAAACATTGTATGGGACAAACTTACACTAAAACGTTATTCATTGTTTACCTTAAACTTTGTTACATTTGGCAACTTTCCTTGCCCTGGTAGACCTCAGTAGTGATTTTGAGTAATTTCTTGGTAGAAAGGTGGGTGTGTGTATGTGTGTTTGTGGTGGAAGTGTATAAATGACTGCTTGGTTGGGTAAGTTAATCTTTGGTTTATAATTTAACAACAAAATCATCTCTTAGTGAAAACAAGAATATGAATGGTAAGCCCACTGTACAGAATGCTGTCCTGTACACGACATCGCTGGACACTTTGACGGTGCTTGTGAGAGGCGTGTCTCTTTTCCTTTATCAGTGAGCACACAAGAAGGTCAAGTGCCTGTTCTCCACATCCTGCTTCTCCAAACCATAGGAAGCTTTCTTTTGGTGCAATCCACTCATGCCTTCCATTAATTAGTACATAATGGTGTTTAAAAGACCTGAGCTGAAAATCTGGAGGCCAAGATTTCAATCCTGGGTCCTCACTTATTGTGTGAACCTCAGTGTATTTATTTATTTATTTTTTTATTGCGGTACGCGGGCCTCTCACTGTTGTGGCCTCTCCCGTTGCGGAGCACAGGCTCCGGACGCGCAGGCTCAGTGGTCATGGCTCACGGGTCCAGCCGCTCCGCGGCATGTGGGATCTTCCCGGACCGGGGCACGAACCCGCGTCCCCTGCATCGGCAGGCGGACTCTCAACGACTGCGCCACCAGGGAAGCCCCTCAGTGTATTTCTTAACCTCTGACCCTCAGTTTCCTGGTCCCCAAACGGAGGATGTAAATTGAGCTGTCGAGTTTGCCGGGAGGGGGAAAGCTGATAGGGATGCGAGAGTGTGAGATGGGCCGTCTCTGGGTACTTGGTCCTTCGCTCTCTTCCCTGCCTTTGCTTTCCGACTGCTTAGGTTTCCGGGGGTTGGGGGAGCGTCACCCGTCAAGATGTGTGATTCCGGATGCCCGCGGTCAGTCTGACCCTTGGAAGCAGGTTTCCAGGCCGCGTGTCCCATAGGCGGACACCAGAGGGCGTCCTAGCACCGCCGTCCGCTCTGGTCCTGGGCGGCTCGCGGATTCTGGCTCCGGGCTGAGCGCCGAGTGTGCGGGGCCCGCGTGGCTGCAAAGTGCTGCGCTCACGATCCATCCTCAGAGGGCAGTTCCGAGCTGAAATCTGAGGGAAGGGAGGACAGATTACATGCATTAACGCTTCCAGGTTATTTGAAAACCTTATCACAGCACGGAGTGGTAATGAACCAAATGGGATTTGGGTGACAGAGAGCAAACTATTTTACGATTTTACCTTCAGAGACAGTGTGCCCCTAAAACCCTCTTGGCTCTTTGGAAACAAGAACTCAGAGCCATGGGCCAAGCCTGGGTCCAAGGACCCCCCCTCTCCCTGCTGGCCGCACACCCAACTTTCTCACTGTGCGGAATTCGCCCGGGAGGTGTGCCCAGATGCCTGAACCCAGGAGGGCTGAGGTGACTGTCACCAAATCCTCGTGCTGGGGGGTCCAGGAGCCTCCCTGTCTCAGGGCTACAATTTTTTTTCTCTCTCTTTCTATCTCTCTCACCACCCCCACCCCCTTGTGACTCACCCACCAGAAGCCGCAACTCAGAGGGGGGCAAGGGGCTGCACCCCAACTGTAGGATTGACCCCGATGGTGAGAAAGGTCAGCTCAGCACAGGAGTTCGTATGCACGATGGCGATTCTGAATAAGGAAGAGGGTAGACGATCAGTACTCACTGCTTAAGAAGGCATGAAGGTGTGTCATCCATTTAAGAAAGCTTTTAGCTTAAAATGGATAAAATAAGGTTTTGGTGAATGAATAAATGGAACTAATTGAGTCATCTAGAAATTTTATGTAAGGGACCATAGCTGAGAAGTTGCTGTGTTGGTTCGTAAAGACAAAGGTCCTCTGTACTTTGCCGGCTTTAATGGATAGTAAGGATGAAAATGTTTCCGCAGTGCCTCTGGGAGTGAGTGTTATCAGGGAGTGGGCACAGGTGGGTGCGTGGGGATGGAGAGGCGGCAGGAGGGTCCCTCCCCTCCATCCGCCCGAGTTGCTTCCCCCTCCTCTCCCTTCTCCATCCATCCCGTTTCTAACATCCGCTTTGCACTGTGGTGTGTGAGCCTGGATCATGGAAACCCCATCCTTCACTTGCTACACCCAAGGTGCCCACCGCCGCACTGATGGGCTGGAGCTGCCTTACTATCTCACCTTGAATGCGCAGGTGCCCAGAAGGAAATATTCAGCACCTTCTCGACCCTTGAGATTTTGTAGTCTTATTAGGAAAACTATATACGCTAATACGTGATCGAGGTTAAGCCTCTGATCTATCTACAAATGCTGCAGGATTTCAGAGGAGAAATGAGAGTGAAAAGATGGTATTTGGCTGGGCTTTCGCTGTCAGGTGAAATATTTTGGAGGAGAGCCCAGGTGGGGTGCTGGAGCTGGCATTATTCTCAGTTGGAGAGATTGGGGGTGAGCCGCAGTGCACCCCACCAGCAGGATGATGTAGAGAAATGACCTTCTTTTACATAAGGCAGTTTTTATCTGACAGGAGAGCTGAGAACGCAAACACCACTTCTCAGAGAACAGACCAGTGCGCCAAGGTATAGGACTGTGATCCCACCTGGCTGTTTCACTTGTCTTCATAGGAGTCTAAGATTGACCAGCAGATTTAACTGAAGTTCTTTCAAAAGAGCATCTAATCCATACCAGGTTTTAAATACGAAAACCAGAACATTTAGTGGGCTATATTCTATGGACCTTATGCTGTATACATACACATCTTAGGCACAGAGCTATGGCTTTTGAAATACATACAGCACTGCCTGATCTATGCCCTTGGGTTGTGCAGTCTTGTCCTTGGCGATCTGGAGAAATTGGAAGGTTCTTCATCACCAGCAGGCTGTGGTCAGCACTGGAGATAAGAGGTCGCAAAGCTCCTTGAGGCCACAGGGGACACGTTGGCGGGATGGAGTAGTAGTTCTATTGTCCTAAAGATAATAGAACTTGTTAGATGCCCTTTCTAGAGATAGTGTGCCTAGTAATGAGTGAGAGTTGGACTGTTCCCTCAGGGAGTGTGGTGGATGCTGCGATGCACCACATACATCCCCCCCCCCCCCCCCCCCAGTGATGAAGGTCTTAGCTCCAGCAGACACCTCTCAGCCGGCAGGCCCTATGGGGATGCCTGGGCTGCAGCCTCCCCAAGGTCACATCCATTTCATGGACCCCTGTTCTCCCGCCCACTCCCCCTCCAGTGACTCGCTGAAGTGGGGGGAGGGAGGTAACAGAGTCACTGCCCTCTGGCTTCAACTTGGATCAACTCTGAAGGGTGGTCCCTGGCTCACAGCCTCCACGCAGGGTCAGCTGAAGTCTTCTTTAGACTGCATCCGGCTTGACCCCTCCCTCTTGACAGTGCTCCCCTCCCCTCCCCTTTCCTCCACTTCCCTTCCTTTCTCTCCCCTTCCCTCCCCACCCCCAACCCCATCCCCATCCCCATCCCCATCCCCAACCCCAGCCCCCCCAGCCCCACG
>NW_020837949.1:4410329-4520972 GCF_003676395.1 Aethalodelphis obliquidens | reverse complement strand
CCCCCATCCCCATCCCCATCCCCATCCCCATCTCCATCTCTATCTCTATCTCTGAGTTGGCCTCCTAGGACCCATTCTGACAAAGTGGCTTATGGTTTCACAAAGGAGACAGCCCTGTGATCACGTGATGGCTGTGTGGTCTGCTAGTGCAGAGGTGTGCATGCCAGAGAATAGGGAGAGAGGATTTTCCCCTCTTGGGGGGGTGGTCACATCAATCTGAATGGGACTTTATTATTTTTAAGGATGTAGGAGTTCCCCAGGTGGCCTGGAATGAAGAGGCAAAGGCACAGAGACTGGTGTGCAGAGGGAGGTGAGCACTGCAGCCAGAGGTTGGGATGGCCCGGCACGGGTGTGGAGAGACCAGGCAGGACCCATGGAGCCTTGGCTGCCGTGCTCGGGGCTTCACCCTGGAGCCAGTGGAGGCCATGGAAGGACTGCAAGCAGCAGAGGGATGTGAGCATATTTCTCTGCAAGAAAGGCCATTATTGTAGCACAGCATCAACTGGGGGTGGGAAGGCAGGGTTCCCACCGAGAGCTGGAGGTCCAGATCGGTCCTCTCTGCTGATTCAAATGCCTCCAAGGCCTCTAAGATACAACTGGGAGCCATCTCCTGTGAATGGATGTCTCCTTTCCTTAATGCTACCAGATCCCCTGGTGTGTATCACAAAACTCCACACGTTCTCCTGTGGATTCCTATACAGCCCCTGTAAGTCCATCAGTCATGGGGTGTGCCATGGGTCATAGGATATGCCACTGGCTATAGGTTGTGCCAGTGGTTATAAGGTATGCCTCGGTCATAGGGTATGCCAGTTGTTCTAGGGTGCGCCATATTTGAGGCTGCCTCTGTTCTCTGGACCAGATCACACTTTGACTTCTTTTAATCACAGAGAGAAATTTTAAGACACCAAGATATAGAAACTGGCTCATGTGTTTGGAAGGCCCTATATGTTCTACCAAGGGCAGTGGTCGGAGAGTTTCCAGTGCTTCTCGGCCCTGCCTCTGGTGGTGGTGGGGGGACTTAGAATTGTCTGAGCAGGGACTTCCCTGGCGGTCCAGTGTTTAGGACTTCACCTTCCAATGCAGACAGCGCGGGTTCGATCCCTGCTCGGGGAGCTAAAATCCCACATGCCTCGTGGCCAAAAAACCAAAACATAAAACAGAAGCAGTATTGTAACAAATTCAATAAGACTTTTAAAATGGTCCACATAAAAAAAAAATCTTTAAAAAAGAATTGTCTGAGCGGTGCTTTGCCCTGGGGGTGCACGCAGAGGCACACAGAGCAACGGCAGAGGGGCTTCTCACAGGACAGGCAGACAGATGCCTGTCCTGTTCACCAGCAGCACCACAGAGGGGTTCTCTCCATTTCTGTCGTGTTTTTAGCCATTAGAGACTTGAGGTGAAAACCAAGGACAACCTCTTTACCTTATTCGGAGCACAAAGGGTGCATCTCTCCCTAATCTGTGACTTCTCAGGGGAGAGATTGTCGATGTTGGAGAAATCCAATTACCGCTTTCTTTTCTCTCTAATCTGTATATATCAGAAAGAGCATGCAAGCAGGGTTTCCTTCCTCAGGGCCGGTGATTAGGAGATAAGCATGTCGTATTTTCCATTGGATGAGGGCCTGTCTTCCTGGAGAAGGCTGGCACCTGGGTGGACCTTGCCATCAGCTCTGTTGGTGTCGCTTGCTCCAGGAGGGAGGAAAAAGGATTACGTAGTAGTTGGGGGTTCCGTCCCTTTTGGGAGTTTTCCAAGTAGTTACCATTATATGATTTATTTCATCTTCAGATTTTATTGAAGGCCTATTATATGCCAGTGTATCCATCTTCTAGGCCTGCCACAAAAAACTACCACAGACTGGGTGGTTTAAACAACTCAGATTTCTTGTCTCCTGGTTCTAGAGGTGGGAAGTCCCAGATCAAGGTGTCTGCTGGGTTGGTTCCTTCAGAGGCCTCTCTCTTCTCAGCTTGTAGACACGTGTCTTGATCGCCACATAAATGCATGTCTGCCTGTCTTGTATGCACGTCTGACTCTGTGTTCGAATTTCCGCCTTTGATAAGGACACCAGCCATCTTGGACGAGGGCTCCCCTACTGACCTCATTTTAACTTGATTTGCTCTGTAAAGACCCTATTTCCAAATAAGACCATGTCATGAGGTACTGGGGTCAGGGCTCCGAAATACGCGTTTCAGGGAGGACCCAGTTTGATCTCCAACAGTTGGCGGGGTGTGAAGTCCTTCTTTCCCCTTTGCCCCATGTTTGAGGGTGTCTTGGTCTATATTTATATGCCTAAATCCCTATAATTTGCAAGAGCGTATGCATGCTTCCCCAAACCATGCAAGAGACGTGTGGAATTTCATTCCTGTAACAGGTCAGCATTGTGACCCATAAGCCCAGGAAGAGAGAAGCGGAGTCTGGGTGGCCAGCACTGCCAGGCTGCCGGCCTGGCCTCTGCCCACAGATGCACATGCACGGCCAGAGTCTCCCTCATAAAGGACGTCCCTCCCTTGGACCTTAATTTCTCTCCGGAGCTGGAGGCCCCGTGCTCAGCGCCTCTGCTCCAAGCTCTTAAGCACGACCCAGATCACTCTTTTGTGTCCTTTCCAGAATTAAAAGAAACTTCTTGGTCAAGCCTGCAGTCAATGACATCTTTTCTGGTGGAAAAAAGTAAACCACGTCTAACATCTGTGATTCTAACGCGCGCTCTGTGCCGTGCAGCCCCTCCCCCGCCTTCTCCAGGGAGCCCGCTTGGGGCTGAGCCACCTGGCTCCCCAGCGAGGACCCAGCGTGGACCGGGCTTCCCCACAGATCTCCCCCACGGGAGGGGGAGGGAGTGGGGGGCAGCTGCCGAAGGCGAGGGGCGCGTGGAGCTTTAGGGATAAGTTGCGGGTTTTCTTGCAGACATTTGGCAACTGTCTGCCAGTGTAACTTAAATGGTTTTCTTTTCTTCTTTTTAAAAATTTATTTATTTATGGCTGCGTTGGGTTTTCGTCGCTGCACGCCGGCTTTCTCTAGTTGTGGAGAGTGGGGGCTGCTCTTCGTTGCGGTGTGTGGGCTTCTCTTCGTTTAGGTGTGCGGGCTTCTCATTGCTGTGGCTTCTCTTGTTGCGGAGCACGGGCTCTAGGCACGCGGGCTTCAGTAGTTGTGGCACGCAGCTCAGTAGTTGTGGCTCGTGGGCTCTAGAGCACAGGCTCAGTAGTTATGGCATGTGGGCTCAGTAGTTGTGGCACATGAGCTCAGTAGTTGTGGCATGTGGGCTCAGTAGTTGTGGATCGTGGGCTCTAGAGTGCAGGCTCAGTAGTTGTGGTGCACGGGCTTAGTTGCTCCGCGGCCTGTGGGATCTTTCTGGACCAGGGATTGAACCCGTGTCCCCTGCATTGGCAGGCGGATTCTCAACCACTGCGCAACCAGGGAAGCCCCTAAACTGTTTTAAAAAATTAAATTCTGTCCAAAGTTTCCACTTTAGAGCCGCAGACAGTGTGTTGGTTTCAAGCTGTTTTTCAGGATGATCTACTCAGAACCGGATCTGTAAGCAGCAGCCAGGCCGAGCTGGGAGGGCAGGCCAGGCGTGGGAGTGAAGTCAGCCGTGTGTGCCTAGCTCCCGCCCCATCCGTCACCCGCAGCCCTGGGACCCTGGGGACCACTGACAGTATCAGAGAAGCTCACAGAGTCTGTGTTTCTGACCAGACTGTGCATCTACTTGACCAGCTCTCAGATAAGACAACCGTGCAGCTTCCTTGTAGAATTACATCCTTCTAGCATTTTCTATTGGAAATCTCTGAAGAGATTCTGAGAACAAACAGCTTCTTGGTGCAACGATTCTCATCAGACCGTTTATTCTCTCTCTCCCCATGAAGTATGTCGGGAGTAAAATTAGAGCCGATCATGTGTCTGGCTACAGTCACCTGGTTAAAGCGCTCAGTCACCCGGCAGTTGTCACTCAGAAGGTGGTTTCAGAGACCCTCCCCCTGTCCCCCGGCAAAGCCACCGAAGAGCATGTTTTCCACTGCCCCCTCTTGTGCGTTCGTTATTTTATTTATGTCCCTAAAAATGGCCACCAGGTTCCCTGAGTCCCCATCACTGTATTTGCTTCTACTCTTGGGGAGGGAGAGGGACAGTGTGATGGGGGAAGCAGAGGTCGGCGCGGGGAGGAGGCCATCTGAAAGTGGCGGTGTGAGATGGAGAAGGCCTCGGGACACGTGGTGGTGAGGGATGTGTCCTGGGAACCAGTGATTGCTCAGGAGGCAGGAGGGGCAGGGCTGGTAGGGGAGGGAACGGGGGAGGGCAGGTGCCCAGGGGAGGTCGAGCCCTGCCACCCTCCGGGTGGGGAGATGGGCCTTGGGGAATCTGCAGGCAGCTGCGGGGCAGGGGATGGGAGGACGGGGTTGAGGGGCTCGTGGTGATGTGGTGAAGAAAGGGAGGGTTTTCTCCAGCTTTGGCCCTGCCGGAGCTCCTGGACCCTCGCTGGGTGGCCGGGCACCGGGCTTCTGGCTGCGGGCGGGTCAGCGTGTCCCCCATGCATGGGGCCTGCTTTTAAGTGCTCGCGTATTCCAGGAGGTCACGTTCAAAGCAGGCATGGACCACCATTCCAAAAATATAGTCCATGGATTCCCTTACTTTTGGGGAGCGGTCATACCCCCTTGTGAGTTTGTGGCCTATTATGAATGACGTGGAACGTGGTGGCTTCTCTCGATGGACCCCATGCCCTGAGCGACCCTGACATTCCCCACCCCAGGCCCCGGCTGGCTTACCTCCTCCAGGTCTTCTCCATCACCTTTTCTTCCAAACCCACCTGTCCCCTGTCCCCCAAGGATGTTGCGAGGTGGGTAGTTAGCCGTCTGACAGACTCAGGGCAACACTGACCTTCTGATCTGGGGTTATGGCATCAGGATGGTGACTTGGGACGTCAGCCCGACTGCGAATTGGCTTTTGGTTTCTCTGTATTTCAATTGTCGTGTGCCGTGTCAGCCAACGCCTGGCTATTCCAACAGTCCAGTGTTGCCGGGTCTGTCTCCGTAACAGGGCCCTGGCTGGCCCTGACCTGCAGGGTGGCCACGGGGCTGAAACGCAGACACAGCTGGTCCTTCCTTTAGGAGACAGGCGTGTTCCTGGAAAGCCACACATTGCAGCAGATTTTCCCATGAAAAGTAATGGCAGGTGAGGCGGTCCTAGGTGTGTCCCTCTGCATGTTTCTACTAACAATCGATATAACATTTCCCACTATTATTTGTAACAATAGCATACATTAAGTGACAATGAAAATACATAACGCACAGTGTGGGCGCTAAGAGGTGGGGTTCTGGAGTGGGGCTGGGATCAAATTCCAACCTTTTCTTTTCTGGTCAAGAAATCTTTGGTGAGTTATTTCACCTCCTCTGTGCCTCACTTTCCCACCTGTCAGATGGAGGTCCTAATCGTTGCTGCTTCATAGGGTTGTCTGAGAATTCAAAAGGTGTACATTCTTGGCTCATTGTAAGTGCTCGATAACTTTTAGTCAAAGGTGTTCCCTATAAAATGAAAGGGATAAAGAAATATGCGTGTGGCTTCCTTTGGTTGTAGAGGTCTGTAGGGCTTGCTGGAAAGAAACAGACAACCCTGGGGAAGACAGGGGGGTGACTGGTGGTGGATGAAGGAAAACATCACAGAGAAAGGAAGGGGGAATCGAAGGAGAGAAGGGCCACTGTGACATCACTGACACATCACGATGACATCATCAAACAGTGGTGTTGCACTGTTGGTGGGAATGTAAATTGGTGCAGCCACTATGGAGAACAGTATGGAGGCTCCTGAAATAACTAAAAATAGAGCTACCATGTGACCCAGCAATCCCACTCCTGGGCACATATCCAGACAAAACTATAATTCAGAAAGACACATGCACCCCTATGTTCATAGCAACACTGTTCACAATAGCCAGGACATGGAAACAACCTAAATGTCCATTGACAGATGAATGGATAAAGGAGATGTGGTATATATCTACAATGGAATATAAAAAAGAATGAAATATTGCCATTTGCAGCAACATAGATGCAACTAGAAATTATCATATTAAGCGAAGTAAGTCAGAAAGAGTAAAAGACAAATACCATATGATACCACATATATGTGGAATCTAAAATATGACAGAAATGAACATATTTACAAAACAGAAACAGACTCATAAACACAGAGAACAGACTTGTGGTTGCCAAGGGGGAAGGGAGAGCGGGAGGGATGGATTGGGAGTTTGGGATTAGCAGATGCAAACTATTATACAGAGAATGGATAAACAACAAGGTCCTACTGTATAGCACAGGGAACTGTATTCAATATCCTGTGATAAACCATAACGATAAAGAATCTGAAGGGCTTCCCTGGTGGCGCAGTGGTTGGTTGAGAGTCCGCCTGCCGATGCAGGGACACGGGTTCGTGCCCCGGTCCGGGAAGATCCCACATGCCGCGGAGCGGCTGCGCCCGTGAGCCATGGTCGCTGAGCCTGCGCGTCCGGAGCCTGTGCTCCGCAATGGGAGAGGCCACAATGGTGAGAGGCCTGCGTACAGCAAAAAAAAAAAAAAAAAAAAAAAAAGAATCTGAAAAAGAATGTGTGTATACATATACCGGAACCAGTTTGCTACACACCAGAAATTAACACAACATTGTAAATCAACTGTACTTCAAAAAAACAGCTGGGCTGCAGAAGGAGATGGTGCTGTGACTCCTTGCAGCTCCGACGCACCCACAGAGCAGAGATGAGGCCACAGTCTCCTCATCACGTGACTCCTTGGCCCCCTGACTCCCAGCAAAGGCTGCCCGATTGATTTCTCCTTGCTCACATCTCTTTATAACATCAAATTTAAAGCAAAGAGAAAACCTTGTGTAATTTCCTGGAACCAGAGCTTCCTGATGATCTCCTGACTTTTTCTCAGGCAGGCAGCAGGACAGGAGAGAAGCCAGTCCCACCGCGCAGCACCGGGAATCCCAGGGAGCCGGGGACCACAGGAGCAGGGGGTCTCACAGGGGTGAGGGCACACCCAGGAGTGTTGTCGCGCCCTAAGCACTGCAGCCCGGGCAGCTCCCTGCCGTCCCGCGGATCAGCCCACGTGCACGGGCTTCAGAGGATTCCAAAGCTTAAATGAAAACTGCCCAACGAGTGGAGGACTCTTTACCATCCGATCCGAATGCCTCTCCCAGGGGCCTGTTGGCAAGGCGTGAGCTGTGAAGAATATTTCCCACTGCTTTCCAAAATGAATGCTCACGCTTCCATTTTAACTTTACTTGCATAGCTGGCAAGAAGAAAGATCTAGACCTGTAATATGAGAGATTTTGTAAGCTAGCAAGAGAATGGATTCAGTTTACATAGAGGCAATGTTACTTGGAAGAGATCGGTTAGGTCAAAGTTACTGGGTTAATTATAGCAAGTTGGTAAGTGAATTCAATTTTCCATGCAAACATTGTTCCTAACTCTAAGGGGACAGGCATGATTTTCTGCAAAAGCATATTCTAAGATTTCTTCTAACAAACGTTTAAGGGGATCTTGAGTTAATCTAGGTTTAAGGTTATAGGTAGGTAATGAGGACAAATTCTCTGAAGATGGAGGCTGATAATGACCAGACATAGAGCATGTCCAATTTGACCTTAAAGGAAACTTTGTCCGCCTTGGCAGGGAATATCTTTTGTTCTGCTGCAAAGCATGTGGCTGTAACAATGAATGAACAAAGTGCAAGCGGCCGACAGAAGAGTGTTTTCCATATCGTGCAGAAGTCACGTTTTTATCCGTGATTTTTCCTAGCGTGCAAACTAGTAAAAGAAGAGCACGGGAAGCTCCAGCTAAGCAGACGAAAAGGGAACGATAAAGATAAGAACGGAAATCAGCGACCTAGGCGGCAGATAAACGAGAGAGAAAATCAGTGACACTGGAAGTTGCTTCTTGGAAAAGGTCAACCAAATTGATAAATCTCTCGCAAGACTGATTGGGAAATAAAGAGATGAGGCCCAAATTACCAGTGTCAGGGATAAAAGGGAAATATCCTACATGATAAGGATAAGAGAAGGTTTTGAACAATTTATGCCAAAAACATCCACAAATTCCACAACTTAGATAAAAATGGGTAAATTTCTTGAAAGACAAACTATCAAAACTCACCCAAGAAGGAGTAGATATACTGAGTCACCCTGCGTTTATTAAAAAATTGAATTTGTAGTTAAAAACCTTCACATAAAGGAAACTATAGCCTTAGTGGTGAAGTCTACCAAAATTTAAGGAAGACGTAATACCAATTCTTAACAAACTTTCAGAAAACTGAAGAGGAGAGAATACTTTCCAAATCATTCTCAAAGTCCAGTATTACATCGCTACCCAAACCAGAAAAAGACAATACAAGAAAATAAAACCACAGACCAATAGACATGATGAACTCAGATGTTCTTAACACAACTTTAGCAGTTTGAACCTAAAAATATATAAATATATAATACATCATGGCCAAAAGGGATTTATCCCAGGAATGTGAGATTGGCATTTAAAAATCAACATAATCCCATTTGTTTCTTTTTTCTTTTTCTTTTTTTTTTGCGGTACGCGGGCCTCTCACTGCTGTGGCCTCTCCCGGTGCGGAGCACAGCCTCCGGACGTGCAGGCTCAGCGGCCATGGCTCACGGGCTCAGCCGCTCCGCGGCATGTGGGATCTTCCCGGACCGGGGCACGAACCCATGTCCTCTGCACCAGCAGGCGGACTCTCAGCCACTGCACCACCAGGGAAGCCCTATTTTTGCTTTTATTTCCTTTGCTTTAGGAGACAGGTAAAAAAAAAATTGCTATGATTTATGCCAAAAGTGTTCTGCCTCTGTTCTATTCTAGAAGTTTTATGGTTTCAGGTCTTACATTTAGGTCTTTAATCCATAATAAAATCTCCTTGCAAGCTCAGGGGAGAAGTGTGGAAGGCTGAATAACGCCTGCCAAAGATGCCCAGCTCCTAATCCCTGGAACCTGTGGATGTTAACCTTATATGGCAAAAGGGACATTACAGATACGATTAAGTTAAGATCTTAAAATGGGGCAGTTACCGTGGATAATCCAGGTGGACCCTAAATGTATCCCAAACGTCCTTGTAAGAAGGAGCCAAAGGGAGCCTGTTAGGTTGCAGGAGAAGGCAACGTGACAGTGGAAGCAGGTGCTATGCTGCTTGCTTTGACGCTGAAGGCAGTTGCTGTGGCTCATTCCAGAAGGAATGAGCCCTTGAAGCTGGAGAAGGCAAGGGGAAGATTCTCCCCTAGAGCCCTGGATGCAGCATGGCTTCAGCAGCACCTTGATTTGACCCAGTCCTGGTTTTTGACTTCTAAACTCCAGAACCGTAAAAGAAGCTATGTGTGTTGTTTTAATTCACCGTTTGTGATAATTTGTTACAGCAGCCATAGGAAACTCATACAGGGAGAAAACTTGATATGAGAAAAAGCATCTGTCCAAGGCGGGGACCCTGCAGTAGACATCCTAGCTGTGTTGGTTTGCTAGGTGGACCGGGTGGCTTACACAAGAGGATTTGTCTTACAGGTCTGGAGGCTGAGCTCGAGGTGTTGGCAGGGCTGGTTTCTGAGGCTGGTTGGGAGAAGCTGTTCCAGGCCCCTCTCCTGGCTGCTGGTAGTTCGCTGGCAATCTTTGCTGTTCTTTGCCTTGTAGGTGTGCCGCCTGGACTACATGACAGACCCGATAAAACCCTGGACACCACGGCACAGGTGAGCTTCCCTGGTTGGCAACACTTTGCATGCGTTGTGTTGTCACACACTTGCTGGGAGTTGTGTGTTCCCCTGTAACTGCACTGGGAGAGACACCTGCAAGCTTGGGGCTGGTTCCTCCAACCACGACCTTTTCTCATTGCTGGTTTTAATCTGTATCTTTTCTTTATCATAAACCATAGCCACGAGGATACCAGCTTTTCCTGAGTCCTGTGGGTCCTTTTAGTGAATCATCAAGTTCGAGAGTAGTCTTGGGGACCCACTGACACAGATATATCACATAGACCCCCACACACATCTTGGGTGAAAATGGAGTTCTATAGGCAATGATGAACGTCTACAGTCTTTGCTTGGGTAGTGCGTGATAATAATGTGTTTTGGGTGCTGAGAATGGAATGGGAGTGTCAAGAGAATTGGCCTTGGGTGCATCAGCTCTATGGTCCAGGTGGTGCTCTGTCTTGGTCCTGCAGCAGAGGAAGAATGAGAGGGCTGAGATTTGTTTCCCTGGTGATGGTGGCCATGTGGTCGTCTATCAATGGGCTATAGGTATCTCTCTTCCTGTCCTGTGATAGTGGGCACAGGGGCAGGTAACATCCAAGGCTTGGAGCTGACCAATGGATCCATAGAGAATTTGGTTCCTTCCCCCACTTCAGAACTCTGATGAGGTGCCAGGCTGTGGGCGTGAGATCTGTCTTCCCCCGTGGCTGCCCAGAAGTGCTGGTGACACAGCCTTGATGTGTGAGGAGAAAATGCCCCGTGGGATGACTTTGATCAACGAGGGAAGGTACATGCAAGGAGCCAGCATCCTCCCACTTCCTTCCCAGATGAATGGTTCTGAGATGCAGAGGTTCTAGACATTCCCATAACATCTCTTATGACTAAGCAACTAGGTGTGTTTTTCGTGAAAGTGTAGCCAGCTCTGAAAAGCATGACCTTTTATCTTCTTTCCCCTCTTCCTTACCTCGTTCTCCTTTCCCTGTCACTCTTGCTTCCTTAAGGTTGCACCTGCAATCAAACGTGAGCACATCATCTTTGCTCAGGCTGTGTTATAGGGAATCCTGGCTAACACAGCATGCTATGATAATGGGATGGATTAAAGGAAGTTGCGATGAATGGAATTTTGCAGAACAACTTGCCTTCCTCGAGAGACACGGCTCTGTTGTCCAAGTCATCACAGAATGAGTGCTACAGGGGTAACCTGGGCTTGGCAAGTGGCTCAATGCTTCCCAGCTCTTCAGGGTATGAGGACACTTTTTAACATAAAGAAGTGTGTAGGTGCTCACATAATGACAGATGAATGTTTAACATCAGTGCCAAAGTTCTTCTTTGCCTCTCCAGACACACTCTCTGGCCTTCTCCATCTGTTCTGAGCCCTGAGAGGTTGCCCTATATTGACTCACCAGGTCCTGGGCCCTAGGCTCCCCGTGGGGGTGGGGAGAGCCCAGAGGAGGATGAGGTCATGGTGCTAATTTCTCTGACCCCTTCAGCTGTGGAGTTGCGACTGGCTACAGCCCCTCCGCTGCCCCCTCATCTAGAGATGGAAGGCTCTCCACTCCTCCTAGCTCTGGGGAGCATCACCGTCTTTTCCTGATTTCCCTGGATTAATAGTCCTCCCAGTAAACTCCTCAATCACCCCCTTTGAGTGTCCATTTATTTCCTTCTGGGACTTTGACTGATATAGTCTATCTTGAGCCAACTCATAAAGTCAGAAATATTGTAGGAATGTGTTTAGTGCATCTATATTTTGTAAGTCACAATAGTGTCACATGTATTCCCCAAATTGTATGCACAATCATTACTACTTATTCAGTGTTCAATCAATGCTTGGTTTGAGTACAGATCTGTAGGCCCCTTGTAATGATTTCCCAGGCTCCCAGCAAGGATCCAGAGTTCTGAGCTTGGGAACCCCTGTCATAGATCATTGGAAATTGAGGCATCTATCACCCTTGCCTTGAAAACTACTTGTGACTTAAATGTCATGGTCCCCAGCCTGGCTATAACAGAACCACCTTCTGAGTTTCACCCCTGATGATCAGTGACATTTGCGATCAAGGATTTAAGTAGCTGAGAGTTCCCCTACGAGGACTAGGGAGTTTGAGTCATAAAACGTTGGCTTTTGGAAATAAAGTTCAGCAATGGGAGTGAACGGTTTACTAACGGTACCTTACATACCATCAGGGCGCACAGAAGTTTCAGCACTTCCTCTCTTCCTGGATACACAGGAAATGTTTCCCATCCCCATGGCAATAACTAATCCCGGCCGCTGGGCTGGGAGCAGACGTGGTCTGGGTCACCTGGGGGGAGCAGGTAAAGCTGCTGGGGGTTCTCCATGGGCTCTTCCCCTGATGCAGGGACTCTGATATCACAGTCAGGTTGTGTCACAGTGAGTGAGCTATGCAGACCCTCAGTGGACTTGGAGTGAGCACAGGATAAACCTCATTGGGATAGTCTGGAATTGATTCTAATCACAACGAAACCGAGCTTCTCCTAACTGATTTGCCATTGTTGAGATATTGCTCAACGATGATTACTTATAATTCTGAAACTATACTGCATCTTGGGAAAAGGCTTATAATACAAGATTAAGTAAAACGATCAGGCTACAAAATTGCATGTAGTTGATATATAGTCATTGAAAAATATACACGTGGCCCACACTGGATAGAAATGTATAAAAGTGAAAATACTTGTCTAAAGATTATGGGGATGATGAGTCATTCAAATGAAAAAAAAAAAACTGTCTTTGGGCTTCCCTGGTGGCGCAGTGGTTTAGAGTCCGCCTGCCGATGCAGGGGACATGGGTTCATGCCCCGGTCCGGGAAGATCCCAAATGCCACGGAGTGGCTGGGCCCGTGAGCCATGGCCGCTGAGCCTGCGCGTCCGGAGCCTGTGCTCTGCAACGGGAGAGGCCACAGCAGTGAGAGGCCCGTGTACTGCAAAAAACAAACAAACAAACAAAAACAACTGTCTTTGAAATGTCTTTAAAATCTTTGAAATGATTCTAATAGTTTCCTCTTTCTTCTTCTCCTTCTTCGCCTCTTCCTCCTATTTTATTTTTGCAAGAACTGGGAAGTAGGCATTTCTTTATGGCAACGGCAAGATGAGCGGAATCTGCTGATCCCGTGGGTGGAGATGGAGCTGGAAGGAGGGACCCCGCCAGGCTGTGCAGCCCGAGCTGGTGGCAGCTGCCCCGGAAGAAGGCTGTTCGGGTGCCGTGCAGTTCTTGGAGGATTTGAATGAGGTACTTAGAGTGTAAATCTAGACTTTCAGATTGGTTATTTTCATGCTGTTCACATTTTCCATCATTATTATGTTTTTTTAAAATCACTTTTGGCTATGTTCCATTTGATAACAATACGCCTACAGCGGTGGTTCTCAACCAGGGACAGTCTTGCCTCGGGGGACATCTAGCCACGTTGGGAGATGTTTTTGGCTGTTATGACTGGTTGGGGGGTGTTATCTTGGTGGGTAGAGGCTGGGGATGTGCCCACACCCTACAAGGCACAGGCAAGCCTGCAACCAAGAGCTGTCGGGTTTGTGTGCCAGCAGTGCTATGGGTGGAGCCTGGCCTGAGGGTAGAGGAGGAAGGGTTTCTGTCCCAGGAGCCCATGACCTCAGGAAGGCACAGTTCGAGACCTCCAAGGGAAAGGGAAGGCTCGAGTGACCCCCACGTGTGCAGCCAGCTCCCCATCCCCAGGGACCCTCCCTCTGCTGCAGAGGGTTGCACCTGCTTTTACAGGAGCTCTTTCTTCATTCCTCCCAGCGATCACATCTTTCTTCGGTGACAGGCAGGACTGGGGGTACCTGGCAATGGCACGTTCCTGGGGAACAAGCAGAAAAGCTCATCTTTTAAAAAAAAAATTTATTGAAGTATAGTTGATTTACAATGTTGTGTTAATTTCTGCTGTACAGCAAAGTGACTCAGTTATACACATATATATTCTTTTTCATATTCTTTTTCATTATGGTATATCATAGGATATTGAATATAGTTCCCCATGCTATACAGTAGGACCTTGTTGTTTATCCATCCTACATATAATAGTTTGCATCAGCTCATCCCCAAATTCCAATCCATCCTTTCCCCACCCCCTCTTCCCCTTGGCAACCACAAGTCTGTTGTCTAAGTCTGTGAGTCTGTTTCTGTTTTATAGATAGGTCTAAAATATGACTTATATGTCATATTTTATTTTATTATTTTAAATTAATTAATTAATTTTTGGCTGCGTTGGGTCTTTGTTGCTGTGCGCAGGCTTTCTCTAGTTGCGGCGAGCGGAGGCTACTCTTCATTGCGGTGCGCAGGCTTCTCATTGCAGTGGCTTCTCTTGTTGCGGAGCACGGGCTCTAGGCACACGGGCTTCAGTAGTTGTGGCGCACGGGCTTAGTTACTCCACGACAAGTGGGATCTTCCTGGACCAGGGCTCAAACCCATGTCCCCTGAATTGGCAGGAGGATTCTTAACCACTGTGCCACCAGGGAAGTCCCATATGTCATATTTTAGATTTGACATATAAGTGATATCATATGGCATTTGTCAGGAAAGCTTAGCTTGACCTTGATCTAAATCCCACCCACTAGGAGAGCATCTGCAGCATTCTCCTTGTAGATGATAAGGTCAACAGGGGAGGGAGTTGCTGGAGAAATTCCTGGAGAGAGCCTCATTAGAGGGAGTGGAGCTGGGGTGTATTTTGTGTATTTTGTAGGGGGGCGTGGAGGTGGCCAGCTGGTCCCCCTTCGTGGGGGGGGGAATCCTGCAGCCCCAGATGCTGGGAGGCCTTCAGGACCTATCTTGCCCACAGAGCTGCCTCAGCTGCCGTCCTGGGTACCACCTCCATGTGGGGCAGGGATGTGGAAGCTGGCCAGCGGGCCCCGTGGGGCAACTCTGCAGCATCGTGCCCTCCACAGGCGTTCACGCCTGCCAGGTACCCCTGCTCAGACTCCATCACAGCATCGGCTCTGGGGAAGCCAGCTGTGATGGGGAAGAGAGGATTCCGGAGGCTCAACACCCAAGGGCTTCCAGAAGGGACTGGAATGCAGGACTTACCTACAGAAAGGCTGCTCAGGAATGGAAATGTCAAGGCAGTTTGACACAGAGGCACTGCCAGCTGTTGAGATGTGAGGGCTTCTTGGGCAGTGATTCACAGCGGGCTATCTATTTTCCTGGCTGTGCTACTGCTGACAAGATGAAGTGCATTCCTGACATCCAGAATTTCCCAGGAAAGATTTCATTGTCTCGTTCACCTGTGAGAAGTGAGAAGTGAACTTGATATTTCTCTGTTCAACCTTCATCAATAATAAATTTTTCTGGTTGGCTTATTCCTGTTGATTCTTAATGAAGTGGTGCTTTATGAGATGCCATTCATTTCTAAACTTCAGGGAGAGTCAGGGATGTACATGGCATGGTAGAGTGGATGCGTTAGACGTCGAAATGTATATTAATGGCTGTGTGCATACATAACGCGGTGAAATAAATACACAGTTATTAGGGATTTAATGCACGTCATTCAGAAAGGGATATATCACACATTAAAACATAATTACTGGCTTGGAATGGAAATAGATCATCTGCTAAAGCAGATTCATCAGCCTGACTCCAATACATCACCCGCTGAACCAGAGAGAACACACACCGGGTCTGACACCGCACTGCCTCGCCCGGGCCCACGGCCACTGATTTAGACCCAAAGCGCTAGTATACTAAATGGGTGACCACCCCTTGCCTGAAATGTATTGCCACCTAGTGAAGAATATCTCTGTGATGGAGCTCATTGACTGAGAATGAAATCCACTCGGTCAGGGCCACCCCGAGCAGGCGGCTGTTGGCGGGAGGCCGGGCCCGCAGGAGAAAGCAGCTGGGGTCTGTGAGTCACTCGGCGATGGGCCAGCTCTCGTCCAGGGACATAGAGGAGGTGGCCTCCCTCCCTGTGGTTTGGGCTGGCTCCCCGTCTGGCCGCAGGGCCTGGGGGCAGGAGGCTAGCTGCAAAGGGGGACAAGCTTCACTGTGTATTTTGTGTATATGTTCAGCTATGTCAGCCCCCTTCTCTGATCTCCAAACACCATCGTGTGCGGGGTGTGCAGAGGCGTGGAGAACCCTTTCTGTGTGCTTCCTTAGGGCTGCTCTGTAGAGGTCTGCCTTCCCCCAGATCACTCGTGCGGCCCACTTTCACCAGAGGGACGTGTGCGTGCGTGATGGTATGTGTGTGTAGGTGGTGTGTCAGTTGGGATGTGTGTGTGTGTGTGAAGATATGTGTGTGTGAGGTTTGCTTCAGGCTGTGGGTTAGTGTAGCCGCTGACGCGGAGCTGGGGGCTGGAGTGAGGGGCAGGGGTGCAGAGGACGCTGGCCCATCATCGTTTACAGGCTGCCCTAAAGAGGGTCATGACTCGGCCGTGGGCCTGACTGTCTGTGGAGAACCCAGCCCTCCTGCCTCTTAGGTCCCTCTCAGGAGGGGCTGCGTCTCCACAGAGAATCGACAGCGCCCAGGGCGCAGGCAGCAGCGGGGCCTCCGCGTGAGATGGGGCCGGTGCTGGACCACAGGGCGAGAGGGCTTCGTTTTGTGAGAAACCCCCGTGTGGTCTTCCCGGTTGGCTGCGCCACGTTGCGTTCCCACCAGCAACGACGCGAGTTCCTGTTGCTCCCCGTGCTCGCCAGCATCTGGTGTGTCGTGACAGCTCGTTGTTGCCAAAGGCAGTTTTAAAGAAATCTAGGTGAGGTTCTCCTTCTCACCTGTTCCCCTCTTTCCTTGCACCTCATTTCACCTCCCAGCCCATTTCCCTCCCAGCCCACACAGCCCCGGGACCCTCGGGACACCGTAAGGGTCTGCCGACCCCTGGAGAGTCTCCAGTCAGGCTGGCGGTCACGAGAGGCGCCCTGTGCTCTAGGGAGATGCTCCCCCACCCAGACCCCCTTCCATCCATGCAGTTGTTTTGGGGGCTGTTAGAAAGGAAGGGTCTCAGTTTGCTCAATTCACAGAAATGTTAATGGACTGATAACCCCCGAATTCTCTAGATACTCCCATTCTGAAGGTACGGGTCTCATTTGTTCAGTGTGGATTTTGTTGCTGAAGACCCAAATTAATTTAAACCCAGAATCTCTAGATCTCTTAGTGTCTCTGCTTCCTCCCCTGTAAAATGTTCCTATTGAACTCTAAGGATGAATATCTAAAGTCCTATTGACCAAAGTGATTAAAGGTGAGAAAACATTGAATAAATCGGGCAGAGTTTTGGCAGTCGTAGGGGTCGGTGATGGGTGTCGGCCACAGAGCAGGCTGGCATTGCCTTTGCCTGTCCTGTGCTTGGCCTCTGAACCACGCTTGCTTTTCAACTTCTTCCCATCTTTCTCCTCTAAAACAACAGGGTCTCTAAAAGTTCCCTCTGACTTTTATTCTCAAACCCACAGAGGCTCCCCAGCAGCAGCATAAAGAGGCCCGTGGTTGGAAGTGGGGGCAGAACAGCCATAGCCACTCATATATGGGCTGCTGTTAAATTGGGCCGACAAGGGACACTTTGGTAACTATGTCACTCTTATAAAGGGCTCCATTGCTCTGTGAGCAAGTGACACAGCAGCCCCAGCCTGCCTGTGACATACCCAGCAGTTCTCAAAATCAAACTGTGCAGGGTGGTCACCTGGAGGGGGGAAGAGAGGCTTGTTGAACATTCAGCTTACTGGGTCCCACCCCCATGGGCTCTGATTCTATGGGCCTCGATGGGGCCCAGGAATCTGTGTTTTTATTAAGCACTTGCCATGGACTGAATTGTGTCTCCCCTAAATTCATATGTTGGAGCCCTAGCCACCCACTGTTTTTGGAGATAGGGCCCTCAAGGAAGTAATTAAGGATAAATGAGGTCAAAAGGGTGGGGCCCTGATCACGTGGGATTAGTAGCCTTATAAGAAAAGACATGAGATGGTTTGTTCTCTCTCCACCATGGGAGGACACAGTGAGAAGGCTGCCACGTGCAAGCCAGGAAGAGGGCCCTCACCAGAACCCAAATTGGCCAGCACCTTGACCTTGCAATTCCAGCGTCCAGAGCTGTGAGAAAATACAGTTCTGTATTTAAACCACCTTGTTTATGGTTTTCTTTTATGGCAGCCAGAGCTGACTGGTACAGCACCACAAGTGGTTCTGGTGCAGGGTCATTTATAGGCAAAGAATCAAGGATATCACAGCTAATTATGTTGTCAGAATCCATAGGTGAACCTTGGTGTGTGGCCTGGGTTCTTTCACTGAGTCATTCCGCCTTTGTGCTGATCCAACACTGGGTTTGCCCTTCTCACTGGGGATGGAAGGAGGTCAGGAGCCTGCACGGTGCCCACAAGTGCCCAGGGCTGTGCAAGTGCTTTGCGTGTATTATCTCATGTCAGCCTCATGCCATTCTTCACACTGTCTGATACAGTAGGTCCTCTTACTCCTGTTTTACAGACCAGCACTGTGAGGGTCAGGGAAGGAACATTGCAGGCTGCAGGGCACCCGGCTAGAGAAAGGCAGAGTCAGGATACTTCTGATCCGAGTCAGTCTTCCTCTTTTTATCATGCTAGGCGACCTTGGACTTGGGTATGGCCAGGTACCTTCCTGAGTCTCCAGAATGGCTCCTCTGCTTTGCTGTTGTCTGTGAGTGTTTGTGGTCAGAGCCTGGGGCATGTCTGGGCACAGTTTGCCTTTTCTGAGGCTCAGAGGGTCATCTGGTGGTGACATCCCTGAATTTACTGGGTCCCTTTTGTCCGTCTCCCTCTTCACTTTCTTCTGGTTTTTGGAAGTCAGAAAGTAGCGTCTTCCCAGGACCATGGGCTCAGTGATATTTAACCAAGACTGTTTCTTGGATCTTCCTCTGCAGTTGTTAGACTGTTCTTTTACCTTAAGATGGAGAACCCATTCTGGGAAGGTACATATATTTTTTTCCAATTGATTTCTTGTCAGGTCTAACAAGATCGATCAAATCATATGGACAATATAACTGATTTAGCACTCATAAAGTCCCACGACATCTCATATGTGCCAAGAATGAATGATGAGGTAAAGCTTCTCTGTGTCTCTTCACCCTCCTGGTCCCAGGAGGACACCTAATCCATGGGCTCACCTTCTAAGGCTCCCTCCCCACCCAGCAGACAGCTGCCAGGGAGACCCAGGGCAGGCAGGTCCTTAGTAGGCAGGAGGAAACAAAGCTGCAGAGAGGGCAGAAGGATAGATTTTATCCATGAACTAGCAGGAGGAAGAAAGCAGAAAACGGTCTGATGGTGCCACTGGAGAGGAGGTATCTGAAATGTCCAGGAAAAACATAATTGGGAACGTGAGTACGTTCCATTTTGACTTTGAATTGGGAAGTTCTGTTGCAAATCCCCATCTACCGCCTGATGAAGAGGTGTGCCTGCACAGCTGTGATTGGACCATGCGACCTGGCCCTCCCGGGTCATGGCTGCTTGGTCAAGGATGGTCACTGGGTCTAAGATGGGCCTGAAGAGTCCTCCCTTTGGAATCTGAAAGTGGACACTTAGAATCAAGCAACACCCACAGTATAGCCTGTCCCACTAGAGTGAGGCTCTGGGCTGAAGGCTTACAGAACCCTTCTCCTGAGATCCCTGGGGGTGTCCTGGCCCCATTTCTTCAGCTTTTCTTGGGATCCCTGAAACCCACAACTTACAATATATTTTCCTTTCTGGAGCGAGCCGTCTTGGATTGATGTTCCTGACAACCAAATATATCTTGATTAAAACATAAAACAGATTTTTCATGGGACGTAAAACAGATTGCTTTAGGGGGTGATCCGCCCTACCTCATATAGATCTTGGAATTGAGAAATTTTATGTAAAGTGGGCTTTAGAAACCACGTGGTCCTAGGGTTGCTGATTTGTAGCCTGCAGGAGGGTTTCTTGTGGATTTCATGTACAATTTTTGGAATATTTTTAGATGCCCATGCAGGCTCTCCAGGCCCTGCTGTTCCCTTGTGTCTCACACCTTGACTATACGCAGCGTCGTTCCTTTCCAGCCTTTGAGGACATTCAGCTTGTGACTCCTGATTGAGCCCTACCCTTGAACTTTTCAGAGAGGTGAAGTGACTTTCCCAAGGCCACACAGTTAAGTATCATCATGACTGGGGCCAGAATCACGTTCCTCTGATTTCCAAGAAGAGTAGAAATGGCATACTAGCTGTGGTTAATTTTCCCCCCAACTTTACTGAAATATAACTGACATATGACATTGTGTAAGTTTAGGGCGTACAAGGTGCTGATTTGGTGCCCATACATGTTACAAAGTGACTTTCACAATAAGGTTAGTTAGCACACTGGTGGTTATTTTTATGTGTCAACTTGAGTGAGCTAACGGGTTCCCATAGAGCTGGCAAACCATTATTTCTGGGTGTGTCTATGAGGGTGTTTCTGGAAGAGATTAGCATTTGAATCAGTGGACTGAGAACTTGGGGAGACTGTGGTTTCTGACACAGATTGAGACAGAGGGCATTTAAGGTTTGCTGGAGGGTCCTCTTTACCCCAGCGCTTCGTGGGAGCTGGCATGGAGTCCTTTCCGGGGCCTCTGCAGTCACATCACCTGGGTGGGTACTGCCCTAGGGCCATGCTCGTTCACAGACGTTGACAACTGGAGTCCCGCAGAGCATCCCGGGAAACAAACTCAGCACCTGGCTCTTCTGCTTTGCTGGCGTCACTGGCAGGAAGAGACAGGCTATCTCAGGCCTCCCGTGCCTGTGTGCTATGTTTGATCTTGATGGTCACCATCTGTGTGCCCTGCTGTTTTGAATCTCCATACCTTCCAAGGAGTGGGCGTTCTGGGGATGATGACTTGTGTCCTTTTGTTGTCTGGCCGTCTGCCCTTGATCAGTGGCTGGGGGCTCCTCACGGGAGCCATGCAAGTCAGCGATGGATCACAGCGAACCGTCACCAGAATGGCTTGCCAGGATGAAGTGTGGCCGGCAGGCCTCAGGAGGTGTTGGCACTGCCAGGAGCTGCATGGTGTTTGGTTAAACCTGTGTGTGTGTGTGTGTGTGTGTGTGTGTGTGTGTGTGTATTCAGAGGTACCCAGGGGGAAAAACCCACACCCAGGACCAGAATTACGGAATCGTAAATGTGTAAGTGGGAGAAATCTCAGAAACTTGAAAGCTCTCTGCACTGTGACAGGTGACACCAGTCCACATGGGCAAATGATTCTGACTGATAAATGACCTATATGAGCTTTTGAAGGCCACCAACAGTAAAATATATGTTGCAGCACTTCCCAAGCAATGCCCCGTAACAAATAGCTATTGTTTGTGGCCTCAACACCATAGTAATTCTGTGACCATCCCCCCCTCAACCCCAGGCTCAGGGCACGTGTCTTCAGCTGGTCCTTCAGAGGCAGCCCTGCTTCCTGTGGACACCTCAGCACCTGGGGTTTCCAACCTGGGGTGAGTGAGTCCCACCTTCTGCTCGTGACTTTCTATTGCAAAGATCCAGGACCTTCTCACCTGCAGGCACCCCTGGGCAGGGGAAATAGAACCTGGGGAGATGCTAGTACTCACCTGGGCACACGTGGTATTACCAGACTTGCCAATTAAAGGAAAACCCAAAGAAAGTGGACCCCAGGGCAGAGTGAGGGGCTCACACACACACACGCTGTAGGTAACTCAGATGCTGATGTAGCTTTTCAGATTACAGGTATGCCCACAAGTGAGGGTCAATCCAACATGAAAGTTTAATTCCCCAGGTGGTTAAAGGTAAGATTAAATTCTAGGTGAACGTTTTTCAGAGTAAGAGGCTGGAATTCTCACTCTGCGATGGGAGTTCAGAGCACGGGTGAAATAGAAGAGCTGCCATCCTGCCCACAGCCCATAGGGCTGTGAGCCAGCAGGGGCTGTGTGAGATCGGGGGGCATTGAAGTTGTGGGGTGATTTCCCCCTCAATGCACATGTGCCTAGAGGTGCCACGAATATGCTGAACCCAGGTGCCAGGTGCACTCATAGCTCTGTAGGGTTCTTCTGGGTGTGAGGTAGCGGGGGATGGGGAGAGGCCACCTGAGAGGCTGGGCCAGCTGTCCCCACCCTGTCTAGACGCCCGGATCCTCCACACAGTGAGAGGGGAGGAGCCACCGTGCATCCCCAGGGAGAGGAGAAAAGGATGGAATCCAGTGTTTTCCTGAGAGCAGTTTCTGCTGGAGGAAGGTGGGCAGGGGGAGACCACAAAGGCACTGAACACCCACGGAGAAGCAGGGTGGGTGCCATGGACTGAACGTTCGTTTCCCCCCAAATTCATATGTTCAGACCTAACACCCAAAGTGATGGTGTTAGGAGGTGGGGCCTTTGGGAGGTGATTAGGTCATGAGGGTGGAACCCTCACAAAAGGGATTCGTGCCCTAATAAAAGACAACCCACCGAGCTCCCTTCCACCCTGTGAGGACGTGGCCGAGAAGACGTCCATCAATGAACCAAGAACCAGGTTCTCACCAGACACCAAGTCTGCTGGTACCTTGACTTTGGACTTCCAGCTTCCAGACTGAGAAGTCCATTTCTTTGTTTATAACCACCCAGTCTGGAGTTCTGTTGTCGCAGCCCTGAGAGGACTAAGAGCCAGGGTGTGGGGAGGGGCAGGACCCGGTGGAGGGAGAGACCCCAAAACCAAGGGTCGTAGACACAGGAGGCAGGTGGCCCTGGGATCTGGGCGGGACCCTTGCAGCTTTGCACACACAGAGCAGATGCCTCATAAATATTTCCCGTTTGCCTGAATAATTTCACTGCTTTCAAGCCCCCCAGTGAAAAGCCTGTGAAGTGTTAAAACGAGGTGAAGAGGGGAGAAGTCGGAGCCTCTGATAGTAGAAGCTCTGGTGAGGTGAACTGGGAAAGTGCCGGCTGTTAGGGGATGCAGAGTGCCGGTGGAGCAGATAAGAGCGTGCTGATAGATGAGGACTAAACATAACATACAGGAGTGGATGCAGAACAGGAAGCTTTATGACGAGTTACTGCATGGAGCCAAAGATTCAGAGACAGGCGGGGGAAAACCACCGCAGGAAGCCTGCAGGGGAGCAGTTTATAACTTCGAGATTCGAGTGGGAGAGCAACACCTTCAGTATCAGAAATTGGGCCTGGGTGGGCTTAAGATCCCCACCCAGATTGTCAGCAATTCAAGGTTGGGTCACGTCTCTTCTTAACATTTCTTGTATCTTCTCTTGCCCAATATCATTCTCCCCCGCAGCCCCTATAATTGGTGGTTTTCACACAATCATCATAAATCCAGAATACTGAGGGCCAGTGGAGTGGTGTCTGTCTCTTCCCTGCTTCCTCCTGGGACCGTGATTCTGAGCACATGTGTCCGGCCAGCATCATCTAGTCGCTGGTCTGAGCGACCAGCCAACTGCCCGGCTGTGAGAACCAAGGGCTGGGGGTTGGACAAGGGCACGGAGACCACGTCACAGCCAGGACCCTGGCTGGGATGACTCAGACATGGGGAAGGAAGGACGGGATGTGGATGCTGGGGGCCAGCTGGTCCTCTGCAATGACATTCACTGGGCCACGGAGGCAGTGCCAGTGTGGTTTCCATACACCCTCCCGTCCAGATTTCTTTGTATTTATGGACCGTGGAGTGTCGGGGGACTCAGAGTGAAGGTTTGTGTTGAATTTTGATAGATTTCCTCGGCCTCAGTTTTCTGGTAAAATCATTTTATTCTTTCATCTTCATTGAGTAGGTTTTGTCATTTCCCCTTATTTGAATGATTTTCCTTGTGTTCATGTCTTTTGTTAAAAGGCACCTCCAGCGTCTTTTGGGTGTGGGTACGGCTCATGAATGCTCTGATCCAGCCCACTGTTTGCTTCACTGTTGCCCCAAAAGTGCCTGATTCCCCTTGCTCCCCATCTGAGGGGCCCTTCTCATCCTTCTCCATATCAGGGTTCCCCCTGTTTCCCTTAAATTCTCCATCCTGTGTCAGGGTTTCTCCTCGTACGGTGGACCCAGTGACCGGCCCGGCCTTTGGAAACTCTAACACTCCCTCTTCGACCTCCTCCTTTGATCCGCAGACACAAGTACCCTGCAGAGAACTAGAGAGAAGCTCTGCCACTGTTGCCACCTTTCCTAAGTGTCTGAGCTAGGTGCTAAGTTCCTGCAGGAGCATCACTTTAGGTAGACCTGTGTGTGAACATTGTTGAGACCCGTGATGCAGACCAACGAGGGTACAGCCAGAGGAATCTGTGCAGCCTGAGTTATAGCATTCATTTTTTTATTGACGTATAGTTGATTTACAATATTATATTAGTTTCAGGTGTACAGCATGGTGATTCAAAATTTTTAGAGATTATACTCCATTTATGGTTATTGTAAAGTATTGGCTATATTCCTTGTGCTATACAATATATCCTTGTAGCTTATTTATTTTATACATAGTGCTTTGTACCTCTTAATCCCCTACCCCATCCTGCCCCTGCCCCCTTCCCTCTCCACACTGGCAACCACTAGTTTATCCTCTGTATCTGTGATTCTGTTTCTTTTTTCTTATGTTCACTAGTTTGTATTATGTTTTAGGTTCCACATATAAGTGATAACAGTGTTTGTCTTTCTCTGTCTGACTTATCTCACTTAGCATAATACCTTCCAAGTCCATCCATGTTCTTGCAAATGACAAAATTTCATTTTTTGTGTGTGGCTGAGTAGTATTCCATCACAGCCTTCATTTAAAGTGTTGTATCACCTTTGGCTTGCACAAAACACTAGTGAGATTAGCAAAATGTCATGTATTCATCATGCAAACTCCAAGGCTCTGTTTTAATGAATTAATGGATCATCCACCATAATTTGTATTTGATTTTAGCTTATTGTACATTAACTACTCCTTCTAATATTCAAAAATAGTCTGTTCATTAAATTAGATAAATATGTTAATTATATGTTCATTATATGTCATATATAACATATAATAAAGTTAATTATTCTAACTAAAATATTAGTTAAATATGCATCCTGCAATCTTGCTCACACTATCTCTTAGCAAATTTCTTTCTTTATTTAAATACTATGCTTATAACTGTCAGAAAACTCAAAGCTAAGTTTAGTATTTAATTTTTTTTTTTTTTTTTTTTGCGATACGCGGGCCTCTCACTGTTGTGGCCTCTCCCGTTGCGGAGCACAGGCTCCGGACGCGCAGGCTCAGCGGCCATGGCTCACGGGCCCAGCCGCTCCGCGGCACGTGGGATCTTCCCGGACCGGGGCACGAACCCGTGTCCCCTGCATCGGCAGGCGGACTCTCAACCACTGCGCCACCAGGGAAGCCCTAGTATTTAATTTTAAAATTAATGTTAGTATTTTAGCAGCCCCAGTTAAGGGCAATGATCAAAATGCCAAATGAGTCGGGTCTGAGAAATGAGAGCTTCTTTTTCTAGCTCTGGCTCTGGAAAAGGAGTTCCAGGTGGGAAGCCGGGACATTTGCCTTCTGATTCTGTCCTGCCATCACTGCTCTGGCAGATTTCTCATTTCTACACTGAGCAGGTCTGATGACAGCTGAGCTGCCTTTGGGTCTATAAGTGGGAAAGGGTCCAAAGGGACCTTCCAGGAAGCAGGAACCCAAATCGCGTGGCGCTCCCAGGATTGCATAAACCTGGTTTAAGGCCGATCTCAAGGCTCCTTCTGCCCAAGTGGATCTCCTCATTTCGGGTGTCGTAACTGTGGCCCAGAAAACAACACCGGCGGTCTCAGTGAAGTGCTGTATCTTGCGCTCCCTGGTCTGTTGCAGCTGTAGAACAAACAGAAGATGCTGAAGCTAGTGAGGGATTGATGAGCACCCAATGCTGGCCCTTCATGCACAAGGCCTGAGCGCCCCCAACGAAGTGGGGGGAGGGTCTTTATCTGACACAGTGACACACCGGCCACTTGATTATTTCCAAAGTGCCTCCTCAACAGCAGGAGCTGTGGGTGCCTTCCCTCCTCCGAAAGGCTCTTCTGTGGTTGAAATGAAATAGAGGCAATTAAATAAGAAATACAAACGACTGGCTCCTTGGGTGCTCCTGGGGTATTGATTCGAGTCCTAGAAGAGTAAATTGTCATCCTCTTTGACTTATCTGGGGATTATATTTCACCACTAATTAAAGTTCACCCGGGTTGTGTTCCTTTGACTATAAAGAACTCTTGGACTCTGGCAGATGCCAGAAACAGTCTCTTTGCCGAAGGAGAGTGAGGACCTCCTGCAACTGAAGCTCTCTGGTGCTGCAAGACGCTTGCACTTGTGTGCTGTTGTAAGCGACGCTGTAGAAATTGCACATTGCTGCCTTCTTTAGAATTCCAAAAAAACATGCAATCTAACAAACCGGACACAGCGTCCTTAAAGCAAAGGGAATTTTCCTGGCCCACTATTGCTTGAAGTTGACTTCACTGCTGATAGAAAGCCCTGCTGCTGGATATTTTTTCTGTTAACGGTGTTGCAGTCATATCTAAATGGCAAATGCGATAAAGTCAGTAAAATTTGTGTTGACCACAGGCTGTCTCATTATTTGCAGGATACATTGCTTCAAAGAGCTGGGCTGGGAGAGTGTCACCCTCCATTTTGTAACATCGCTGATTGAGCCTTGATGAATTTTAATACCATTTGGTTTAAATGCAAATGTTAATATGAATAATTGCTTTGCTGCAGGCTGAAGTTGAGCAGCCTGAGAATATCTTCCTATTAAGCCCATGCATGAGATGGATGCTTTAAAGGAAAAGCTTGACGTGTTACCAATTATTTCATGTAGAAGAATTAACAGAAAAAATGCTTGTTATAGCAACTTCCTCTTCTCCAGTGGCACACTGGGAGGCCACTGTTCATCTGACTTGCAAAGCGTCGTGACTCCTCACGTGGATGGTGTTAAGAATGTTCTCACATTTAATACAGTTTCTTGGGGAAAATATTACTCCTCTGTGTGTGTTAGATGGTGAGCAAAGACCTTGCTTGATGGTGTGTGTGTGTGTGTGTGTGTGTGTGTGTGTTCTCTTTCTTCCCCACGCCATGCCATCTTCTAGGCAATTTTAATTTCTATCTTCTGAATGTGTCTTTAACCTGCAGGCTTCCTATTTGCACAGATGGTGGGGAGGTGGTCCCTCGAAGCCCGCTCCATTGGAGCCCTTCCTCCGGATGGGGAAGACGTGCCAGACCATTCCCAAGGGAGGTGGTGGCAGAATTGTGCTCTTAGCAAGACTCAGTACGAGAAGGTTCAGCACCATGCTGACCAATTTGCTCTTGACAAATCGCTTTCAGACAGTTGTTTTCTGGCCAAATGTTCACCTCTTCTTCCTTCCTGACCGTTCACGTACACGTGCACACATACGCCCGTGACCACACACACGCGCGTGCACACACACACATGCACTCTGGTCTGCTGGCTCCTGACTCACTCCCCTCCCTAGCCATGCTGTGCTCAGACTGTTCCAGAGCATCTCCCGCTTCTGACTTGGTCCGAGGACTCTCTTGAGTTGCCCCCAGGGAGCCCTTGGCAGGTGGCGTGGTGCTCCGAGGACCCAGCCCCATTCCTGCCGCAGGGAGCAAAGTGCGGGTGTCTGACGGTAAAATAGGAAGGCCGGGTCTGAGCTGGACCTGCCCTGGAGACCTTGACTTAGGGGAGTGCCCGATGACACCTAAATGCAGATAGACTGGGAGGCTACGAGTGCTACCGCCATCACCACTACAACTCCTAGGACTACTGCCACCACCACTAGTGCTGCTAGTACTGTTACTACCAATGTTACTACCACTACTGTTACTACCACCACTGCTACCGTTACTACTCCCACTATTATGATTACTACCACCACTGCTACTGTTTCCACCACTCTACCATTACTACTACCGCTATCACTATTACTACCACCACTGCTACCGTTACCACCACCACTCTACTGTTACTACTCCCACTATTACTATTACCACCACCACTCTACCGTTACTACTACCACTACCACTATTACTACCACCACTGCTACTGTTACCACCACCACTCTACTGTTACTACTCCCACTATCACTATTACTACCACCACTGCCTCTACTGTTATCACCACTGTTGCCAGTACTACTACTGCCATCACTATCACAATGACCACCCCCACCACCATTACTCCTTGTCCCCGCATAACCACCACCAGTTTTATTACGAGTCAAACACTCTGCTAAACATCTAAGTATCACGTTTACTCCTCCATGCAACCCCGTAGTAAACTTTCCTGGTTTACTTAACTTAAACCTTAACTTTCTCGGTTAAGGTTGAGGAATCCAAGGTCTCAAGAACTGCTTGTCGGCTCAGCAGCCTTCCTGCTGGTTCCACTCTGACCCTGATCCCCGGCAGCTGACTTCCTATCTTACTCCCTGGGCTGGTTCCCTCCATTCCTCGGTTTACAGGTTCACTTCTCCATCCATCCACTGCCCCATCCATCATGCAGGGCTGGTAGCACGCCTGCAATGTGCAGACTCTGTGTGAGCTCCGCGAGCCTCTGTCTGGAGGGAAAGTCTAGTGGGAGGAAGACTTGGCAGGACAATGACCACAGACCCCAACAAGTAACAACAGAGCAGGCGTGAGGGGCTCCACCTGGCTCCCCAGTCACTGCGTGCCTTGCCTGTACTCTAGTCTTTTGGGGGAACTGATTTCTCTAAGTGGCTGAGCTTTCAGTGACTTTTAAGATTTCTGAATCCTTGTCAACTTTCTGTTCTCGTCACTGCCATTGGCTTGATGATTGAATCATCTCCTAGCTCTGCATCTGGAGCATAATATATATTAACAAGTGTCATTTCCAGTGAATGACTGCATGCTCCCACCTGGTTTTTATGGACGCTGGGCATTGCATTTGTAGCTTGGGCTAGGATTCCTTGATTCCATTCTGCCCTTCTTCCCCGCCTCTTTTTGCACTGTATGTTCCCCACATTCTTGGCCCCTTTGCTCCCCACATTATCCCCCTGCAGGAACCCATCTTTATAATTTCTACATGCAAATCCCAAACAATGACCAATGACTGGCCTTGCATGCATGCTCCAAAAACCTCATTCTGCCCAGGTTTGCATGATGCCTGACCTGGACATCGGGAGTGTGGAAACCCTCTCCCCTGTTCTTTTTAAAAATTAAAAAAAATTGTATTGAAGTATAGTTGATTGACAATGTTGTATTAATTTATCCTGCATAGCAAAGTGGCCCCCTCCCCTGTTCTGATGTGGCAAGGCAGAGGAAGAGAAGGCTTTTTTGAAATATTTTGGTGGAAGAAACATTGCTCTCATCATGGAGCTATATTTCACAACAGTACGACATTTGGAATTATTTTCTTGTAGGTTTTTGGTTTGTTTTCAGTTGAATAGGTTGAAAACTTATGGGACAAGTGGGGACGCTTTTAAGTTTTGCTGCCGTCTGGAGGGAATTAATTTATCCCTTTGTAATTGAAGATTAGATCCAAAGATTATTTTTAGATGGAGGCTTTCTTAAGCCATGTAGAATTCTCGACAACCAAACATTTTGTGTTTCCCCCCCACTTTCTTGAATTTCTTTTTGTTATTTCCTGACTGGATTGGGGCACAAAGAGATGGAGTGTTTTCTAATGGTCTGGCTGATGCCTGAAAATAATGTGACGCTTTTTTCTTCTCCTGAGTAATAAAAAAAAATCAAAATGTCTTTTACGAGTGGGATAATTTAACAGATCAATCTGAGTAAATAACCAAAGTCGCAGTTATTTAGAGGAGGTGCAGTAGATGGTGGTTAAGAGCAGACTCCATGGCCAGACTGTCTGGGTTTGAGTCTTTGCTGCTTATTAGCTGTGTGACCTTGGACAGGTTATTGAATTTCTCTGTTCTCAGGCTCCCTCATCTGTAAAATGAGGATAATAGTGAGACTTACCTCCTAGGCTTGTTTTGAAGATTAAAAATAATATTTATGACTCACTTAGAACAATGTGCTGGAACTTTGTAAACAGAATAATAATTCTCGTTTTGAGCATGTTATCTCTTTTCTGGGAAAGAGTACAGTAACTTGGAGTAAGAGTCAAATTGCCGTTTGGAACATCCCTGATGACTGAAGACGTGTGGGAGAGTAGGTCACTCACTCAGAAATTCGACACTTACTGACGGTAACTGATGTGCACTGAGAACTTTCTGTGTGCCAGGCCCTTCCTCAGATACTCACAGGTATGATCCATTTCATCCTTACACCAGCCCAGAGAGGAAGATACTCTTCTTATTCACATTCTGTAGAGGAGGAAACTGAGGCTTAAAGGATGTGTCAATGAAAAAATGTTGCTGCCTTATCAGTAAGCAAGGATGTCGCAGCCATCGGACCATCACATTACAACCACCCAGATGGTGAGCCCTGATGGAACTCAGGATGGAAACAGGATGCCCGCCATCTAGCAGCCACCCCTGATGGTGCACCCTGAGGAGATTCAGGATGAGAGAGCACAGGATACTGGCCCCAGAGAGCTGAGGTGCAGATCAAAGGAATGATTTCAATGAGCCCAGACTCTTGCATCTTCCCGTACGTTGAAGAGTGCTAAATTCCTTAACTCGAGATGTCTGTTTCTTTTCAATTCACAGTAATCTTCTGAAGTTCCGACTACCTGGGCTTTGTTGCAAAAACTCCTCTATACCCTGGTTCCCCCCCTTACCTCTTCAGAGCAGCTCCTCAGAGATATCTGAGAGAGGCTGTGTCCCAGGCTTAGGTCCTCAGTTTTGCCCCCTGCATAAAACATGATTCTCAACTTTTAGGTTGTGCATTTTTTTCCCAGGCGACAGATGTAAGTGAATTTCCCAAGGTGACAAACCTGGAAATGGCAGAGCCAGGATCAAACCCAGACTTGAATGACCTCAGTTGCTGATGGCAGCGATCCCTACTGCCCCTTCTGTGTAGTCAACCACAGATGATCAACTGTTGAATTTAGAAATCAAAAGAAAAACAATTCCCAACCTGACTTGGTCTCCAAGTTATGCCCTGTTCTCAGTCTAGTTAGGCTTAATTAAGGAAACCACAAAAAGGGATCCCATTTTTTTCCATTGGAATAATAAATGGTACAATCGGTGAGAAAATGGTGGCCTATTTATGTAGCATCCATTTATTCATTCATTTAGTAAACATTGACTCAACACCTGCTGAGTGTGAGCTCTGGCCTCAGGTCTGCAGGTGCAGGCAGAGAAGGATGAGCGTTGTCCCTCCTGTGGGACCTGCCACATGGTCAAAAATGTCTGCAGTAGCGGCCAGATTCTAATGAACTTGGGAGATAGGATTTTGCTCATATCTTTCTGAAGTACCACAACCTCAGCCAAGTTCCCCCAGAATTGCTCTCAACGTAGCCAGCTAACCGATTTCCCATTGGGCCTCTAAGTACAGAATTTCCTTTCCTTTCAATTTTTTAGGTTTCGGACTGAATAGCATTTCCTGATGGTTGGGCGTGTTCCCTAAAGCAGAACCGCTTAAGGCTGCCTGAAGGCACTTACGCTGAAATAGTCCACACAGGAGCACCTTTTCCCTCTGAGGGAAGGTTTAACTGAGACCCCTAAGTCCTTAAGCTCAGAGCATAGCGAAGGATTCCCTCATGCTTTAGTTGTGGGTTTTAAAACAGATCTCCAGCTTCTGGAAATGCTAGAGCTTCTGGTTAGCTCACCCGTCCAGGCAGGACAAGGATGCTCCCAGGAGAGGTGGACAGCATTATGGGCTGGTCTGACCACCTTGAGAAGTGCTGTCTACAGTAAGGGCTGGCCTCAAAATGGGATATATCACACCATCCTAGGCCTAATGCCGCTCAGTCTACGGGCTGTATTTAAAAATATTCCGTTTGCAGTTTTCTTATCAAGGCTGATCATTTCATAAAGTGTTGGGAAGAACCGTGGAACCATCAGTTTGTGAAAGTGTCTGAGACCGAGGTCCCAGAGGAAATTTGTCTTCAAAAATTCATGTCGGGCTTCCCTGGTGGCGCAGTGGTTGAGAATCTGCCTGCCAATGCAGGGGACACGGGTTCGAGCCCTGGTCTGGGAAGATCCCACATGCCGCGGAGCAACGAGGCCCATGAGCCACAACTACTGAGCCTGTGCATCTGGAGCCTGTGCTCCGCAACAAGAGAGGCTGCGATAGTGAGAGGCCTGCGCACCGCGATGAAGAGTGGCCCCTGCTCGCCGCAACTAGAGAAAGCCCTTGCACAGAAACAAAGACGCAACACAGCAAAAATAAATAAATAAATAAATAAAAAATTCATGTCAATTCAACGAACACAAGATGAGATGAAGAATTCTCAGCTGTTTTGATCTGACAGCGAGTGTAAGGCGGTCCTAAGTCATGAATTTGCTGAGAGGTGCTCCCAGTGAAGAGGGCACAAGCTCGAGTCAGATTCGGGGGAAACTTCCTTTATCTGATACTCTGTGGTCCAGCAGAGCCAGAGAGAAACTTCTGGAAAGTAAGCAAACGAAGATTCCAAGCCTGCAGTTTGACTACATCCCCGTCAGATTTCACTTCCTTTGTCTCTTCCCTCCTTTCCTCCTATTTCCACCAAACATACTCTTCCTATATTTTAGTCTCGGTGTTTCATTCATTCATTGGATAACAAGAGGGCAGAATTTATTTTCTGGTTGATGTGGCCTGAGCACTGTATTCCATCCCAGGTGATATTAATGGATGCCACACCAAAAAAAGTGTCCCATGGTCATATATATTTTAGAAACACCAGGTTAATTCCAGTTACATGAGTTTTCGCTGGAGGCTTCACAGAACCTTTAATATGCTGATGGCTAGTCTCTAAGAGGAGGATCTTTTTAAAATTAATTTTTGTTGGAGTAGAGTTGATTTACAATGTTGTATTGGTTTCAGGTGTGCAGCAAAGTGAATCAGTTATACATATACATATATCCACTCTTTTTAAAATTCTTTTCCCATGTAGGTCTATATTATAGAGTATTGAGTAGCGTTCCCTGTGCTATACAGTAGGTCCTTATTTGTTATCTATTTTATATATAGTTGTGTGTATACGTCGATCCTAATCTCCCAATTTATCCCTCCCCCCACCCCTTTCCCCCTGGAAACCATAAGTTTGTTTTCTGCATCTGTGACCCTATTTCTGTTTTGTAAATAGGTTCACTTGTAACATTTTTTAAGATTCCACATACAAGTGATATCATATGATATTTGTTTTTCTCTGTCTGACTTACTTCACTCAGTACGACAATCTCTAGGTCCATCTGTGTTGCTGCAAATGACATTATTTCATTCCTTTTTATGGCTGAGTAATATTCCATTGTATATATGTGCCGCATATATATCCATTCCTCTGTCAATGGATATTTAGGTTGCTTCCATGTCCTGGCTCTTGTAAATAGTGCTGCTGTGGGTGCATGTATCTCTTTGAATTATGGTTTTCTCCAGGTGTATGCCCAGGAGTGGGACTGCAGGATCATATGGTGGTTAAGAGGAGGATTTTACACACCATTTTCCAAACCCATGGGGGTTTTCCCAAATCACAGGCCCACCATGGTATATACCCCTCAGGGGTGCCGGGCACATTGCAGTCTTGTGATCAGTGTTCCTGGGGGCTTTGCTCATTTGTCCCTTATTTCTCAGCTTCTTTTTTTTTTTTGCCGTACGCGGGCCTCTCACTGCCGTGGCCTCTCCTGTTGCGGAGCACAGGCTCCGGACGCGCAGGCTCAGCAGCCATGGCTCACGGGCCCAGCCGCTCCGTGGCATGTGGGATCTTCCCGGACCGGGGCACGAACCCGCGTCCCCTGCATCGGCAGGCGGACTCTCAACCACTGCGCCACCAGGGAAGCCCCTCAGCTTCCTTTGACTTGTTTTTTATTCTACCCGTATAACATGGACGTATATAATAAAAAGTGAAAGATCTGTTCACCTCCCTCCTTCAATTCATTCCCAGCATCCATACTGTCAATTCTGCTCTAATGGGACAGGCGTGTTCCTAAAAATTACCACAGTAGGCAGAATTATGCACTAAAAGCCACAGGGCTTATGTGAAAAATGGGTTAGAGAACAAACACTCAAAACTTTCATCAGCAACCTATTAAGACAAATATTGGCATCTAATGAAAGCAGTCGCTCAGTTGTACACGTGTTAAATGGTTAGAAAATATGTCAATACGACAACAGAAGTGACACTTTGCCTTGACAAAGATCTGAATTTTGCTTGCGGATATGAATGTCAGAAAGATTGCCGCTGGTTCTGTATTGGGAAGCGGTGAAAAGAGGGTTATCTGAGGTTGAAGGAAAGTCCACCAGATGTGGATGAGCGGAGCTTATCACACATGCGGTGACTGTAGGATCTGGTAGTCTCGAGGGGTGTGTGTGCGTGTGTGTGTTCCTACCGTGCTTGGCTAAGTTGGGGCCAGACCTCTGCATTCACGTCATGTTTCTTGTGGACAAAAGTGCGAACAAACAAATGCAAAGTTCTCATCATGCTCAAATTTCTCCCCAATATATCAAACACGGTTGGAACAAATATGTGTTTTTAAAAGAAGCATTACATAGCAGAACTGACTGTAATGTTAATAGTGTATTTTCTAATGCATGTTTTTCTGTACAGATAACAAATCGACATCCACACACATACACAGCGTTCTTTTTTTCCCTGAAATAGGATTATACCACACTTCTTGTGTGACTTTATTTTATTTATTTATCTACTTGTGTAGCATGGTTTCTTCTTTCTCTGCCAGTTTATGTAGCTCTGTCTCAGTGTTTTCTGAGGTTTAGTTTTCCAGTGTCTGGAGATAACCTAATGCATTAAAATTTTCCCCTTTTGATGGTCACTGCAGTTTTTCCATTTATTTCTTTTCCTATTACAAGTTCTGATGAGCACTGTATTGTCTTCAGTGAAGACTCCCAGCTTTCATTCCAGATGTAGAAAGTTGGAGAGAACATTACCCCCACCTTTACAACAAAAAAGTTAATTGCTGGACAATTCCCAGACTCACAATGTTTCTTTTTTTTTTTTTTAATTTTATTTATATATTTTATTTATTTTTGGCTGCGTTGGGTCTTCGTTGCTGTGCATGGGCTTCTTCTAGCTGCGGCAAGGGGGGCCTACTCTTCGTTGTGGTGCGCGGGCTTCTCGTTGCAGTGTCTTCTCTTGTTGCGGAGCATGGGCTTTAGCAATGTGGGCTTCAGTAGTTGTGGCTCGCGGGCTCTAGAGCTCAGGATCAGTAGTTGTGGCGCACGGGCCTAGCCGCTCCGCAGCATGTGGGATCTTCCCGGACCAGGGCTCGAACCCGTGTCCCCTGCATCGGCAGGCAGACTCTTAACCACTGTGCCACCAGGGAAGCCCTCACAATGTTTGTTGAATTCATTAAAGAGCTAAAATCACAGGGCAACCAACTAACCTGAAGTCTGAGGAAATACTTGAGTGTCTTAAGAGGTGTGGGACGTGAACATTCGCTTCCCTTGGGCGGACGCAACCAGATACCATACAAGCCAGTTAAAGGAAGTTAACTTAAATTTCTAATGAATCATTAAGGCCTAGCGTGGTCTAGCATGAGAATATAGCCCCCTGGGAGCTGCAGGGACTTGCTCCTTCTCATGGACTTGGCTCCAGCGTCTTGTTCCCAAGACAGACTGGAGACACAGAGAGAATCTCCAGAAAGCCCCCTCGCAGTGCAGACCTGGGGGAAGAGGAGAAGATGCAACAAAGGCGTGGAGCCCTGCCAGGACCCTCCTCTGCTGTCTCCCCTGTGGACCAGAAGCCTTCAGCTGTTGAGGGACACGCGGGAAACCCTGTCACCCCTGGAACACTGGCAAAGACCCGCATCTGGTGGAAGGGAATAGAAAGAAACCCTCATCCCCTGAGGGAGCGGCAGGAAGGCATGGTGGGCTGAGACCATGGGAGACCTCCTGCTTCTGGGAGCAGGGCCACTGAGAAGACCCACCCCCCAGACCTAAGGATACGGTGCTCACCTAGGTTTTAGGCTGAATCAGAGCAACAGAGATGTGCCCCTCTGCCTTCCCCTCCCCCACCAGCCAAGCAACCCCTGAGTAATAAGCAAAGCCATCCAGTTCTGGGGGAGGGGACAGAGTGTGGAGGAGGCCAGTGGGCAAAAGAAGACCCAGAGACGGGAGTGGACACACATCAAAAAACCCCTCTGCTAACCCAGCCCTGACCCCAAACACAAGGTAGCGCTAGAGGAATTTGAAGCCTGTGCTGCACTGAGGGTAACCATAGTAACAAGAAAACCCCAACCCAGCTAAACCCCTAACTAGAGACTTTCTATGTAAGGTGTTCCTAAAATTATGTTGCTATCGTCTTTCATTTTTTTTAAAGAAACACTTTGAAGTACTAAGGTTTCTAAGAAACTTGTTTTGAGACAAGTTGATTTCGAATTTTTTTTTTGAAAAATGGGTTTTCTTTATGTTTTTATTTTTTAAATTTTTATTGGGGTGTAGTCGATTTACAATGTTGTGTTAGTTTCTGGTGTACAGCAAAGTGAATCTGTTCTACATATACATATATCCACTCTTTTTTAGATTCTCTTCCCATATAGGCCATTACAGAGTATTGAGTAGAGTTCTCTCTGCTATACGGTAGGTCTTTATTAGTTATCTATTTTATATATAGTACTGTGTATACATCAATCCCAATCTCCCAATTTATCCTCCCCCCCCTTATCCCTGGTAACTATAAGTTTGCTTTCTACCTCTGTAACTCTATTTCTGTTTTGTAGATAAATTCATTTGTAGCCTTTTTTAAGATTCCACATAGTAGTGATATTGTATGGTATTTGTCTTTCTGTGTCTGACTTACTTCACTCAGTATGATAATCTCTAGGTCCATCCATGTTGCTGCAAACGAAGCAGATTTGATTTAAGGGAATAAGGCAGTGGCGGTGACTCTGATCTAGGCATTAGCATCATGTCGTTTAAATGCTATTGATTGGGTGCCTGCTGTGTCCACTGAACTGGGATATTTGGACAATAAGGTGTGAGAAAGTGCAGTTTTTGTAAATTGAATCAATTAAAATGCATGAGGAGGCATCACTATTAAAAACAGTTCTTTTTAAAAGTAAAATATATTCTTGTGATAAAATAATCATTCTTTCGGGGGGCAAGTTATCTAGTTATAACATTGAAACCTGGTTTCTTAAAGAGGTCGTTATGGACTGAGTGTGTCCTGCCAAAATTCATATGTTGAAACACTAACTACCAGTGTGATGATGTTAGGAGGTGGGGCCTTTGGGAGGGGCTTAGGTCATGAGGGTGGAAACTTCATGAATGGGATTGGTGCCCTTGTGACAAGAGACAGGAGAGAGCTTGCTTCCTCTGCTCTCTGCCATGTGAGGACACAGTGGGAAGGTGGCCATCTACTCTCTCCAGAATCCTACCAAGCTGGCACCTTGATCCCAGACTTTCAGTTTCCAGAACTGTGAGACATGAATTTCTGTCCACCCAGCCCATGGTACTTTGTTATATAACAGCCCTAGTAGACTAAGACAGAGGGGTACTACTTTCTTAGATAGTATCTATCTTAGAGTTGTATCTATCTTACCAACTCCAGCCCTTGTGGAGGTGACGAAATGATGACATTATTATCCCGAGTAACCTTTCTTCTGAAAAGACATTGGCTTAGTTTTCTACTGTTGACCGTGCCTAGAGCCGGAGTAGGTAAGAATCAGGGCCGTTATCCCTTTTTTCCAGGCTGAGAAACAAAAGCCCAGGACGGGCAAGTGGAGACACTGGGATTGAATCCAAATTTCCTCTCCATCCAGCTGAGGGAGTTTTCCCTCGAGGCTGATAAGGTCTGGGAACTCTTGATTCCATTGGAGTCTGGAGCAGCCGGCCTAGCAGACTGAGTTGAGCAGGCAATGCCAGGACATCTCTTCCTGATACCTCTAGAAAAGTGGCGCAGGGAGGGCTTCAGCAATTCAGCACGCTTAGCTGGGACAGTGGATGCTGGCAACTCAGCAGCTGTCTGCTGCACAGAGGGTCCTTGTGCCCCTTGCCTGCCTCTCTGCTCCTATCCCAGATGCTTATTAACCTGACACGCTGCCCCTAGCTGGGCGGAAGAACTGCTCTGGACAGTGCAGGCTCAGAGCATCCATCCACGCGGGGCAAACTCCTAGGCAGTGTTTGGAACGTTTGCAGAGATGGAAGACAAGCGAAATCTTGGCCTCTGAAGACACCTGGGGTGATGGTGATGGGGTTTGTCGCCTGGAAGAGGCTCCTGGGTGGGAAGGATTTCTGAGCAGTCATTTAGTTAGTTCACCTCCTGCTCCCACTGCAATTATAGTTCAAGTCATCAGCCACAAAGCGGGCTTTGCTGTGAAACTGGCTGCTATGCCTGCATCACGGGGGGGAAGTTGGCATCTTTTTGCTCTTCTTGCAAAATATAGTGGCCACCAGGATATGTGGAAATGAGGTCATTTTCTGTGGAATCAGGTGATACAGTTACTAATTCCAATTTTTTTCTCTTTAAGATGCTCTCCTTACTAACAGTTCAATTTAGTGTAGAGCAGCTGACCACAGTAGCTTTTGAACTCTAGCCCATCTTTTAAATATTTCTAAACCAGAGAACACAGATCCTGGTAGTGTGTGTTGTATTCTCAAGGGTCCCTAAATTTTAGAAAATAATTAAAAAACATTTTTTTGTGTGGTTTCAATTGCAGTCTTAAAAAACGTGAGCATGTTCTGTATCATCTAGGTTACACTTTATAATCGCATCCAGTTGTGCAATTTTGGGACCTAGATTTGCCTAAATTTGAGTTTGTGTTAATACTAAGCCCAAGTGATTTAAGTTTTAAAAATTTGTATTGAGATATAGCATACATATAGCAAAGGGCACAAATCTTAAGTGGACAAGTTGACGAATTTTCACATTGTTTTACAAGATCAAGATAGAGGATGCTTCCAGAAGGCTCTCTAGGGCTGCTTTCCTAAGTCAATACTGTTGCTTCCTGCACATGCCTCAACTGGAGGTAGCTAGCTTTCTGACTTCCACCGCCATTGATTAGTTTTACCTGGTGTTGAAGCTCCTATAAGTTGTGTCACGATGTGTGCAGCTTTTGTGCATTGCCGTCTTTTGCTCATCATCATGTCTGTGAGATTCGTCCACGTTGTGCTTGGAGGAGTTGTTCATTTTTTTTCAACGCTGTGTGCTGTCCCAGTGAATAATTACACCAGAGTACTTTAAATCCACTCTACTGTTAATGGGCAGTTGGATTGTTTCCAGGTTTTGGATTTTAATAATAAGGCTGTGATACATTTTTTAAAAATTTATTTATTTTTATTTTTGACTATGTTGGGTCTTTGTGGCTGCGTGTGGGCTTTCTTTAGTTGCGGTGGGCGGGGGCTGCTCTTCGTTGCGGCGTGCGGGCTTCTCACTGCGGTGGCTTCTCTTGTTGCGGAGCTCGGGCTCTACGCATGCGGGCTTCAGTAGTTGTGGCACGTGGGCTCAGTAGTTGTGGCTCACAGGCTTTCGAGCGCAGGCTCAGGTGTAGCACACGGGCTTAGTTGCTCCATGGCATGTGGGATCTTCCTGGACCAGGGCTTGAACCTGTGTCCCCTGCATTGGCAGGTGGATTCTTAACCACTGTGCCACCAGGAAGCCCTGTGATACATTTTTGGATGTATCTTTTGGTAGAAATATGTGCCAAAGTTGGGTGCTTACATATTTACCATTTTATATCCTTTTGACAAATTGACCCCTTTGTCATTAAATAATGACCATCTTGATTCTTGTGACAGTTTTTGACTATTTTGTCTGATATAGGTATAGCCACCCCTCCTCTCTTGTGATTACCATTTGCCTGGAATATCTTTTTCCATCCCTTTACTTTCATGTGTGTCCTTAGAATTAAAGTGAGTCTCTTATGGGCAGCATATAGCTGCATCTTGTTTTTCTGAATCCATTCAGCCACTCTGTGTCTTTTGATTAAGAATTAATCCATTTATGTTTAAAGTAATTATTTATAGATAAGGCCTTACTATTGCCATTTTGTTGTTTTCTGATTATTTTGTAGTATTAAATTTCATCCTTTCATTCTTGATATCTACCTTTGTGATTTGATGATGATTTTTTTGTAGTGGTATGCTGTGATTCCTTTCTCTTTTGGGTCTGCTAGTTTGGTGATCAGCATGAGGGTTACAGAAGTATTTATAACAGTTGCAGAGGTAAGAAGATGAATTTGTTCTTACATGTTGAATTTGAGGTACCTGTGGATAAGTAGATGGAGATGTCATTGGGAACTTAGGAGAGAGAACTGTGGTACAATGATGGCCTAATATTGTAATCTTGACATTCAGGATAACCTGAATATTTAATCCTTAAAATAAGAGCTTAACACTGGAGACTTACAATATTCTTGACCAGAGTAGAAGCAGTCATTGATTATGAAAATGGACTTCCATCATGAGAGTGATTTTTCCTATAGCTGCAGAAATAGAAGAGACTTCTTCACCTCATGAATTTTCAGAATCCGTGTTGGCCTTAGCACTCTGCTTCATAACTGGCTTTGCCTGCCAGCTTGTTCTGTGTGGTCCCTTGGTCCGGCCAATTTGTGTCAGTTTGACGCATCTCAGTCTCTGGCTTCCGTCTTGTTCCATTTACTCTGGGCTTGGAAACTACCCCAGAACTTAGTGGTTTCAAAAATGAACATATATTTTGCTAATGAATCTTCAGTTTGTGCAGGACTCTGTGGGGATAGCTGATGTTGACCCCACACAGCATCAGCTGGTGTGGCTTGAAGTCTAAGGGCTAGAATCTTCTGAAGGTTTACTCACTCACTCACATATCTGGTAGTTGATGCTGGATTTTGGCTCAAATCCTGAGTTGGATTCTTGGCTGGAACACCCTCCATGTGGCCTCTCCATGTGGAGGGAAGGAGTGGGGGGGGGGGGGGGAGAGAGAGAGAGAGAGAGAGAGAGAGAGAGAGAATTTTACGATATCGTCTTTTACAATAGCTTGGCAGGCATGTAGCATCACTTTCCCTGGCTTCTATTCATTGAGAGTCACAAGGTCCCTCCCAGGTTCAAGATACATAGACTTCCCCACTTGATGGGGCGTGGCAAGGTTGTGGAGGAGCAGGTGGGACTGGAAGTATTGCTGTCGGGGTTTTGGAGGATGCATTCTGCCACACGTGTATTTGTGGTTCCCGTCACTCCCTGAACCTGCTCTCCATCCTTCATCTCACCTCTCCTGGTACCTGCTGCCCTGCTCCTTCGTACACTGCTGACTGTGGCTCAGACTCACAGGAAGGATGGGGCATACATTGTCCTTTTTTACATTCTCATGTCCAAACAAAGTGATCAAAGTGACAACATCAACTTGACAGCCACTGGAGGGGAATGCCAAAGCCAAGAAAAATGTCTGCAAAGTCTGGGGCTTCCAGATTTTCTTCTCTTGTCAGCAAAAACAGTTAGATTTAGGGACTTGTAGTTAGCAGTGAGATTTAAGATGCTTGGTCACACAAATCAAAAGCCGCAGGTCTTCTTGGGTTAGCCAGGACAAATTTATGATGGAGAATTATGCTTTTTAAAAAAACACTCTGTGAAATGAGCTAAGATTCCTTTGCCTGCAGGGCAATTTTTCCTTTTGAAATTTAAAATTTCTCATCAAGGTGAAAGGCACTGTTGATGACCTTGTTTATGACTGAGAAAGCAATATATATGCAAAGGGAAGGTCTTCCCAGGAAGTTAGTCTGTCCCTGACTTTTGTTGCAAAGCTGCTTTGATTTATCCACAAGCCAAACTTTCCCAACAGTAGGGATGATTAAACTGGACAGCAATTGAAATATGATACAGGGTAATCTTGATTGCGAGAAGCCACATGACTGGGACAGATATTCTCTACCAGCACCTGGTGACCCTGGGCCAGGTGTTTTGAGAAAATTTATAGGATGAATGGAAAAACAAAGAAGATGGATGGAAATGGAAAAAATAAGTCCCTGTTCTGAAACCACAGAAAGCCAGACAGTTTGAAGGAAACTCTGAGATAAAGATGATTGCCTCACCAACATTTTTCTAAGTGATTATGCAACACATGGTATAAAGCAAGTGACAAATTTGTATAAAAATGTGACCAAGCACGGGAACTCAAGAGTAACGGTCGTGATTGTAGAAGTATAGGTGTGTCAGTTAATGCATTCATTTAGCAAACTTTGTCGAGCCCTATTTATGTTATGAGGCACTGTACCAGGGTCCTGCAAATAGAGTCTAAAAGGCTAGGCTTTCCCCTTAGGAGTTCATAGTCCATTAATATTGTTGTACAAGCACCACCACCATCCATCTCCATAACTCTTCTTATCTTGCAAAACTGAAACTCTGTATCCATTAAGCAATAACTCTCCATTCCCATTTCCCCTGCCCCTAGAATTTTCTTTTAGATCAGCTTTAGGTTTACAGAAAGATTGGGCAGGAAGGCCAGCAAGGTCCTGTGAACTTCCCCTCCTCCTGCATCTCATCTTTTTGAAGACATTGTAACTAGCAATTAAACTCAACACATGTAGGGTGGATGATGCATGCTACTCGGTGGAGGTGAGGATAGGTGAGCAGTCAGGAGGGGCTCTGCAAACTCACAGGTGGTGGCAGCTGTGCTGGGACCGTCACTCGGCAGATGGTGATTGTAGGGTCCTATGCAGTGTAGTAGGAGACTGTAGGGCAGTGACACTGTAGGACTGTAAGCCATCTCGATTTCAGAGGTTGAGATGTTGAAAAAAGCATGCTTGTTGGTATCACTGCCTTTATTTACTGCCTTTGCTTAAGATGGTACAGTTTAAAATCCGAGTGTAGCATCTTTGTGAGCTGCTGACTGCAGACATTATTATTTACCATATTATGAATAAATGACAGCCTAGAAAGCATTGACCCTTGGCCCAGAGTCAGTAGGGCAATCATTCTTATTTTTTTGTCTTTCTTTTTGTGGAGATAGGATGCCTTGCAGCATGCCCCTTGTAATGGTTTTTGAGAAACAGAAGTCTGTGAGGACACATTTCACACAGGAAGACTCTTCATGTTGGCTCTGCATGGTTGATGATAACTGCCTAGGAAGCATTTACAGATGTAAATTTCAGTGGAACAGAAGAGGGTCTTTATGCATTCAGTTTAGCATTTTCAAATGGTAATTGACTTTTTAGGCAGCTAAAGACAATGCTGTTTCCTTCCTTTACTCTCTCCTACTTGTTACTTTATCCTCAAATGTAATCCCCAGTAGGAATGGATCCCAGTTTTTTTTTAAAGGCCTTTAAAACACTTTCATTTAAAAATCTCATTTGCTGGAATGACTGCAAATGTAAACCCAAATATTCTTTTCTGAGGTCACAGAAATGTTCTAAAATTGTATTTTTTTGTGGTTTACACAAAACTACATATTTACTAAAAGTTATTGAATCATGCACTCGAAAAAGATTGGATTTTATTTAAAATTTTATGTCATTAAAGTGGTTTAAAAAAAAAAAAAACAAACCAAAAAACCCTTCGTTTGCAAGTACTATTGATTGAATTAGCCTGAGGTCATTTGCTGGATTACTAACATCTCCGTGTTCTCTTCTGGAAGTGGAGAAGTGGAAATTTTGGTAGAAGGAGAGTTTATTAGCTCAGCTCCGGTGAACGGTTAAGGTCTCCCAGTGATGTCTACCCTGCTTTTCCATCCTTATTTAACTACTTAATCTGCTTGACGCCTATAGAAGGCACATAAATTATTGGTATGCGCTGAAATACATGAAGTTCAGAAGAGACGGTGTCACAGGATACTACCGCTGTTCTTCCAGCTCATGGAGAAGTTGACTTTGGAGGCTTCATCCTGAATTAGCTGCAGCTTATTAAGAGGACTTGCATTCTCTAAAGATTTGAGTTGCTAAGTGTATTAGTTTCCTAGGGCAGCCAAGGCAAAGCACCACAAAGTGGGCGGCTTGACACAACAGACATTTATTCTCTCCCAGTTCTTGAGGCCAGAAGTCTGAGTTCAAGGTGTTGGCTGGGCCATGCTCTCTCTGAAGGCTCTAGGGGAGGATCCTTTCTGGTCACTTGTAGCTTCTGGGGGTGGCCATTCATCCTTGGTGTTCTTTGGCTCACAGCTGCATCACTCCAATCTCAGCCTCCATTGTCACATGGCCCTTCCCCTGTGTGTGTGTGTGTCTCTGTCTCCAAATCTCCCTTTCCTTATGAGGTCACCAGTCATGGGATTTAGGGCCCACCCTAATCCAGTATGACCCCATCTTAACTTGGTTACATCTGCAAAGCCCCTTAGCTATGCAAGGTAACATGTTCACAGGTTCTGGGGATCAGGATGGGGATATCTTTGTGTGTGGGGACATCGTTTTGCTTACTGCACCATCTAATAACGAAGTGGAGAAATACGGAAGGGCAGCAACATGGTGGCCATCATGGTGCCTTACCCATAGCGGACACTGGATGTATGTTTTTGAATTGAACTGGAATTTATACAGATCTGTTGCTCTCAATTTCCCATCAGTAGGAGGAACGTTTGGTTGACCTTACTCCTGGGAAACGGTTGAGTGTGAGGCCATGTGGGTGTGGCCCATGGGCTGTGAGGTGGGAGCTGAGATTCCTAATGGAACAATGATGGAGGGCTTTGGGGAGAAAACCCAAGAATAGGTACAAAGCAGAGGGACAGCAGCTAAGGCAGCAAATACAGAACAAGTGAGGGCGGGAGTCCAGAGAAGGGCAGAGTCTGGAGAGGTTAATAATAATGTTAGTAATAATAATGTATTATTTAAACAATCATTCCATGCAGTACTATGTTAACTACTATAAATTATGATATTGAATTCTCACAGTAACTTTATGGGGTAGGTATGTTAATATCCTCATTAGACAGATGAGGAAACTGAGGCAGATAAAAATAAAATAATGCCAAAGATCAAGAGCTAGCAAGTGGGATGATTTACACTGAGGTCAGTTCAACTCCGAGTGCATAAGATCAACCCACTTTCACATGCCTCAGTCACATTTCTGATGTCCCGAGTCTTTGTATATAGTACCCGCAGCTTTTCCCATAGGCCAGGGCCCCAGAAAAGCAAGCCTGAGGGGGCTCAACCCCAAATGCTGGTTCTACCTGCACCAAATTCTAAACAACTGAGCTGACTGCACTCAGCTCATTGAGAATAACAACTCATAACAATCAGTTCTTTTATTATTATTATTGTTATTTTCCACTGGCAAAGCATCTCTTATAGTGTTATTTGCAGCTCTGATAAATCGATGGCTTCTAAATTAAGTCCAGTGCAGGCTGGCTGTTACGAATTCTCCTGGAGCTGCCCACTGCATTTTGTCAAGAGCACCCAACTGGGGCGAGCCCTGTATTAGCATTTTAATTGCTGGCTGATTACTTTCCTGCTGCAAGACTCAGCCCACAAAGGTATAGCAAGCAAGCTTCAATTAGTTCTTATCCTTGATTTACTGGGCCTATAAGGAAGATCTCCCCGTAGCACTGGGACAGTAATACTCTTAATGTACTGAAAACAGTACAGAACATTAAAGAAACAGAATTGCCTTTTTACCAAAGTACGGGCATCCAAGGTCCCAAGGAAAACTCCTGTTTGAATGATAGTAAATTTTCTTGGGTGGGTTCTCACTGAAGCAAAACAAAACAAGCAAAAAACCAGGGGTCCTCTAAATTCCAGGCTGGATATTATCTCCTTAAGGCTAACACGGAGACATCACTACTGAGATTAAATAAATTAAATTAAATTAAATTAATTAAATAAAATAAAGCCTGGCCTGCTTTATTTCATAGGGGAGCTTGTTCATCAAAATGACATTTGTTAAGCTCAGCAAATTTATACACAAGGTTTCTAGTTAATTGGAGTACTAGATCTAAGACTTGGAAGTTTGGCACCTTTTGGAAACATTGGATGGCTTGTTAAAAAGAGATTCCTGGGCCCAGTCCACACAGATCTGGTTCGAGAGGTCTGGGGTGTGACCCGAGATGGCCTTCATGTTCCCTTCGGCTTGACTAAACTTTAGACAGATCTCTTCCTGACTCTTGGCCCCTGACTGCCCTTTCCTTACAGCATTTACTTTAGAAAACTTACAATCATAAATTATTTCTTTTCCCCTTGAGATGGAAATCTTCTTCCAGCCCCTTGCGAGTTTCACAATCCAAGAGTGTCCTTCTTGAGGAGGGGGGAGCCATCCCTTTGAAATGGCATCATCTAGAAAGATATTTCCCTATTTCTCAGTCTCCCTGGGAGGGCAGGAGCCTAAGCACAGCAAGTGCAAATTAGCAAACACAGAGGCCTCATCACATTGACCACCCTCCTCCTAACTTCCTCCAGTACTTTTCCATTAGTTCATCCCAGGGCTTAAAAACTCTCCTGCCATGTTTCAGCTAAGTTGGTTCAATCTTTCTTCTCTACTGCAGTCGTCTTGAATAAACTCTTCTTTGCTCATTTAGCTCTGTCCAGTGCAATTTTTCTTTGACTGTTTAGCCTGAATATCTGCGTTTCTGATAAGCTCCCAGGTGGTGGTGATGATGCTGGTCTATGGGCAACACTTTAAATCGCAGGAGTCCAGAGACAACGCAGAATGGGGGGGAAAACCGTGTAGTGTCCTGCTTGGCCCCTCTCTGCTGAATAAGGTATTATCTCTGTCATTGCATCCTGTGGCCAGTTTCCTGACAGTCTGGAGGTGGAGGTGAGCCTCTGTGGGAGCTGGGAGGAGACAGAGTTGAATGGGTGTCCTCCTTAAAAATGTTCTGTCTGAAAGCAGGTTGTTGGTCTAGAGAGATGGGAGAAGCTGCCTGTAATCTGTGGCAAGAGACAGATTTTGTAATGTGCAGGCTAGTCTCTCTTCTTCTAGAGAAATAGTTACCAGAGTTTAGGGAGGGAGATAACCAGTGATGCTGGGGTTTATAAAACCTTGGCCATACTTGCTCTAGAGTGGAGTTTCCCAAAGAGGCGTCCTTTGAATCACTGTTTCATAGAACCTTTTGAGAAAGGGTTTGTTGCCCAGAAAAAGTTGGAGATCATTAGATTAAATGGAATTTAAAGGGTTTCTTTATTGCTGGATTCTACAGTCCTTATTTTGCTGATGTACGTTGTAAATCTGCAAAAGGAGGATGAGATAAGCGGCACTTTCCAAACTTATTTGAGTTTGCAGTCTTTTCTTCAATAGAAAATCGCCCACAGAACACAGTCTGGGAGAAAACGGTGCTCTGGAGAAGTGTAGATTACCTACACCTACTATCTGCATTTTGTAGTGTCAGCAGGGATCCTGGGACATCAGCAATGCCCTGGTTCCATCAAGATGGAGCAATTTATCACAAAGTTCAGAGAGAATAGACTTCCCTAAAGAGAAGAATCCACACGGCACATAACTGCAAGAAGTGTCCTGTTTTGGTAAAAGGAATTTTCACCCATTTACAAAATCACCAAACGGCACCTCTGGACCTGGGCGAGTATATCTATGGGTGTGCAAGTGTGAGTGACATTTCAGTGAGCATGTGTGGTTTGTTGGAGTGCTCTATTGTTTTCATCAGTACTTTCATTGTCGACACAGCCTCTTTTGACGTTGTGTAATAATTCCTCCATATTTGGGAGTCGTCTGTACACCTTGACTTTAATGGATACTAAAAAGTTTCCTGCCACCAAATCTCTCTCTCGCTACAACGTCTTCCGTCAAGCTCTTCTTGGGTTATCATTTCTAGAAGGCCTGTGGGAGGAGGCACCCTTTTGGGCACCATTTAATACGAATGATTGACCAGGTTAGGCCAGGCAGCAGGCAGGGGCTCCGGTCATGCGAGACTCCTCCATGGAACAGAAAGGGATATTGGGCAGGTGGACCACAGCCCCCCCCCCCCCCCTGCCGAAGCCTGGGACGGCAGCAGGGCTCCTGGTCCTTGAGGGAGGGGTCGGGCACGTCATCATCCATCTCCACCATCTTGCTCATCCCCAGGCTCAGGCTCCCCCAGCTCCATGCTTCCGCTACGTCATCCCATGTGCAGGTCACCCTTTATCCACATCCTACAGGAAATCTATTCTTGGCTTGTCATGCTTAAGCTTTGGGTCACTGAAGACCCATGGGTTGGGGAAGAGATACCAACTTCCTGCTCCTCTGCACCCTTCTTCCGCCAGCACCTGCCTCTCTAAAGAAGTGACTCGGGGGCTTCCCTGGTGGTGCAGTGGTTGAGAGTCCGCCTGCCGATGCAGGGGACGCGAGTTCGTGCCCCGGTCCGGGAAGATCCCCCATGCCGCTGAGCGGCTGGGCCCGTGAGCCATGGCCGCTGAGCCTGCGCGTCCGGAGCCTGTGCTCCGCAATGGGAGAGGCCACAGCAGTGAGAGGCCGGCGTACCGCAAAAAAAAAAGAAAAAAAAGAAGTGACTCAGCCCACACGCCTGGCCTTGGCCATCTCACCTACTCCTCTAAGTACTTGTCAAGAATTTTTTTTCCCTCCAAGCAAATATTGTTCCTTTCCTCCAAGCGTTTCCAGAGCCAGCTATTAAAAATGTGAATATTTCCTCCACTGTATCAGTTAGGATCAGCCAGAGGACGGAAGCACTTTAGATATTTAAAGTGGGAAGAGTCTTCGTGTAGAGAGAATTATAGGAGTAAACTTCCATTAGAAGGCTGAGGAGGTGAAGATTGGAGAGGTTATTTTCAGGAAATCTCCAAGTGCAGAGATTGCCGGAATTCTCACCTCCAATAGCATTAACGTGGAGATTGCTGGGAAACACAGACACAGACGTAGGGGTCCTGGGGGGGAGGAGGGGGGTGGGATGAACTGGGAGACTGGGATTGACATATATACACACTGCTATATGTAACATAGATAACTAAGGAGAACCTACGGTACAGCACAGGGAACTCTACTCGGTGCTCTTCGGTGACCTAGATGGGAAGGAAATCCAAAAAAGAGGGGATATATGTATACGCATCGCTGATTCACTTTGCTGTACAGCAGAAACTAACACAACATTGTAAAGCAACTATACTCCAATAAAAATTACTAAAAGATAAAAAAATAAAAGACCTAGCATCACTGTAAAAAAACAAAAGTGGGGGCTCCTGGGAGGACACCCAGAGCTGCTGCTTGTGACCTCAATATAGCACCAAAGAAAGGTGACCTCAAGGCCCCACTACTGTTAGTCTGACAAAGTACAAGCCGCCGAGAATAATGGCTTTCTTTGCTTATTCTGCCAGCGAATTCTGCATGAGTGCCCCTCCTTGGAAGAATCAAACTGGAATCCACCTGGAAAGGGAGTCTGGGAAAGTAATCTCCAGTGTAGGGGTGGCTTAGAAGGGGAGGGGGTGCTGTGGTTTCATACACAATGGCCAGCACACCTACTCATTTACCCGTGGTTTCAGTCAGTGAGGGGAAGTGTGGGCAGGATCTGGGCAGGTAGAGTCAGGAGCACGGGAAAGCAAGGTGCGTCAGGCACCGTGCTAATCTGACGGAAGCTGAGGGTGCCTGTCTCAGGGGAGGGGGCTGAACTTCAGAGGGTGATCCGGTTATGGGGGCTGTTGAATGCCACCCACTGGGTCCCGTGGAGACCCCGCAGAAGGAACCCATGTGATTGGAAGGGTCATGGGAAGATGCACCGCTGTAGCCTCTGAGGGCTCCCTTCTCCAGGGCTTGGCTTCTGGATCTGGAATATTCCCCCGTCACAGTCACTGAGGAGGTGACAACTTGAAGGAAGCAATGTCATCCTGGTGGGAGCAGTCAGGGCTGCTGTGAAGCCCTATGCGTTAATATTTGTGGACTTGTCACCAGTTCCACAGGGTCCTGAACAAGGTCAAAGGAAATAGTATCTCCCCCGCCCCGCTCCAATGAACTGCCGATGCACAATATCTGTTATTGTCATTGGCAAAATAAACCTGCTTTTATGAGCTATTTGCTTTCAAATGTGAAAGCTCTTGGAAATTACTTTTGGGTCAATTTTTCTGTTGCTCTTTAAACAGTGACTTTGAGTGTTTTGGGGATTGTTGCTTTCCCCATCGGGTCTTTGATTCTAACCCAACCAATCACCAATCAGTCAACTAGCCCATCCCACAAAGCTCAGAAGGGCGATGTTATTTTTTGGGATAAAGTGGGAGGAATCGAAGCCTGGAAGGTTTTGAATTTCTCGGCAATGAGGTTGGGCTGAATTCTGATGTAGTGCCGAGGGTGAGGCTGCGGGCGTGGAGCGGGTGTGGGACACAGCTGTGTTAGATGCTGTGTTAGAGTCGTCCGTGAATTCTCAGGAAAGACCCTTAACCGGCTGAGTGGCAGGAACCCAGCATCTGGCCCTGGGCATGACCTCCCTAAGTCTAATGCAGAAATGAAACAGGGCAGAAGTCCGTGTGCAAACAGTGATCGTGCTTTCCTTGATTGTTTTTTTTTTAATTGATATTGAGGTTGAAATTAGGAGACTTGAATTTGTTCTCAAAATATGTACCCCTCTGCACATGTGTGCACTCAATGGATTACTGATTGAATCTAAATTGTGGGTGATGAGTGTTACCTTAGAAACTATGGCTGAACATCCTTCCACTGTGAATGGTAGGTTTAAAAAGCCTTTGCCTGTTGCTCACAGGTACAATGGGCCTATTAGTGAGACTGAGGTGTTGCCTTTAAGTTGATTAAATAAAAAGCCTATCAGCGGGCTTCCCTGGTGGCGCAGTGGTTGAGAGTCCACCTGCCGATACAGGGGACACGGGTTCGTTCCCCGGTCCGGGAGGATCCCACATGCCGCGGAGCGGCTGGGCCCGTGAGCCATGGCCGCTGAGCCTGCGCGTCTGGAGCCTGTGCTCTGCGACGGGAGAGGCCACAACAGTGAGAGGCCCGCGTACTGCAAAACAAACAAACAAACAAAATAGCCACAGTCAGCAGCCCAGCAGCTCAATTCATTGGTGGGTACCTGCCCTGTGCGAGGCAATGTCCTCAGAGCTGGATGAAACCAGCAGAAACCCCGGCCATTATGGAGCTCGCGTTGTATTGAGACAGATGAGAGACTAGTAAACAGAGAAGTACTTGGTGTAAATAATTAAGTATATAAATAATTAGAAGTAGTTATATGGCAATAAACCCTATGGATAAGCAGGAGGCAGAGAAGAGGGCTAAGTAGTGCCTGTGGTGAGTGGTGTGCAGTATAAAATAGGAAAATAGGATGATCAAGGCCTCTGAGTGGAGACCCAGAGGAGTGTGAATAGATGGCCACATGGATAGATGGGAAGGACCATCCCAGGCAGAGTGAAGAGCAAGTGCAAAGGTCCTGAGGCAGGGCATGCTGGGCTGCTGCTCTAGGGATGGAAAGGGGGCCTGGGAGTTGGGGTGGACCAGGAGGGGTAGAGGATTGGCAGTGAGGTCGGAGAGAAGGAGGATTGATCATTTAGGGGTTACAGGGCTTTGTGAGAACGTGGGTGTTTCTCCTACATGGGAAGCCATGCTGGTTTCTGCCTGACTGACGCTGGAGCTGCCCCCTGGATGAGGGGGCCTCTGTCTACGGGACACTGAATAACTCAGACTCTGACCTGACCCAGTGGACAGGTCAGGCCGTGTTGTCTAGAGTCAGCAGTCCCAGTTTAAGATGTTGCCTCTGCCCCTTAGTAACTGTGTGATTTGGGGCAGATTCTTTTCCTCTCTGAGCCTGTTCCTTCACCTGTAAAGCAGGGATCATAATAGTATCTACTTGCAGGGTCATTCTTTCTGGCTGTTCAGCCTTCCTGAGTTTGGGAAATTCTCTTAGAGTTTTTCTTAGGATTCTTGAAAAAGAATCGAGCCTGCTTCCCCTTGTAGAAGAAAAATACCAGATGTTTGCTTTCAAGTCTTGCAGGCAGGTTGCAGGGAAGGGAGAGGTGTTCCATTGATGAGACACAGCAGCTGTGATGGCAGAGGAGGGTGTGTGTGTGCATGTGTTTACGTGGTGTGTCCCTTTGAATGTGGTGTATGTGTTCATGTGTTGGTGTGCATGTGTTCATATGCATATGTGTTTGTGTGTCTCCGTATGTGTGCACACCTGTGTGTATCTGTGGTGTGTGTGAATGTGTGCATGTGTTTGTTTGTGTGTGAGCCTGTGTCTTCCACAGCCCAGTCTCCACACTAGGTGCTGCCAGACTTCCCTTCAGGAAGATTGATCTGAATGTACCATTCTGCCTAAGAAGACATTAATGAAAGTATGTAAACAATTTGAGATGAAGATGGTCCCTGATCGGTGCTGTTCTTCAGCATGGCTCTCTCCTTACTTGACTTTTCCATCTCTGCAATGCTCTGTATTGTGGTTGTTTCTAGGTTGGGGTTTATAGATTGCTAAGGGAATTTCAAGTAAATTTTAGAATATGTGGGTCGAATTTAATGAAATCTACTCATTGCAGACACATTTAGAAGTGCCCTGAGAATCCTGTCTATCCTCCAGTAATTGTAGCACACAATTTTCCCCATAAGATGCACTTGTGACGATAAATAGAGAGCAGAGAGCAGCAGCCAGTCAGCCACTGGAGAGCGTGGGTGCTGGGCAGCTGGACCGGCTCAGCCACCAGCCCAGTGCCTCAGTCTCTCCCCCAGCTTCTCAGTGTGAAAGATCCAAGTTGCCACCTCAGCAAAACCACAACTGAGTATTCCATGGATTTCTAGGTGTCTCCCTTTAATATTGGAAACCGGAATATCTAATCAGTGACTGCCACGGGGTCTACTGCAGCAAAAATGCTTCTGCAACTTAACTTTTGTTGAGGTTGAAAACCCTTGGAGGTATATTTGTGCTGTTTCATCTCCACATAGAGGACTCATCCTCTCTCTCACATCACAAGTCTATCGACCGTTCCAGGAAAACCATTTCCATTTCTGTCTTGGGACAACTTCTAGCCTTTGCTTGATTCATCCCATCATGCTTTAAAAGAAATAAAAATGCTGGAATTACACAAGTGGATGCAGCGGGAAATTTAGTAAAAATAGAAACAATTCAAGGGTGAAAGGTAGACTCCTTTACCTTGTGGTAGCTGTCATTTCTTTCTGTTATTTGTCTATATGAATGGTCACTTTGGGTTTCCTCACAAAAGTATAATCCTTTCTGCCTCTAAAACTCACCTGCATACTTGTTCATCTTCGCCATGTGGCTTTCAAGGGAGTGTTTTCAGCCAGTGGGGCAGTTTTACTCTTAATAAGGATGAAGGCTATAAAGGTTATCTTGTACCGTATATGTTACCTCTGTACAATCCCCAAGTCTTCAAGGAAAGAAATGCAAGTAGTAAGAATATATTGAAAGACTTTTTAAGGCCCTAATGGAAGACAAACACTTGTTAGGAAGATATTTACTATCCTAGCCCTAAGTCAAAGAACTGAAACTGAAAGGAAGGAATTCCAGACATTCACAGCAGGTATCTGGAGAATAGAGCATCTTTCCTCTAAATCACCCCATTGCGGAGCGGCTGGGCCCGTGAGCCATGGCCGCTGAGCCTGCGCTTCCGGAGCCTGTGCTCCGCAACGGGAGAGGCCACAACAGTGAGAAGCCCGTGTACCGCGGAGAAAAAAAAAAAAAAAAAGAAGGGAGAGCGATGTGGGAGGATGGAGCCCAGGCCAGCGCTCCCTCCAGGGTCGCAGGGGCTGCCCGACTGCCCCATTCATCCTTTTATTCATTCATCCAGCCGATGCAGGTCGTTCGAGGATCTCCTGTGAGGTGGGTGCTGTGTCAATGAGGAAATAGAGGCCCAGAGAGGCTGACTTGGATAAAATGAATTAAGCTGGGCTTTGAGACTCAGCTGTCATGCTAGGCATCTCTGTCTGTCCCTCTAGACTCATTCTTCTTTTTTTTTTTAATTGAAGTACAGTTGATTTACAATGTTGTGTTAATTACTGCTATACAGCAAAGTGATTCAGCTATACATATATATACATTCCTTTTTCTTTACATTCTTTTCCATTATGGTTTATCATAGGATATTGAGTATAGTTCCCTGTGCTATACGTTAGGACCTTGTTGTTTATCCATCCTGTATATAAAAGCTTACCTCTGCTCACCCTAACCTCCCACTCCACCCTCCTCCAACCGCCTCCCCCTTGGCAATCACAAGTCTGTTCTCTATGTCCATGAGTCTGTTTCTGTTTCATAGATAGGTTCATTTGTGTCATATTTTAGATTCCACATATAAGTGATATCATGTAGTGTCTGTTATTCTCTTTCTGACTTACTTCCCTCAGTATGATAATCTCTAGTTGCATCCATGTTGCTGCAATGGCATTATTTTGTTCTTTTTTTAATGGCTGAGTAGTATTCCATTGTATATATATAGCACATCTTTTTTTAAAAAATATTTATTTATTTATTTAGGGCTACGTCGGGTCTTAGTTGCAGCACATGGGATCTTTCGCTGTGGCACGTGGGCTTCTCTCTAGTTGTGGAGCATGGGTTCCAGAGTGCGTGGGCTCCGGGGTTAGTGGCACGTGGGCTCAGTTGTTGCAGCGTGTGGGCTTAGTTGCACCGCGGCACGTGGGATCTTAGTTCCCTGACCGGGGATCGAACTTGAGTCCCCTGCATTGGAAGACAGATTCTCAACCATTGGACCAGCAGGGAAGTCCCCACATCTTCTTTATCCATTCATCTGTTGATGGACATTTAGGCTGCTTCCATATCTTGGCTATTGTGAATAGTGCTGCTATGACCATAGGGGTGCATGTATTTTTTTGAATTACAGTTTTGTCTGGATATATGTCCAGGAATGGGATTGCTGGGTCATATGGTAATTCTGTTTTTAGTTTTCTGAGGAACCTCCATACTGTTTTCCACGGTGGCTGCACCAACTTACATTCCCACCCACAGTATAGGAAGGTTCCCTTTTCTCCACACCCTCTCCAGCATTTATAATTTGTAGACTTGAAATGATGGCCATTCTGACAGGTGTGAGGTGGTACCTAATTGTAGTGCTGATTCGCATTTCTCTAATAGTTAGCGATGATGAGCATCTTTTTATGTGCCTCTTGGCCATCTGTATTTCTTCTTTGGACCTGCATAAGTGTCCCAGTAGCCTGGCCTCTTTGGGTGGCCTCACAGGCTTTTTATCCTGTGGCTTCCAGGAGTATCCTGCCCATGGGAGGCACAGGCAGGACATGGAAGGTGGGAGGAGAGGTCTGGCTAGTTCTTGCTCCAGGATATTCTCTGGTGTGTTTGCATTTCTCCACTTGAGGTTACAGCCCTTTCCTCCAGTGACAGCTCTCACTAGATTCAGAAAACCAACACCCCCTTTCCACTCAGGCTGAGCGCCAGTAACCTCCTGATGAAGTCAGTCTTGGGCTAATTCATCTTCTTTTGTTGATTTCTCTCAATCTTGCGGCCAACTTTGGGAATACCAATTCATTATACATCCTTCATTTAATTTTTGGGGGGGTGTCCTGTTTCCATCAGCATCCTGACTGGTGCAGTCACAGGTACCCAAAGTCTGGGGGGCAAGTAGAATCTCAAAAGGGGACCCTGGGATTGTGTGCTCATGCCTGGCTTGAAGCATAGATTATTATCTCCTCTTGGTGAGAAAATGGCTTTGAACAGAAGTGGGACTACAGCTGAGCCCATGAGAAGGGCACACCAGACACCAATTGGGCTGTTGCGTCAATTTATAATATTTTCAATGAGGATGTATAACACATGAGAAAATCAAGGGAGGGCAATAAAAAGACCTTGTTTCATTCATTCTCAATGAGCTGTCTTAGCAATTCCTTAGGGGCATCTGGTCTCCAGGAAGGACCGTAGTACTTTGAGTCAGAAAAAGAGAGTTCTGGTTCCATTTCATGTAATAACTTACTCTGTGACCTTGGGAAATTACCCCACTCTAGCACGTTGAATGATACATGATTCTATATGAATGGAAGTTATTTCTATTCTTATATTTCTCTCTCTTTAACTACTGCCCAACTTAAAAAGTAGCTCTTTCTCAATATTTCCTTAGACATATTTCAAAAGCTTTTTATGACTTATCAGAAACAATGCTATTGTAGAATGAGAAACTGGAAAAGCCGCTGGCTTTCTCTGCTGGAGATGGTCGTACTTGGCACTTGGTGGTGATAGAATCAGGTCTGAGAAGCCAGCGAAACTCTGCACTCTGGACAAAACCAATTAGGTCCAGCCTCAGGCACATCGCCCACTGACACTAAGAGATGGTGCTCGTCAGCTCAAAGAGAGAAACGCCCCGGGGGCAGGTGTGACCGTGTGGTGTTCTGCCACCTTCTGGTACCCTATATATTTGTATTATATATATATATATATCCACTATGTATATAGTGGGTATATATGCAGTAAGTATACATAGTAAATATATATATAATAAATATGTATAATAAATATACTTAGTAAATATATATAGTGGGTATATATAGAGTAAATATACATAGAAATATATACAGTAAATATAGAATAAATATAGAATATATAGTAAATATAAATATATATAGTAAATATATATAGAGAGAGGGTATATATATATAATACATATATAGAGAACAAATATACATAAGAAATACATATAGTAGGTATACATAGTAAATATATGTAGTAAATGCATATACTGCATATATATAGTAGATATAGATATATATATATTATATATACGTATTTGCTTTGGTTTGTGAGAGTCGCTTTCTGTCACTTGGGCTGATGGGGATGAAGCCAGCGAGCTTCCGATGGCCTGCAAGTCCTCCCTCAAATCTGGCCTCATCCCTCCTGCCCCATCTGTTGGCATACATCCCCTCCTCTGGAGTGAAGCCATTCTTCTCACCGCCCCTCAGCCATCGAAGGTCACGTGCATCTCTCTGCCTCTTCAGAATCGCCTTCACATCGTTCCGTCTCCTCTTGCCCAGCCTCCCCTGAACTTCACGGTCCAGCTCAGCCCTCCCACCGGCCCCTCCTGGGGGCCTGCTTGGGCCACAGAGAGCACCCTCCCAGGCCACTTCCTGGTCACTCTCCACGCAGGGCTTCGCGTTCTGTCTGCTGCCTGGCTTAGTTCATTCGCCGCATCTTTCAGATTTCCGTTCACATTTCAGGCGCATACACCTGTTCTTTATGCTTAAACAGCTTCAGTCTCATATTTATTTGCATGGTTATTGGGTAGCAGTTGTCTCCCCACTGCGCTGACACACACAGACACACGCATGGCACGTAGTAGTCATGCAGCTATTTGTGGATGAACAGAAGTTTGAATGAACAAATGCTTGAATGATGAATCAATGAGTGGATTGTGAATGTGACAATTTTGGCTTAAATGTTCAAATCCCTCATAAGGGGTCAAAATGGACGCTGTGAAGAAAGGGTGTTTGTATTTTGGACTCATTACCTCTTTATTTTCTACTCTGGTCTCTGAAAACTCCCTGCCCCTTTTCTTTTCCAAAGCTGCCTTTGGGTCATTTTTAAAAAAACAGATAACTTGAGATCTACCCTCTTAACACATTTTTTTTTTTGCGGTACGCGGACCTCTCACTGTTGCGGCCTCTCCCATTGCGGAGCACAGGCTCCGGACGCACAGGCTCAGCGGCCATGGCTCATGGGCCCAGCCGCTCTGCGGCATGTGGGATCTTCCCGGACCGGGGCACGAACCCGGATCCCCTGCATCGGCAGGCAGACTCTCAACCACTGCGCCACCAGGGAAGCCCGACACCAGATTTTTAATTTTATTATTCTTATTATTATTTTGGCGGCACGGTGCGGCATGAGGGATCTTAATTCCCTGACCTGGGATCGAACCCATGCCCCCTGCAGTGGAAGTGCGGTGTCTTAACCACTGGACTGCCAGGGAAGTCCCCAAGGCATCAGATTTTAATTAGGGGGATTTTCAGAAAAAATAGTCTAAAACTTGAAAATAGGCAAAAACGTGGTTTCGTGATCTTTGAATCTCACGCCCAAGCATTTAATAAGCCCACCTGACGGCCATCCTACTGTCCTGGGAAATATAATTGTGTTGGACTCACAATTGATTAAGACCCAGATGTTTTACAGACCTGTAAACTGAGAGGTTAACTTGTAGAAAACTGATGAAGCAGGCTGATTTTTTCCTAACTAGTAGCAAAAATAACCTCAAAGGTTATAGTTTTATTGACTTATAGGATATTAACCGGTTTAAAAATACATATATATATATATATAACTCAACAAGCTTATTTCAGCATTTCCTTTTCCCACTGATGGTATAAATCCCACTTTTTCACACCCTCATTCAACCAGCTCTTTGATTCTGCAGCTTTTTTCTCACTAATGAGTTAAATAAAACTTTGACGCAATCTCACGATCCGATGTGAATTGGGTTTTTTTCCAGGAGCTTAGGGAAGGCAATCAGGTTAGAACAGGGGTGCAAGCTATGCTTTCTCAACAGGTACACTGGCTAAGCTGGGTTTGCACATGGTTTAGGACTGGTTTGGGGAGGGAGGAATGATAGGGATGGGGGAGGGGGAAGGCCCCTTCCCCTGTGCCTCTCACCGCCTGGACCTGGGGTGCCGGTGTTTGCTTTGCTGCCTGCCTGTCCACCCTCTTCCCGTCCTCTCTTCCTATTACCCGCTTCCCCTTTCCATCTTTTTTTTTTTTTTTTTTTTTTAATTTTTTTAGGCACCTCCGTGCAGCATGTGGGATCTTAGTTCCCTGACCAGGGATCGAACCCGTGCTCCCTGCACTGGGAGCTCGAAGTCTTAACCACTGGACCGCTAGGGAAGTCCCCCTCCTGCATCTTTTGTTCTCTTTTCTGCTTTCCACCTTCTCTCCCATTCTTGGCCCTCTCCCCTCTCTTCCTCCTCTTGACCCCTCACCTGCCATCCTGGCTCTGCTTCTCACAGCGCATGCCCTCCCGCTGACAGCCACAGCAGCCTGAAAACTCTGATTCCTCCTTTACCTTGCCACAGTGGAGGTGGTATGTTTCCAATCCCAGAAGGTCAAGGGTGTACATAAGTAGTAATCTTTGATTTCTGTAAGTACAGCCAAGACTAATGCCCAGTTTCAAACTGGTTCATGGAGTCCACATGTATTGTTCCCTGGCAGAAAGAGTGGTATATCTATGTGTCCTTAACTGTTTCCCCAGGTCACGGCACAATAAAAGTAGGGCAGCGGGGAATAAATTACAGGATGGATGAAAATATATATAGGACCTCTGCGATTTTGTTGAATCAAATGCTAGCTTCTAATCAATATAATGTATTTTTTATTATTAAATAGCCCATTATAATATAATAGAGCCATAAATACTGTTAAAAGTGTTCCCAGTAAGTAATTCCTTTTGGAATAATGACTCTTTGATTATAGAATGATTTGGCTTTTAATTTACACCCGCACTTAATGTGTTCCTCTTAACTTAATATTCTCCCAGTGCTGAGTGCAGCCCAAAGACAGTGATGAATATGCACCTCTGGGGAGCTTCATTAAGGAGCAGCTCTTTTGCGGGGGCCCCTCTGAGTCCCGTGGTCCGCAGGCTTCCAGATCGATCCAGAGTGAGCCTTGCTGCTGGGATTGCTGCTGGGCTCTGGCCAGGGCCCAGGGGCTGGAGTACCACGTGCTTCTGTGCACCTTCAACTTTTATTTTTGGCCGCATCTCGTGGCATGTGGGATCTTAGTTCCCCAACTGGGGATCGAACCCGTGCCCCCTGCGTTGCCGACCCAGAGTCTTAACTACTGGACCGCCAGGGAAGTCCCAAACCTTTAACTTTCTTCATCTGTGGACTCTGGATAACGTAATTCCTGGGCATTCGGTCATTCAAAAGACCTTCTTTAAGAGCCTACTATGTGATAAGCATGCACTAAACACTATTTAAAGGAAGTGTTGAAAGAAAATAAACAAAAAAACCAACTACAAAATAAGAATCCTAAAGGTGAATGGGATCTTGGAGAGGACAGCCATTCCCACTGGCATGTGATATGCTGCATCTGCAACCCACCCTTCTCTCTTTCCCTCCCACCCAGCTGCCCCTAGAGACCCCTTCCAGTTCCAAGGGTAGAGCAGGGTCTGGATCTCCTGTACCCAGTGTTCCGAGTGTTGGCCCAAGGCAGTCACTCCATTCTCTAGGACAGAAGAAAATGAGAATCGTCTAGCTAGAATCGCTATTTTCCTAAATGAATTGTAGACTAACTAGGCATTAAACATCGTCATTCTCAAACTCAAGATGTCGAAAGCTGAATTCACCATCTTCTCCCAAAACATTCTCTTCCTCTTCTCTTACCCATTTTTAGTAAAGCCTGCACCCAGGGGTGTGTGGGTAAATGTTTAACAATGGGCCCTCGGGAATTCCCTGGAGGTCCAGTGGTTAGGAGTTGGAGCTTTCACTGACTAGGGCCTGGGTTCAATCCCTGGTCAGGGAACTAAGATCCTGCAAGCTGTGCAGCACGGTCAAAAAAGCAAAACAACAACAACAACAACAAGAAAACAACCAAAAAAAGGGCTCTCAGAAAAAAAGTTCTGCTATCACTGGTGTAAATACTTACACTAGGTCTGATTCCCAGCTTCCCATGTGGTGTCCTGATGGGGGGACGAGAGAGATGCTCCCATGGGCTCTTGGGTACTGGCGCGAGCTGACCTCAGCTGACTGCTGGCTGCACGCCCTTCAAGCTGAAAATTAGGAAAAAAAAGCTGAAATTAGATTTTCAAGCTGAAAATCTAACCTGCAACTTTGAGGCTCTTTATTTCCCTTTGCTTCCAATGTCCAGCATCGGGAGAAAAGGCTGGCTTTCCCCTCTGTCCCAAGCCCTTTGATGGCCCTGGCACTCTCACGCAAGCTCGTTGCCAGGAGGGTGGGGTATCCGTCTCTCTAGTGTTGGTTTGGATTAGGGATTCACGATGGGGCTCTTTTGGAATTTGGGGGAGCATTTCTGGTTGTCATCAGGAAGGGACCACCACCAGCATTCAGAGGATGAGATCCAGGGATGTTCTTGGGTGTCCTAGAAAGGACTGTCCAAGGAAGAGCTGTCTTGATCAGCATGGCTTTCCAAGTTCGTTCAAAAAGGTGGAAATTTTGTTTATAATTTCTGAGCCTAGAACCTAATTCCATTTTACTTATAAACATAGATTATTTATTATTTTTTAATTTTTAATATACTGATTTTATTTTTACTTTTAATATATTCTGGTGTCCTGTCTCTCTCTTTGGTTTCTCTGTACTTGTCAGAACGGCTTCTGATCTTATTTTTCTCCAGTCCAAACTTATTTATTATATGCACGTCCAGGACAATATAATTTATTATTATTTTTGAGGATAGTTGTGACCAAGCATGAAACATGTATCATTGTATTAGAAATTGTTTTCTTTTTATATCTCCTCTAATAAATTAAGGCAGTGTATATATTTTTGGAATTATATATGTATCTTATCTTTAAAATTCTCCAAGAGGACATAAGATAGGACCTTGGGAATGTCAAATGTCATGGGACCAGCAGTAAATCATCACCCAGCTCTTCTACAAAAGTCACAATCTGAAGCCATTCTGATTCTAGAAACATAAAGAAAACCATGCACATTTGTTCAAAACATATATTTCTGGACTTGATAAATTGACTTTTCTAAGGTGTGGAAAGAAAAGTTTTGTCTAAACATACTTACATGTCAGAATTAACTTTTCCTGCTCCACTCTGCATCCTTGTAGGCTGGGCTGCTCTCATCTGTGTGATATAAATTAAAGCATCACAGATGGCAGTGATACTAAAAACATTCAACTGTCAGGGCAGCAGGGCATCCACCCATCAGAAAGGGCTCCACCGCAGCAGGAGGGCAGGTTCCCTGCTGGGCCAGGGCTAACCTTTTACTTGTTTGGTGGTGGTGAGGTTTACCAGGTCACAGATGAGGTCACAGGGTTGGGGGGCGGCAGGAAGGTCATTTGGGACCTTGGGGCTGTGGACATTTATCATCTGGTGTCTTAGTCCGTTCAGGCTGCTATAACAGGTACCACAGACTGTGGGGCTTAAAGAGCAGACATCTATTTCTCACGGTCCGGAGGCTGGGAGTCCAAGATCAAGGTGCTGGCAGATTGGGTGTCTGGTGGTGAGGGCTCTCTTCCTAGTTTGACAGATGGCTGTCTTCTTGGAGAGACAGTGCTCTGGTCTCTCCAACCCATTATGAGGGCATGAATCCCATTCCTGAGGGCTCCACCCTATGACCTAATCACCCCTAAAGCCCCCACCTTCAAACACCATCACATTAGGGGTTAGTTTCAACATACAGATTTTGGGGGGGGGACACACACACTCAGTCCATAGCATCTGGTAGGGAACCATTTCAATATCCTATCAACAGGTATGGCTGTGCAGGTGCTTATGGGCTGAATATAACCCGAAACCTGGCTCCTAACCCCAGATCTAGGACTGAGCTCTCGGGAGAGGCCCTGGGTTAGGCTTGGGGGTTGCCATAGATTCTAGGTGCTCACGCCCCACAGGGCCTTGCCCGCTGGGCACTACCGATACCCAGGTGTCCCCGAATCACCCATGCCACCACAGGTTTGACTCCTGTTCCTATGGCACTGCCGTGCCTTCTGGGGATTTATCTTGCTGTGAGGTGCTGATTTAGGGTTTTATTAAAATGTGATTAAGAGGTGCCGGGCGACGATGAATCGCTCCCACCACTTGCCAACTAAACCCACAGAGCAGCTGCCCACCGTATGGAAAAGACACATGGAGCAGCGCTAAGCAGGCCTGGGCAGCAGGGGCCTCGGTGACAGGGTGGCTCTGTGGTCCCTCGAGGAGGTTCAGCCTCCATCCAGCCCTGACCTACAGGCTTCAACCCGACACACAGCTTCCGTGTGTGTCAATCACACCATCTACACGAAGATACTAGGATGTCATGCTAATCATCCGTGTTGCTTTTCCTTTTATAAAAATATAATCTTAAAAACCAAAACAGCTCAAGATAGCAAATGGTAGGCATTTTTAAAAGGAGTATTTCTTTTTTTACATCTTTATTGGAGTATAATTGCTTTACAATGGTGTGTTAGTTTCTGCTTTATAACAAAGTGAATCAGTTATACATATACATATGTTCCCATATCTCTTCCCTCTTGCGTCTCCCTCCCACCATCGCTATCCCACCCCTCTAGGTGGTCACAGAGCACTGAGCTGATCTCCCTGTGCTATGCGGCTGCTTCCCCCTAGCTATCTATTTTACGTTTGGTGGTGTATATATGTCCATGCCACTCTCTCACTTTGTCACAGCTTACCTAAAAGGAGTATTTCTTTAGATAAATATCCAAAGACATCTATTTCTTGGGTTCAGTTTTGTGTCTTTCTTTTAAAAGTTTTTAAATTAATTAATTATTTCAGGCAAGGCTCTTTATTGGGGCCCCTGCTGCTGCAGGAGGGAGTGAGAACAAACAACAGGTTCCCTTGCTGTCTCGCTCCCTGTGTGTGGGGGGGAGCTTGTTCCTTATATGGGGTGAGGGTAGGGGTGTGTCCAAGGGTCGAGCCAGAGGGGTGGCTTAGGTGTTTTGCCCACCCCTTAAGTGGTGTTGCGTGCAGGGGGCAGGCGCAGTACCCTGCTTCTGATCCTGACACCCAGTTTTTGCTCCAGGCTCTTCAAAATTGGAAGTTGGGTTTTTTTTTTTGGTCTCTGTATCTTTTGTCCAGAATTTGCCCCAACTGCTCACTTAAATTTATTTTATTGAAGTATAGTTGACTTACAAATGTGTTAGTTTCTGCTGGACAACAAAGTGACTCAGTTACACATATATATATTCTTTTTCATATTCTTTTCGGTTATGTTTTATCATGGGATATTGAGTATAGTTCCCTGTGCTATACAGTAGGACCTTGCTGTTTATCCATTCTCTGTATAATAGTTTGCATCTGCTAATCCCAAACTCCCAATCTATCCCTCCCCCAGTTTGGTGCCTTTCTTGCTACATGTGAATGTTCACCGGCCGACTCTGAATTCTAGCCTGTGTTCTGCACTGTGATCCTGGCATCACCACGGCTGTAATTAGAACTGGGACAGGAGCTGCAGAGATGGGGCTGCAGTGGGAACAAGCCAAACCTACCTGCAGATGAGGAGGGAGCACGTGGTCCACTGGGCGTGGCCGGCCTGCCGGCCCTTCTTGTCTGTCCCCAGGTGTAGGGCCCCTCAGCCTGCCATGTCCTTGTCTGTGCCCATCCTCCGCTTAAACCTGGTGCCCCAGGGAACAACCTTAAAATGGTTTTGCCTCCTGTTGTCTCCTCCCTCAATATCCCAACCTCCTTCTAGATTTCTTATTGTGGTAAAATATACACACCATACAATTCTGAACGTACGTTTGCGTAGAATTACGTACATTTACATTGCTGTGCAGCCATCCCACCATCCACCTCCAGAACTTTTCCACCTTCCCGAATGGAGAGTCTATCCCCGTTAAACATAACCCCCCATTTCCCTCTCCCCCAGGCCCTCGTAACCTCTGTTCTACTTTCTCATCATGACTGTGCCTATTCCGGGAACCTCATATAAGTGGAATCACACTGGATTTGTCCTTTTATGTCTGGCTTATTTCACTTACTGTATTGTCCTCAAGATTCATCCATGTTGTAGCAGGTGTCAGAATTTCCCCCTTCCTTTTTAAGCCTGAACAGTATTTCCTTGTATGGCTGGACCCCATCTTGTTTATCCATTCATGACTCAACGGGCATTTGGGTTGTTTCTACCTTTTGCCTGTTGTGAATAGTGCTGCTGTCAACATTCGTGTATTTTCTCCAGTTTTGATCCTTGAAAGGTACACCCGCCATATCCAAACCTTTTTAAATGCACTGAGTTTGTCCCGTGGATCCAATATCATCTTCAGATCCTTAAATATGTACCTGCATACCAGGTGCCCCAGCTATGTCAGCCCCAGTTCATCTGCACTTGCTCCTAGCCTATGCTTGGTGTGGTGCAGTCTCCGCCCTGCTTCTGCCTTTTCTCCATCCCCCTCTCTGCTCTGTGCCCACCTGCTTTCTGAAGGTGTCTCTGTTCTCTGTCTCCAGCACTGCTCTTCACCCCTTGGTCTTTCAATACATTCCATCTGGCCGCATTGTTTCCTGGCAGGTGCTCCTTGGTTGGGACTCTGCCCACGTTCCAGTCCTTCCTTATCCTTCTAGTAATCACGTCCTCCAGACCATGAAGGCTGAACTCACAGAAGAGTTCAGCGTCGATAGCAAATAAGACTTACAACAAAGCTAATCAAACATGTAATTAACTACATGCGTCATGGTTATTACGCGACTTGGTAATTAGGCATAAGTTATAAGGAGCTCAGAAGTGACCATGGTTAATTCTCCTCTGATGTAAGCCACCCAAGCATTTCTGGAGTCGGGAGGGAGTGTGTGCGTGTGTTGATGCGAGAAGGGAGGATGGGGAAAGGTCGTTTGGAGAGGTGGTGAGTCAAGGGATAAATGGAGATGGAGGCTATGACCCCTGCCCAGACCCCTAACAGTGGGTGGGACAGGAAGTGTTCCCCTGAAGCCTAGGCTCTGTCTCTGTCCTCTTTCTCCCACCTCCTGCCTGCCTCCGCCTTGATTGTACAGCCCCAAAGCAATTTCCTGTTCTCTTTCTTTTATTTTTCTTGTTCCCTCACCTCACCTGGACAGAAGAAGGAGGGGACTGTAAATGCTGGCCGTTAATGCCGGATTCTTTATTTTTTTTATTTTGGGTAGCATTTAATGTTATTGAAGTATAGTTGGTTTACAATGTTGTGTTAGTTTCAGGTATACAGAAAATGATTAAAGTGATTCATATATATATATATATATATATATATATATTCTTTTTCAAACTTTTTTTCCTTATAGGATATTACTGACTATAGTTCCTTGTGTTATACAGTAGGTCCTTGTTGTTTATCTATTTTATATATAGTAGTGTGTGTATGTTAATCCCAAATTCCTAATTTATCCCTCACCCCCCTTTCCCCTTTGGGAACCATAAGTTTGTTTTCTATGTCTCTAAATCTATTTCTGTTCTGTAAATAAGTTCATTTGTATTATTTTTTTAGATTCCACATATAAGCAATATCGTATGGTATTTGTCTGACTTACTTCACTTAGTATGATAATCTCTAGGTCCATCCATGTTGCTGCAAATGGCATTATTTCATTCTTTTTCGTGGCTAAGATTCCATTGTATATGTATACCACCTCTTCTTTATCCATTCATCTGTTGATGGGCACTTAGGTTGCTTCCATGGCTTGACTATTGTAAATAGTGTTGCTATGAACACAGGGGTGCATGTATCTTTTTGAATTAAAGATTTCTCCGGATATATGTCCAAGAGTGGGATTGCAGAATCATATGGTAGCTCTATTTTTAGTTTTTTAAGGAACCTCCATACTGTTTTCCATAGTGGCTACACCAATTTACATTCCCACCAACGGTGTAGGAGGGTTCCCTTTTCTCCACACCCTCTCACATGCTGGATATTATAGTAAAAGAAACTCCATGCTTAAAAATTTCACTGTGCAACTGCCTGAAATTCTAGCCACTGATTTAGCCGGCCAACTCCGATGACAGGCATCGACAGGGCTATTGGAACCTCGAGGTAGATTATGGGACATCCTAAAATAACATTCTCAACCTGCAGGCAGAGGAGTTATTGCATGGGGTCCGAACATTGTCTAATTTGAATAACTGTCTTGCCCATATTTACCCAAATTAAAAAAAAATGCCCAAGGACACATGGTGATCAGTAAACTATCAGTCTAAAGTATTTATTGAGTCCATAGTTGACACTTGGGACAACTAGTCAAGAGCAACTTATTCCATGCCACAGCCAAGGGGTCCGGCTGGTAGCAGTCACATCATTTTCGGCTGCTGTGTGGACACCTGTGCAGTTTCCCCCTTAGCGTCTACAGGAGGAGGTGGGGGTCAGCTTCCTCTAAGGTGTCACTAGGTGGCTTCTTCGGCATCCCTTTGGCCAGTTCTGAGGGAAGGGGTTAAATAGATGTGAGAGTGATGGTGTAAGCATCATTCTGGTACCCACTCTTGGCACCGGGGTGGGGATAGCACCTTTTCTAGGGGAGACCAGGCCGCAGCTCCCATGGGTCACAGTGAGTCTGTACCCATCTCTTGTGGTGCTGGACTGAAGCCAAAAGAGCAAGACACCTGACAGGTGCCCAGTAACGAGCTGTTTCTTGCATTCAGGTTTAATTGAAACCCTCTTGCTGTAACAGCCTATCACCAGAAGTGATGGCAAACAGCTGGTTATACTGTCATATTCTTCATGATTCTAAATCACATTCAAGCCAACATTTTTCTTCATTGTCTACCTGTCACTTAGCGTGAGAGACTGAGCCGCACGTGGGAAGGGACTGGGAGAAGCTTGGATGTGGATTCTAAGCCAGCAGCCTGCTTGCTGAGAAGCCACTGTGTAACAGGGAAGACGAAAGGGAAGAACACATCTGACTCAGAATTGGATCTGTTTCTTTTACTTTAACCTCTGTATTCTACGGCTTTTGCTACAAGTTAAGAACGTTGCCTATAGTCTGAAATATACAGGAGAGCCCATATCCAAGGCTCTGACCTTGAAAGGTGTAACACTTTTCCATTCCTATAGAGATACAAAGTTGCAGAAAGGAGAATAACATTTATCTTCTCAGAGGTTTACGAGAACTTCATGACCTGATGGACATGGGCAGCTGCAAGAACAAAGGATTCTACCATAAAGGAAGCCGCTATTCTAAGTTGGGTAAGATGGCTCTTTGGGACATGAATCCACCATCTTCTCAGTCTGCTGGCTTTCTGAATAAAGGCTCTATTTCTTGCCCCAACAACTTGTCTCTTGACTTACTGGCCTGTCGTGTGACCAGCAGTGGGAGCTTGGACTCGGTAACAACTAGCTGCATGTGACCTCGGACAAGTCCCTCACCTTACTGGACCCCAGTTTCCTCATCTATAAAATAACCTAAAATTCGATGGCAATATCCTGGCTTTAGATCTGTATCCTTTGTGGTACAGCACTCTGGGCTGACTTCTGTCAGCCTCATTCAAAAAATTAGCAGAAAGTGAGCAGAAAGGATCATGGCAAACAGTGGTTTTGTTTGGAGGACCCACAGGAAGTCATTAGCTATGCTTTCTCTCTCCTCAACCCCTCAATCAGCCACCTCGCTGCACATTCTGTAATAACAGCAAGCACATTCCATACCTGCTGCCCCTCTTGTAATGTATGCTTCATTCATTCAATGCTCACAACAACCTGCGAGGCTGGTACTATTATCATTTCCAGTTTTTACTTCGGGAAATGAAATATAAGGAGGCTTATGTGTTCGGGGTCACAAAGTTAGAAGTAGCAGAGCAGGGATTTGAACTAAGGAAATATGGCCTTAGAATCCAACCATTAATCACGATGAGCAGGTAGTGATGGGAATTCCTTTGGCTCTTGGGAATCCCTTTCCCATTGGGAGGGGAAGGGGAGCTTCAGGAAAGCACCACAGAAGCAAGAAAGAAGGAACATGGAGGCGTGGAGAGGATGATTGCACTGTCCTTGGTGCTTGGCTAGGAACTGGTCCTGCATAACTAGCCTTGGATATTTTCAGGGAGGAAAATGTGAGTTTCATTTTGTTCTGTCTTTGAGCACAGGATGAAAGTCTCCCGGGGGGAGCTGAGTCCTTGTCTGCCTTCGTTCCTTCTCCTCTTCTTGTTTTGCTGAAAATGACTAGATTGACGCCAGGTGAATATCAATGGCTGTCCTCCGTCTCCCAGAGAGTCGCTCACAGTTTCTACACATATTACAACTCTGTCCTTTTAGGAGCAACAGTGGGTGGAAAGGAGAGGGTGGGAGAGCAGAGGCTTGTGTAAGACAGGCCTGGTGTGGAAGCAGGGTCTGCCTCTTTAAGGTGTGTGGCCTTCAGCCTCCTTTTCTTTGCTTGTAAAGGAGGAGGAAAGTTCTATCTGCCTTGCAGTGTTGTAGTGAGGATTGAACAAGAAAACCTGTGCCCAGCACAACGCCCAGTGCATCATAGGCATTCGGGTAATATGAGTTCCCCTTTCCCTTTTGTCGCGTTTTCCTGTTTCTTACATGCCTTTCTTCCATTTGCCTCTGGTCTCCCTTTCGCCTCCTGAGCTGTCCAGCACAGTCTGCTCAGCCTTGCATCCGAGATCCTTCGTGCGTCAAACGCTTTCCCTTCCAACTCTATGTGTGTGTCTCCTTGTGACAGTCCTTCCCTCCTGCCAGCCAGACGACCTTCTTCCCCTTCTCCGCATACACCCAGGGAGCATCCGCCTTCCTGCTGGCAGACGGCTGCTTCTTACTGTGCCCTCATGTGGCAGACAGAGCAGGCCCTTCGACGTCTCCTCTGAGGACACTAATCCCATCATGAGGGCCTCATCCTCATGACCTCAGCTAATCCTAATCACCTCCCAAAGGCTTCATCTCCAAATACTGTTACCTCGAGGGTTAGGACTTCAACATATGAATTCACGGGGATACAAACATTCAGTTCACAACAGAGCAAAACCTGAGGTTTCCCTGAGAAGAAGGAATTCTGCCTCAAGACTGCAGCCTCAACTCCTGCCTGGGTTTCCAGCCCTACAGATTTCAGACTCCTCAGAGTCACACGTGCCAGCTACTCGAAACCTCTCCCTCCAGCTGGCTAACTGGTAGAGAGATCTCCTACTGGTTCTGTTTCTCTGGAGACACCTGACTAATACAAACTTAGAGGCAGCTGTTGAGTTAATAATTTTCTGCCTTTCACGTTCGGGCCAGGAGTGACTTAAATCAGCCCAAATCAAGAAATGGAAACTCTGACACTTCTTTGGGAAAATAGTGACCCTGTTTGCCAAAGCTGATTTTCCGACTGTGGGATCAAACTCCAGATCCTCCGCCAGCCACTCTTCCTGCTGCCTCGGGGGTTTCATCGATTGAGTTTTCATTGGCAAGTTTCATCGAGAGCTGCTCTGGTCAACAGTGGCTGCCACCTGAGAGCCTAGAGACAATTTAACACCTGTAGTCATCGCTTTATTAAGCCTATTTCTTTATTCTCAATCCTTGCATTGTTTTAGAAATTTAGAAAAAGATGAGTTAGAAAAATGAGATAAAGGGTAACTGGGAGGGTGTGGTACATCCCCCAGAGACTCACTCTTCTTTCATTTCACCCAGTTTTTACCTGTTCCTTTAGACATTAATTCTCATCAATCGTCTTCATGTCAGGGTGGATTGTTTGATTGAAGTTTCATTGTCCACAATGTGTGTGTGTGGTTTTTTTTTTTTTTTTTTTTTTTTTTTTTGCGGCACCATGAGGGTTGCGGGATCTTAGTTTCCTGACCAGGGATTGAACAGGCGCCCCCGCCAGCGAAAGCACTGAGTCCTAACCACTGGACAGCCACGGAATTCCCCAAAATGTGTATAGATGTCATTTTTGAAGACATGAAGGACCAATTATTATAAATAATATTAATGATGCATTACAGTTGTGCAGCTTTGTACCAGAGAAAGCACTTTAATAAATCTTATTTCAGTTCATGTTTTAAACATTCCTGCACCAGAGCAAAGGCTTTATAGAAAAATCCCTTAACAGTCGTGAGCGATCTTTTTTCCAGGGGCCTTGTCAAGTCTTCAAAATCAATTTGTCATTTCCCCCTAAAATGGAATAAAATGTAATGGAAGCGTTTGAAGAATACCTTCAGACACGATAGGCAGAGAACAATACCGCCATACGGTGAGGAAGAAGCCGGATCCCCACGTGCTGAGTTTGGGGCTGTGCTTCCAGACCCTGAGGTCTTGGCGACCTTCCTGCCTGTGACCAGTGACCTCACTCAGCTTCTCAACCCATCTCAACCCCTGTATTTTCTTTGATGTCTCTTGGGTCATCAATCCCCTGTGACAGTTAAAACTGGAAACGTTGAATTTTTAAGGGTTTCCTGCAGGGCTGGCAAATATGGAGCGTATTGTCAACATTTTCACACTCCAGCCCTTTCGGCAGCAATATTCAATTAGTTACGGAAATACCTCCCACTTCTCTTTGGACTTGGCCTCAGATCCTTCTTTGATGTAGTATTTTAAGCAACCACTACCAACCAGTTAGAATTGGTGCTAGATTTGATCCCTCTTTGCCGCTCTGGCATCTTATTATTATTTTGCCTCTCTAAAGTGATTGGAAGGATCCCATATGACTCACCCAGGCTCCGAGAATTGTGGAATATCAGAATAAGACACTTGGGAAATGGAAACGCTCCCTCTACTTCATATTAACAGATGAGAAACTCTAGAGAAATGACATGCATCACCCAAGGACACGTACGGCATCAGGACCAGAACCTAGATTTCCCTGCCCGGTAATCTAGTAACATGCTTAATATCTTTCCAGAGAAGAGGAGAATCCCCTTGTTCTCCCTATTCTGAGTTAATGATAAAATTACAGGACATCTGTGTCAGAAGGAACCTGGTGCCCACCTGCTCCAGCTTCCTATCCAGTGTAGGTAGAGGACCATCTGGCTGTTATCTGAATATTTGAATATGTCCCATGGTCGAGACCTCTGTCAGGAGCCCTTTCCATGTTGGATGCTAGTAGAATTAAAATCTTCTTCCCTAGAGCTCTCGACAGTTAGCACCAGTTTTTCCTTCTAAATGAGCCCTACCAACTGTGAATGTAGTATCTTTCCCTGGGAAGATAGACATTTAACTTGGTTAAATGCATCTGTTGCCACATGGTCCTTAAAAAGTAAGTCTAATGGTGAACATTCGAGCACAGTGTTGAGTGGGCAGGGAGATGCTTTCAGGCAGATGTTCTTTGGGGAAATTTCAAGCACTGCTTTCTCCTCAGCCTGCATGGCGAGGCCTGGTGCTCTCGGGGAGCACGAGGGCTTAGTGGGGTGTCTGTGGCCAGGGACCCACAGAGCAGGCTGTTGTCACAGGCTCCATGGAGGCCCTTTATCTGAGTGCGTCACTTTGTAGGTATTTTCTGAGGGTTAAAACGGTTTCCTCTAGGTGTGTGAGCTTCATCCCAAGGGCCATTTTGACTGATTGTAATTCTTTCCACAATGTGAACCGTTTTGAAAAGAAGAGTGTGCTTTTCCAAGGCACTTCTGAACTGATCGTTTGCCATCAGCCTTTGACAAAGCTACATATTATGGGAAATACCAAAGGAGCAGCCCCACGCTTTGCTATAACTCAGGGAGCACATTAGGCGCTGAAATTCTGATACCTCATTTTCATGACAGACGATGCAGCAAGAGCCCCAAATGGCCGCCCGCGAATCTCCTGTCCCGCCTGCAGTCACCCTGGGAGAAGGAACGTGCCCAACACTTAACCTCTCTGCTCTGGCACGTGGTTGCAGGAAGTGTACAGGGAAAGTTGAGCACAGGCTAGGGATGCCGTTCACGTGGCTCCGGTGCCCTAATAACTTGGAGTGGCCTCAGTCTTCAAGCACGGGAACATGTCAGGAAACCAGGATTATAGTAGTCACACTTGACACTTCCCTGAATACAGAGGCCCTGGCAAAGGGGCTATTGACAGCCACAGGCGTGAAAACACCCCATCCACGAGAGCACGTTAATTGTGGTTGAAGTTAGGTCTCCAGGGGCTCTGTAAGAGGACCAGAAGGTTTCCAAGCAGCTTGTAAGCCTTCGTTTCATTCACTTGATATGCAGGTGGCAGCAGGACTCAATGTTTGTATCAACCCTGGAGGTCCCCAAGCGCATTCAGGCTTAGTTATGACAACTTTCACCATAGGGCAGAATTCAGAAGTAGAAAACAGGTGAACTTGACCCTCATATAGAAGACTTGCAATTGAAATACAAGGTTCTCCAGAGAAACCAAACTAAAAGGATGTGTGTGCATGTGTGTGGACGTGGATGCGGTATATGTGTACGTATGTATGTAAAATAAGGGATTGGCTCATGTGATTATGGAAGCTAAGTTCCCGAATCTGCAGTCAGCAAGCTAGAGCCCCGGGAAAGCTGATGGTGTGGTTCAGTCTGACGGCCCGCAAGCTTAAGACTCAGGGAGAGCTGGTATTTCAGTTCGAGTCCAAAGGTCGGGAAAAAGGATGGTGTTCCAGCCTGATGGCCGCCGGGCAGGAGAAACTCCCTCTTGCTCAGCCTTTTTGTTCTATTCAGAGCTTCCTCTGATTGAATGAGACCCATCACATCAAGGAGAGCGATCTGCTTTGCTCAGTGTGTGGATTCAAATGTTAGCCTCATCCAGAAACGCCCCCACAGACACACCCAGAATAATGTCTGGCCACATATCTGGGGCCCCCACCATGACCCAGTCAAGCCGGCACATAAAATCAACCGTCACAAGCCCACCCCTTGTCAGCTTGGCACCCGTATGCATCTCCTCAAGCCATCCTTGATCTCCAGATAAAGACAGTAATTCTGATCATAATTCTGCCTCTCATGATACAACTGTTCTGATTACAAGCCCCAAACGCACTGACACCTACTACAGACGAGGGGGTAAAACCCTTGAGTTATGTTGACTCTTCTTGATACCCTGTAATTTAAACACTGTGATGTAAAATAACAACACGTGAACACTGTGCTATAAAGTCAATACATCTTATGTTACAAGATGAGGGAAAAAGAGAGGGGACAGAGCAGACATATTTGCCTAACACACACATATTCATGACAAAATAAGGAGGAAATACTCATAACCATTACGTCCTTATTTCTGTAACTGGTCACCTGGTCATAGGTGGTATTTATAACTACCCTCTTCCACTTCCCATTCTGTATTCCCTTTGCTTTCAGCAAGCACCTCAGCTGCTCATGACTCTTTACCTGGTGGGGTGACTCAAACCTTCATTCCTCAAGGGTCTGGGTCATCCATAATCCTGCCTAGATTGAGCTGCTGTAGTTTTGCATTGACCTTAATCACAGGACATGGAAATACTAAGACACGCCCTAAGGGATCTCCTGTATTCCAACATACTCTTGTTTACCTCCATTATGGCGCTGTAATCCAATACCCCCTGGTAGACAGGATCAGTAACTCCCTTCAGCCAGCGCAGTAACTCCCTTCTTTGCCTGTTGATTCAGAGGCATAAGGAACCCAAAGTTGCTGGGTGTGGGGGGCAGTCTTAGCTTCTAGTTCAATGGAATCATTGTGTGTCTCCTGGTAGAAGCATTCCTCTCTCTCTACCCAAGACCTCTAGACCAGCAGAGCATAAGTCATGGGGACATGAAGTAAACATTTCGCGAGTGGGTCATTAGGGATGATAATGGCGCTACTTCATTGCCACCCCTTGATTCCTGGACCCATGAATCCAGGCCATGGGAGAATAGACAGTGATTCAGAGCATATACAGCCTTCTGGAGAACCTTGCTCCAGCCCTGCAAGGCATTGCCACCTAGCTGGGGCTATAACTGAGTCTTCCAATGGCTGTTCCGTCATTCTGTCAAGCCAGCTGCTTCAGGATGGTGGGAAACATGTATGATCAGAGAAGTCTGTGAGCGTGGGCCTGTTGCTGCACTTCTTTTGCTGTGAAGTGAGCTCCTTGTTCAGAAGCAATGCTGTGTGGAGGGCCATGATGGTGGAAAAGTCACTTTGGAAGTCTATAGATGGTAGTTTGGGCAGGAAAAGTAACTCTATATGTGGAGTATCTGTTCTAGTGAGGACCAATTGCTGCCTCTTCCATGATGGAAGTGGTCTAATAACTTTAACCTTCCATCAGGTAACTGGCTAATCACCCTGGGGAATGGTACCATATTGGAAGCTCAGTGCTGGGCTCTGTGCTGGCAGGTTGGGCACTCAGGTGGCCGTGGCCAGGTCAGCTTTGGTGGATGGAAGTCCATGTTGCTGAGCCCACGTGTGATCTCCATCCCCGCCACCATGGCCACTTTGTTCACGAGCCCATTGGGCAAAATAGGGGTGGCTGGGGAAGAGGCTGACTGGCATTGACAGGTCATCTAGCCACTTGATTATTAAAAATCCTTCTCTACCCAAATGGCGTGGGTAGTTAGGGCCCTGGAAAAAGCTACAGTGGAGAGTCAGTAGCAAGGAGCTCTGAGTAAGAGGTGTGTAGATGGACCCATGGTAGTGGACATGAAGTGTGAAGACGTTTATCACATGACAGTGCTCACCAGGGAGAAGCTACTTCAGAAGACTCACTATCAACTGACCATACAGAGAGACTTGGCTGGATGAAGTCGGCCAGCCTTTGTCACTAGCCACCAGGGCTGGCGTCATGCACACATGTATAACGTGGCCATGGTGGCTGGGATGGAGACCAGGCAGCGTGGATTCCTACTCGCCAAGGCTGATCTAGCTACTGCCTCTGCTGGTGTCCAGCCTATTAGCAGCAAAGACAAACACTAAGCCCCAATATGGGTCTATCCCTTGAAGAGACCACACAGATTTTGGGTAGCAAAAATGACTGCACTGGACCACTTCCATCCTTGAGAAGGGAACCATTAGTCTTCCTAGAATTGATGCGTATTCTGGGTATGTGTTTTTCTTTCCTGCCTGCAGGGTCTTAGCCAGTACCATTGACCAAGGGCTTACAGGGTAATTGACCCACTGCATAACATTTTTCCAGACCAAAGGACTCACTTCCCAGCAAGGGAGGTGTGGTAGTGCATACGCTGCATACACTGGAATAGGTGTCCCGAGAAACTGGATGCATTTTCCGGGTCAAGGGAGACTCTTTGCAAATGCACCAAAGTATGAAAACAAATCATGGGCACTGACTGTGGGATAATAAGAGTTGGGCTGTAGGAGCCAGCTCTGATGCCCTACCTGCCCACACCTAGGGTGGGGTCTGTCTCGATCCTCCCTCTTAATCCACAAGGAGATCAGCTCTCATCCCTGGAAGGGTGAGGACAGTATTCTTTGCGAAAGGCACTCAAGTGTCTTCCACACCTTCAGTACTCCTCGTGGTACATATTTGCTTTTCTCCATCACGTTTCCCGGCATCACCTGGGAGCACATTTACAAAGGAGACCGTGTGAATAAATCTGGATAGAAAACACATTAGCTATTTCTTAGTCCCATTCCAAAGCTTAGCCGAGTTTATTAGATTTGATTGAAGGATTTTCTGTCTGGCCTGTGGGAGAGAGAGGGATTAAGCAATAAGGAGCTTTTCCCTTCGGGATCTCCAGATCCATCACCAGAGAACAGCGACGCTCTGGCTTCTTGGCCACTTTTCTTAAAATGCCAGATTCTCTTCCTTCACTTGTATTAATGAGATCAGTCAAAAATGATGAAGCCTTCTGCGGTTTTGCAAGCCATAAATTATCGAACAGAAAAGCTGGAGGGGAGATTAGAAAGAATCGTAGCCCCAAACTTCATTCTGTAGATAAGGGAACCAGAGAGGTTAACTGACTTGCTTGAGGTCACATGGCGAGTTCCAGGTAGAGCGGTGAGTAGAGCCCAGGTCCTTGTCTCCTGAATCAGCGCTGCTTTTTATCCTCTTCTGCCCCCAGAAATGGAGACTGAACCACACAGGAACTGGGGGGTGAGAGGAGGGGGCGAAGGGGAGGTTCTTCCTGTGCGTTTTCTGCTTGAAGCAAGATACACGATTTCAAGCAGCAGGCAGCTCTGACATTTTACAAGAGACACCAGCAGAGGGATGTGTGGGGAAAGCTGCGGGGTGATGAGACCGGGGAAAAGGGCAAAGGGCAATGGGAACCTGTGACGAGAAAGTGCTCCTTGGTGATCTACACTCTGGTGACACCGACCAGGTGTCCTATATTTCTGGCCACCGTCCACCCCCGCCAGGACAGACTCCCCCGTGAGGAGGTGACCTCTGCCCAGCTTGAGGGATTGTTTCCTCCAGAGAGTAGAGGACGAGGCATCCGAGAACCTCAGAGCTGGGAGGCTCTGCCCTCGGTCCAGGCAGGACTGGGGTGTGGGCCCCCTGCTCCTCAGGGCTCCTTCTCAACCTCGGCTCTGCCGTCAGCTGAGGCTCCAGCTAGACTGAGGCAGGTGCCAGCAGCCTGGATATTTACGAGATCAGAGAGGCGCTATGTCCTTGGCTTATTTCTTGAGAAGGTGCCAATCTTCCTCTGTGTTGGCTCATTGGTAGATCGTGACTGTTGGGCATGGACATAAAAAGATACTGACTGTTTAACTGGAAGCGGGTTGACTCTTGGCTGTCGGAGATGAGCCTGGGCATGCCTCTGGGGGGGTGTGGGTCCAGGTGCAGGAGATGGAGGTGTCCTTCAGGCAGGAGAAGTGCAGCGCTCGAGAGGTGATGGCCGTCCTCGGTAAGGCAGGACGGGAGAGCCCAGGAGGAGTGGTCTGCCCGGGGCAGAAGGAACAGGGCTGTTTGGGGCTAGAAGCGTGCATTAGTGAATATCAGGGATGTCTGTGCACGGGCAGCAGTGTGCTGGGCACGGGAGGGCTTCAGGAGGTGTAGGGGAGCGTGGGGCGGGGGTGAGACAGCGTAGGAGACTGAGGCGGGTGCTGGGACCAGGCCTGGTGGTCACGGCCAATCACCAGGGGACGGGGGTCACTGGTTACAACCAGGGCCCTTGCTCCCAGGCTGTGTCCTGTCCAAGCCGGACGGCCTCTGGTGTGGCTCTGTGTGTCTTGCCCAGTGACCACCAGCCGTGGACCTCAGGCTGGTGCCTTGAAGCTTCCTCCTTAGCTCTACTTGGACGTATCCGCTCTCTTCCAGGCGTTTAGTCACTCGGCATATTTCTCGAATGTATATTACTGTGGGGCAGTGACCCTGGGGTGCCTGGACCGTAAGCCCGCTGGACCAGGGCTCCCTGATTTCCCACTGGGGGCGTTGCACTCCACTCAGCTTCCCACAACACTGGGGGTCTCGTTCCCTGGGAAGAGGGTCTGCAATTTCTCTGAGCCCCAATATTCTTGGGTGTTTCCAAAATAGCTCCCGTAGCGGACAGCTCTGCATCTCAGACCACCTGCTCCCAGGCTGTCTGCTGGTAACCCCGCCGACAAAACTGCCCCTACGGTTGCCCTATAGGACAGACTCCCAGCCTCCGAAACCTGCACAGTGCATTGGCACAACTCCCTGGACTGTTTTCCCAGTCCAGTCTGTTACCCCACACAGCGGGCGAGGCTGCCCCTGGCTCTGCTGCGTTCTGGTCGGCGACATCAAAGGCATGGCAGTGAAACAGTGGGGAGATCAGAGAGCGTGTGGGGGAAGCATCACTGCCTCTGCCAGGTGAGGGTAGGGACTCGAATTTGATCTTAAAGAATAGATGGGAAATTTGCACGTGGCAATTACGCGGTAGGCCTAGATCCACCTGCCTTGTCTACCGGGGACAGATTTCCATCCAATCTGCATTACCTTAATGATCTTCAGACGATGCATCACTGTAAGCAAATCCAAGCCGAGCGAAGCACATGAAGGCTGAGCAGGTGGTGAAGGAAGAAGCAGCAGCTAATGACAAAAGCAGACGGCTCTTTGGCTGAAACATCCCCACGTTTCTTCCCCCTTCAGAACATTACCTTGATTGGCCAATTACATACTATAAGATCAGATTGAATTCCACGAAGAAACACTCGGTTGGAAATAATTGTAGGTAGAGTCATTTTATTAGTATTGCTAAAGACCTCTGTTGAGTAATAATGATGGGAAATCATTAATATTTATTTTCAGCTGCTTTAAAAATTAAATCTGTTCCACAGTGTGTTTCACAATTTTATAGCCATCATACAGAACCCTTTGGATCATCTCACAAAAGGCATTCCACAAATTTGATCTTTCTTGTATTGCATTACAGTTTACAGCAGTAATCTGGCATTTGCTGTAAGGCATCATCTCTTTCAGAAGCAGTGATGAAGGGAAGTGCAGGAGAAGGAAAAGAGTGGGTTCCGGGGAAGGAGTCGCCAGCCTCTTTTCAGAGGGGTACAAGGGGAGGGGTCACATGTGATCAATGTTTTTTGGAGAGATTTAGTCCACTCTTCCCTGAGGCTTCCTGTTAAACGTTACCAGATATGTCTCTTCTTCAATTGTCCTTCAAAAAAAAATCCACGCAGGGATTCCTTTATAAGACAGTGTATAACATGGACCACTCTTGCCTCATTGCAGTGGGGCCGAAGGACACAGTACAGATGAGCGCAGCCCAGAGTGGAGAGAGTAGTTCATCTCCTCTGCTTCCTCAGCCTGCTGTTTCCATAGTGACCGTGATGCTCGGCAGACCTCTCCAGGGATTTGAAAATTCAGATACAAAATTTACAGAGTAAATTACAGGGAAGGCAAGGGATGTCCTAATCTATGGCAGTATTGTATGTTTTCACTTGTCTACGTACTGTTTTAATTTTAGTTTGGAAAACCTAAAAGGTGTCCTTTAGTGGTATTGAGGCATCACACAGTTCTGAATGGAAGGGCCCTGACAATAGTGCCTAGAAGACTGAGCGTTGACATAATTTAAATTCAGAGTTGATTAGACATCAGTTCTTGGGGCTACAGTGGCTGCAGAAGGAGCTCAGTTTCTACCCCGAGACCTGAGTGACAATTCTCTGGCTGAAATGAATAGAAGAATGAATTACAGAGAATGGGAAAAGGAAGAAATTCATGGGAGGAGAAGTTCACTTCAAGAATCTTAAATGCTTCATGGGAGGAATTCCCTGGCAGTCCAGTGGTTAAGACTCCACGCTTTCACTGCCGAGGGCCTGGGTTCAATCCCTGGTTGGGGAGAAAAGATCCTGCAAGCTGCTGCTAAAAAAATTAAAAAATAAATTTCACACACACAAGAAGGTTCTCCGTGGGAACAAGACCCGGGCTTTATAGTGGGAGGATAGGACCTTGTTAAATGTTACTGGTGGTAGCAGACTGGGGGTATCGTATTAGCTGGTGTGCATTTTGGGGGCTATATCCATGTGTGAGCTTGGCGGGGCAACATGGCTGTCATAGCCAATACTAATGCTCACCAATATCCAATGTGGTCCTTCTTGAGCTCATGGAAGATGGTACTTCCCAGACTCCCTGCAGTCAGGCAGGGCCATGTGACTAGTTCTAGCCAATGAACTGTCACTTGCAGTGATGCATGTCATTTCCAGGGCAACACAGTGCCCCTTAAGCTTTCCTGTTGTACCCTCATCCAGGACTCTGAGGGTCTTGTGCTGAGTTGGATGGAAGCAGCTGAGACTGCTGGGTCCCTGCTTGGAGGACAGCTCCCTGGACTGTGGCCCACACCCACAGAGGATTTTATATAGAAGCGAATACATTTTTGTGTGTTAAGCTAATGAGAGTTTAGATTTTTCTTTGTTACTTCAGCATAGCCTAGCCTATGTTGACTAACACCTGTGGATAATTTGATTTGGAAAAAGAAGGGTAAATTCTCAACCTAATATATAAAGTAACCATGTGAAAACTTAATATCTGGTTCTTGCTCATGTCAAAGGCTTCTGAGGGCAACAAGAAAGAGACCTTAAATCCTTGAAGAGTGAGATACCATCTTGTGTGCCCCTGGAATTCACAGAGGAGCAGTAGTAAGGACCAGGGAGACATCTTCAGGACACTCCTGATTTCCCACCAGAGAGAGGACAGCCCAAGTGGGCCTGGCCCTGGCTTTTAGTCGCACTGGTTAATGGAGTGAAGGACACCCATTAGGGAATTACCTGCTTTAAGGTCAGCTCAAGGCACCATCAAAACAAGGTGGCGAATGTAAAGGCAGGTGGTCTGGGAGCTCTGGGAGCCCAAAGAAGAGGCTCTCAGCCCATTAAGAACCTCTCGGCAGCCTGTTCTCGCAGTGGACCCCTCTGAGGCTCTCACCACGTTTGTGGACCCAGTGTCTGGCACATCATGGCACTGAAACAAATGACAGATGCACAAAACTAAAGGACAGTATTGGAGAAAGTTTCTGTAGGACAGACTTTCCAGGTGAGTAGAGTCACTGATGGGTAGTTTCAGCCAGGCTGCGAGTGGGAGGTGAAGTAGTGCAGGTGTGGAAATGGGAGCATCTCCTGGTGACACCCATGTCAGGTCCTGGTGGCCCCGGTCAAGCTGGGCAGCGACTCAGTCCTGCCATCAAAGCGATGCTCAACATGTGCTTGTCTTTTGTACCTGGCAGCTTTTATTCTTGGAACAAATCCTGTTCTCATTCATTTTCTTCCCCATGTCCTAAGGTTGTGTTGGATTTCATTAGAAGCAGCAGGAAATTCTTAGGGAAAAAAATCCTCTTTAGTTATGATAATATTAATCAACTCTGGGGACCCAGTGGAAATCACAGTCAATAGAATGTTTTCCCTAAATGCCATGATTTCTACTGGAACTGCTGTACCATGATTATCATTCAGTGGCGTGTCCTCGAGTTAACAATAGTTCCATGATATTGTTGGAAAGAATAGATCCCAGTGAGACACTGGTTCTCTCTGACTTTGTTTCCAGAGAAATCAATAAGATAAGAAGCTTGGGGACGCTTCTGCAACATGTGTTTATTCATTGGTATAATTTTGTGGTTTTGTCTGCCTACCTGCTCTCAGGTGTTACAGGCTGTGGATCCTTAGTCCTCTTGGCTTTCATTGCAGACTCCTGGTTACCTTCATATGAACTTCTCCATCCCCATCCCTTTTGATCTCTGGGAAGAAGAGACCCAGTGCTATTAGACAGAGCACCTGCCACGTGCTAGTACAGAATCTGGGGTCTAGACAGATGCCCTTGGGTGGGATAGGTGAGCCTGGGAGACTCCATGGGAAACAGCAGGCAGAAGTCAGAGCAGAAAGGGAGGTTTGGTTGGGCCTGGAAGCAGGCAGTAAACAGAGGACTGGATTCCAGACCCAGAGGAGTTAACCTATGAGTAGGATGTGGAGGCTGCCAACCAGTGTCCTGAAAATTTTTAAAATAATGGGAAGATCAAAATCCATTGCTTTTGATTTTTACTTGCTTTCTTGTACAGTCTGAGTTTTGGGGAATGTCTAGTTAATAAAACTCTTTACATTGGAATTTAACTGGCTATAAAATATGGTCTTCTCCCCAGTTTGAACTTCGGCACAGAGCCAGCAGCCAGTGGATAAAATCGGTGCTTACTGGGTTGGCTAAATTGTGATCTTGGAACATCTATGAGCTCAGTTTTTGCCTTTATAGAATAAAGGGTAGTCTTGCTCTACTTTTAAGTGATCAGATGCAAAGGATATGTTTTTCTTTCCATCAGCTCTCTTTGCTTCTGAAATGCCCTTATTAATATGAAAAATTTCTAGACCCTGGAGACCTTTTAGGATTGAATGGGAGGCTACTACTCTTAGAGTATGTGCAATGGGAATTTTCTCCAAGGCACCCGACTGAGAACAGTATTTTTGAAACCCTCTCATATAATTACCCTATGACTCAGCAATTCCAGTCCTGGGCATATACTCAAAAGAAATGATTGCATATGTCTACTAAAAGACACGTACAAGAAAGCTGGTAGTTATATCTCTAACAGCCAAAAAGTAGAAACTCCCCAGATGCCTACCAACAGCAGAAAGGATGAAAAGTTATGATATACACATGCAACAGACAACTACAATAAGAAAGAATGAACTAGCAATATGTACAATAACCTGGATGTATCTCAAAGACGTAGTGATGAGACAAAGACACCAGACACAAAAGAGGACACATTCTGTGATTCCATTTATACCTGTTAAACTGCAGTATGGGGATGGAATTCAGAATAATGTTTAACTTGGTGGGAGGATATTAACTGGGTAGGAGCATGAATGAGCTTTTGAGGTGTTGGAAATATCTTTGAATCTTGATCGGGATGGTGAATACACACACGTGCGCGCGCACACACACACACACACACACACACACTTACGCAAAATTCACCAAGCTGCCTACCATAGATAGGTTATACCTCATACATAATAATCCTACTAATAAAAAGATTGATAAAAGATACTTGCTTTTTCAATCTAGTTTTATGTTCACATTCCTAATTCTTGTTAGGTTATACTGAAATGAAAGGCAATCTATTTCATTAGAGTAAGAACATATTTAGCTAAATTAGTAGATAAGATGTAAGTCCATGATTTAGGGCAAAGAATGGGGAAAATAAGACAGAACACAAGGAGGTGATATATTTATATGTATTATATTTAGTTTATATTCAGAATGAAATGGGACCAGACGGACCAGAATCTCCCTGAGACTCAACTGAGCAAACCTTCTCCTGGTCACTCAGTCATTGGGCACCGTCTACACACTAAGAATTTGAGATGAGCAACAGCTGTGAGACCCTCCTAAAGCTCCTTGAGAAGATGAAATGACCATCTCATGGGGTTTAGGTAAGTTCCTCCATTGCCAGAGGAGACTTGGGAGGGGTAGGTATGGTGGAAAGTGGATGAGAACCCACGTAGGGTCTTGTGCTGCAAATAAGAGAGATTATTCAGGTGCTGCCAGCTCAGGAACTTCTTAGGACGTGCAGATACCTTTCTTCTGCTGTTATTATAGTCATAGTTATTTATTTATATTTTAAATGGAAGTATAGTTGATGTACAATATTAGGTTAGTTTCAGACGTACGATATAGGGATTCGAAATGATCACCACAATAAATCTAGAAAGCATCGGTCGCCATACAGAATTATTACCGTACTATTGACTATGTTCCCTCTGCTCTACATGACAGACCTCTGACTGACTTATTTCATAGCTGGAACTGTGCACCTCTTCCCTTCACCTATTTCTCCCATCTCCTCCTCCCTCTCTGCTCTGGCAATCACCCATTTGTTCTCTGTATCTATGAGTCTGTTTCCATTTTGTTTTGTTTGTTTGTTTTGTTTTTAGATATAAGTGAGATCATATGGTATTTGTCTTTCTCTGTTTGACTTATTTCGCTTAGCATAATACCCTCTAGGTCCATCAAGTGGTTGCAGATTGCAAGATTTTATTCTTTTTTATGGCTGAGTAATATTTCATTGTATAGATACGTACCACATTTTCTTTGTCCATTCATCTGTTGATGGAACTTAGGTTGCCTCCACATTTTGGCTACTGTAAATAATGCTGCAGTGAATATGGGGATGCAATCTTTTCAAATTAGTGTTTTTGTTTACATCCAGTAAATACCCAGGAGTGGAAATGCTGGGTCATATGGTAGTTCTATTTTTAATTGTTTGAGGAACCTCCATACCGTTTTCCATAGTGGCTACACCAATTTACATTCCCACTAGCTGTGCACAAGGGTTCTCTTCTCTCCATATCCTGGATAGCACTTGTTATTTGTTGCCTTTTTGATGACAGCCATTCTGACGGCTGTGAGGTGATTCTGTGGTTTTGATATGCATTTCCCTGATGATTAGTGATGCTGAGCATTTTTTCGTGTGTCTGTTGGCTGTTTGTCCATCTTCCTGGGAGAAATATCCTTTTTTTTTTTTTTTTTTTTGTGGTACGCAGGCCTCTCACTGTGCGGCCTCTCGTTGTGGAGCACAGGCTCCAGACGTGCAGGCTCAGCGGCCATGGCCCACGGGCCCAGCCGCTCCGTGGCATGTGGGATCCTCCCGGACCGGGGCACGAACCCGTGTCCTCTGCATCGGCAGGCGGACTCTCAACCACTGTGCCACCAGGGAAGCCCGAAATATCCATTTTTAAATCAAATTGTTTTTTGATATTGACTTGTAGGACTTCTTTATATAATTAAAGGCAGAAGGAAATGATCATGAAGATGGAGAGAATGACCATGAAAAAGATGAAAGAAGGTTAGGAGGAGGAACAGAATGAGGAGAAAGTAACATTTCAACTTGGGAAAGTCACTGCAGCTTTGAACCTCAGTTCCCTGATCTGTCAAAGGCTACTGCACTTGCCTCTCTTTTTGTGACGATAAAGCGAAACAACAGATAAGAAAAGATCTCAACAACTGTGAATTGCTATATACCTGGAGGCGTGAAGGTCTAGTAAAGATATTCTGTACCAATAAGTCATGTGACCTTGCACAGCGGGTCAGATGCTGTGTGCATGTGAGTGGTGCATGCCCAGGGGGCGACGGTGCTCACCCTGTAAAGTGATGCAGGTCTGGCTCTGTAATGTCTCACCTGTGGGGTTCGGCTCTCCGGTTCCATAGACTCACACCTGCCCTGCAATATATCAGTTGATATCCATATTGTTTGCTATGTTTCACCCCACAAAGCAGAACTTTCCATCCTTGTCAGCAGTTTTAATGAGTGATGGAGCCAGATGAAAACTGTTTAAATATGCTAATGGGCTGACAGGAGATTAAATGGAGCCCTTAACAAATGACTCTCCATCCAGCCCCCAGTGTCTCCACCCAACACAGCGGCACGTTAATAGCACTGATATTCCTGCCTGTCGGGAGTAAAGACCACACATATCCCGGTCTTTGCTCTTGCTGCCCGCTGTGAGCCTGTGACAGCCAGAGAATTACCACGCCTTCTTTGCACATTATCCCTCTGTCTCTCGGTGGCCATGGAGGTGGCTTTGCGAGGCTGCCCTGAGAATTACTGCCTTGCTGATCTATCTGTTGCCGGGCCACTCTCCTGGGCTAGTGACAGAAAGGAAAACCCAGTTAGAGCACTTAAGATAGCAGCGTGATGAATTTCTCGTATTTTGGGTTCATTTGAAAAACGATAAGGATGAATGTTTCCTGCAAAGGCTTGAACTGTATGAGAACTTGAATACTGAAACTTGAAAGGTACATTTGGGGTGGTTCCCGACTCATGCTTGATGTTTGGGGAAAGATGTTTCAGTGGGGTAAATTAATTAACACATCGGCTGATTATGTTGTTGTGGTTGGCGATAAAACCTGATTGACTTCGTGCTCCAGGACAGTGTTCCCCCAGTTCTGAGTGATGTGGGCCTCCTGTAAAGGACCCTCTGCTCCTCATGTAGCTCCCGCTTCCTCTTCCACCTCGAACTCCTGGGTCCTCCTGAAGCCTCCAGGCAGGAAAAAGCAGTGTAGCCCCTCTTACCAGAGGGTGCTTCTACCACGACCTGGAGACCATGCCGAGAGCTTAGCTAGGCTGATGCCTTGAAGATGATGCTTTGCCTCAAAATCTGTTCCCGTCTCCCTCATTGTCTCCAGATCAATAATAGCTGAATCAGGGTTCAGTATAGTCCAACTGGAGAAATACAGTTTCTCCTATGGGAAGATTGCCTACTCAGTGGAAAATTTGTAGGACTGGGTGATAGGAACTGATAGGAAGCAAGAGAATGTGTGGGGATGGATATTGAAGGTGATGGTGGGAAGGATCGAATACAAGGTGAAAAGTGGCAAGTTGGTGAATGTGGGAGCATCCTTCTGTGATTCACAGCTGAGATTACTGGCAGGAACTCTTGGAGCTGGTCCTGATATACAGTTGAGATGACTCCTTGAGGTTTGAATGTGAGGAGGAACACAGTAAATGAGAGATTCCAGAAGTCTTTTGCCAGGGATTCTCAGGACAGCTCAGGAGGCTCCGGGAAGTGTGCAATGGGAGTGGATTTATTGCATGAGAAGGAAATCTGATTCTTGTTCCCTAAACAAGCACAGAGGACACTCATTCACCATGGTGATAAAGACGGCATGAGCGGGGGAACCACCAGCATCTTTGAGAAGCCAGTGGTGGCTGTCCTCTGTAGGCCAACATTGACAGTAGAAAATATTGCCAAGGAGCTGGGCTGCCTGTGGTCAATAGGATGATAGGATTCCGGAAAAACAGAAGGCAAGAAGCATTTCTTAAGTGTTAGAAGCTAGTGGATGTACATAGCATAATAGGCCACAAGGCTGAACAGGTGACCAAGGATCCCAACCCCCAGGGGGCTCTGGTGATGAAAAAAGGCTGGACTTTTTCAAGATTCTCTGACCCACAGAAATCTGCAGTGCTGGCCAGTAACTCATGATTATCTTAGGACAAGACGTGTAGGTGCTGACTATCCTGCTTGACTTTTGTGATCAGAAAAACATCAAAGTGTTGATGAAATACTTTGATCCCTCACCAAGTTTCTGTATCTGAGCCAACTCTCATGCTTAGATCGAATGGAAAGCTGAGTTCCTTTGAAGAAGGACTCTGTCATTTCTCTGCCCATATTTAAAATAATATTCCCTGGCCCCTTCCTAAAGGGACGTGTGGCCATTTTCTAGAAGAGCCGTACACGGAGGTAAGAGGAATATGCAGAACTCGGGCTGACACTGATATCAGGACCTCTAACTAGTGTGAAGGTGTGTGAAGCCGGGTGACAGATGAGGTTGTGGCCAAGTCTATCCAGCTCACAGCTCACACCTCAGACTCACAGCATTTATCTCTGCTCTTACACAGTGGCCACCTGCTGAAGCAGCTCAACCTCCCACTGTTAGACACTGTCAGACGGCTGTAACCTCTTGGTTCCCTCCTTTGGTTAGTTGCAGATCTCTCAAGGGCATGTCCATGTGTTGTAAGCATGAGGGTGGAGCAAGTGCAGGCGAGGTGGGGAGAGATTTTGTCTTTTACCGAGATTTCACTTACCCTATAGTAAAAAAATAATAATCCATTTCAAGGACGCTGTCCCTCGTATCCATCAAATCATGGCAGGAACAAAGCTTATTCATACATTAAGCTTTTATTCTTGGAGTTCTTGAATTCATAAGAAGATAATAACATCTGGCTCCAGGCTACCAAGAGAGCTCTTTACAACTGATTCTCAACCGTGGCATTCGTCACCAGGAATATCACTAAATCTCATTTGTCATTCTTCTACGACATGACAAGCTCTAATATATTTACAGGGTAGTCGTGCGAATGAGAGGTTACCTTGTTCCTTCCGAGGGTGTGTAAACAGAGCGCTTTCCAGCATACTTCTGCACCAATGCAGGTTTTTTTTGCGTGTGTGCAAGGAAGGTGGTGGACCCACGTTGGCTAGACAAGTGGTAGCGTCCGGCTGAATGCCCTCTAGGGAGATGGAGTCAATAACTTTTGACAGTCTTGTCTAGAGGTTTCGGGACTTTTCTTCCCAGTGAATTTTGGTCTGCGGTCGTAATACCAAGTTGATCACTGTGATTGTGATTTTAGGCAGCTCGATTTCTGACTTAACTTTGCTCTACTTTCCATTGCTCGGAAGGTGGAGGAGACAATGAGAGGAATGTTATTTTGAGGACAGATTATGAGCAGAGAGAACCTGGGGCAAAGTGCCTGTGTCTTGGAGAAATTCATAAAAAGCATAGTACGGGCATTTACAGACAGCTGCCCTGGAGCTTAGCGAAGCAACGTCGTATGATTCCAGGTCAGAGACTTAACACTAAAATATTCCTTAAGAGGAAAGAAAGATTAGAGAAAGCTTAAATTCTGGCAAAATGGTTGTGAGAGGAAGCGTAGGATAATGCAAAGGGTGTGGGTTGGGGGTTATTTCATCTGAAATCCTGTCTCTGCGACTTTCTAGTTTCCCCCTTTCTGGGGCAGCTAGAGGCCGGCTCCGTCCTTATCCCCCACCTCAGAATGTGACCTTATTTAAAAATAGGGTCTTTGCCGATGTCATCAAGTTAAGACAAGGTCCTTCAGGTGGGCTCGAATCCACTATGACTGATGTCCTTATAAAAAGGGTAGATTATGGACAAAGAGACAGACAAGCACAGAGGGAGGACGATGGGAAGAGATGCAGGGGGAGCGAACGCCATGTGACCATGAAGGCAGAGACGGCGGTGAGGTGTTTACATCCTTGTGGGAGCCCTTGGATGAAACGCTTCCCCACAGCAGCTCTCAATCCCATGCTCTGCCGGAGCACCACCTTCCCTGGGTCTGTGGGGTATAACGCCCTCCACAGTGCTATGGTAGCTCGGGGCTGGTATGGGGACGGGCTGGGAGCCTGACTCTGCCTTTGGGTGTTCTGCGGGGACAGCGTGGCTTTTGCCTGACATCTCAGAGTCACCTTTTTTCACTGCTTTCTCTCTTTCCTCAGGTGATCTTTTCCCCCACCCCCTCCAACTTTACAAAAACCCTCCCAGCTCCGTCTTTAGTTCTCAGAATACCATGCGTATTCACACCCGCTTATTCAATAACTATTGATTGATCTCTAGCTGAATTTCAGGCGTAGCTCTAGGCATATTTCAATTAAACATGACGCAGGGAGGTCTCTGACACCACGCATCAGAAATATCCGAGCCCAGGGAACTATATTTAATATCCTGTGATAAACCATATTGGAAAATAAGATGAAAAAAAATATATATATGAATAACTGAGTCACTTTGCTGCACAGCAGAAATTAAACAAAACATTGTAAGTAAAAGATATTTCATTTTCAGAAGACATGAATGGATATTTTGCAATGGCAATAAAGTAATTTTTGGTCGTTGAATAAAAAAGAAATATCCTAGCCCAGACACCTGTTGACAACAGTTGGGGTCTTTGTCTGGGTAAGTCATACGGTGGTGATTGGACTTTGAGAGGAAAATGCTGGTCCAGGATTGCGCTCTGGGTGTGCAGTTGGGCGAGGAGACTTGTGTCGGGAAGGTGGGCACACGCAGTGTGTTCACACCTGCCTTCCACGGGAGGCAGCACGGAGCTTGTTCTGCACACACACTGAAGAATTGTTAGACACTTCTGTTCTTTCTTGCTCTGAAAGATACTTAAATCTGTTCATCTTTCTAGCTGTCTACCCTCCTTACAATAGTCAATGAGGAATCCTGTCAGGTATTTGGTTAAGTTGAATATTTCTTTATTAATATTAAAATTCATTCCCAGAACTGATGTTAATATTCACAGCATCAGAAGTAGTGACCAAAACCACAGTCTACAGTACAAAGTATATTAATTGTTCTAGGGTACTCAACTTTTTTTTTTTTTCTTCTTCTTCAAAATCTTAACAGGAAATACATTTTCTCTATTTTAAAGAATTTTATTTTTCTGTTTCACCAAAAGGTGGCAGCAGATTTTAGTTTTGGGGTGTACATCTTTCCCAGGAACTAGGCCTGGAGACCTTAAAAGTACCACCTTCTCATCCCCTTGACACTCCCCCACCAAAATTCCCCCCCCCCACACACACACAGCTGGAGGGAGAGAGGAAGGAGCCGGTTTTTTTGTTTTGTTTTTAAAAATATTTTTATTTAATTAATTTATGGCTGCATTGGGTCTTCGTTGCTGCACGCGGGCTTTCATTGCGGTGGCTTCTTTCTTCGTGGAGCACGAGCTCCAGGTGCGCGGGTTTCAGTAGTTGTGGCTCGCGGGCTCAGTAGCTGTGGCTCACGGGCTCTAGAGCACAGGCTCCGTAGTTGTGGCACACGGGCTTAGCCGCTCCGCGGCATGTGGGATCTTCCCGGACCAGGGCTCAAACCCATGTCCCCTGCATTGGCAGGCGGATTCTTAACCACTGAGCCACCAGGGAAGCCCGAAAGGAGCTGTTTTATAAATGATTTAAGACTTGGTGCAGGAAAGAGTGCTTGGGAGCAGATGATGGAGTCTGACAGAGCAGAAGAGGGAAATCCTGGTCTAGAATAACTCCTGGAGATTCTCTTAGCCATGAGTCGTGAGCAGCTAATACTCCATCCAGACAGAGGAGTAAATGCCTTGTCCTGGAAAGGAGAGCAGGACAGCAAATCACAGCCTCCACTACAGGGAGGCCAGGGGTCACTCCACCAAGTGCAAGGACTTCCCGTCCTTGATGGGATCAGGAGTTTGCATCAAAGAGTAAAGCAATGCAATGCTTCTTGCCAGGAAAAAAAAAAAAAGTTAGCTGAACTTGTAGTGCATTTAGTGATGTAGTCGACATATTCTGGCACAAACTCCTTATCTCCTCACGAACTGGAAGGTTTTGCAAACTGGCACTGTCAGCAAGCCGCTTTGAGTAGCGCTGTCATGGACCAGGTCTGTTCCCAAAAAACAGGCATTCACTCTGGGTCATTTCCTTATCAGCTCTATTTGTGAAGTTAATGTTCCTTTGACTTCCAGAGTCTGGGGACATAAGCTTTGCCCGCTCTCTGCTTTCCTAACACTCTTTTTCTTTTTTTCCCCAGGGTGGGGAGGTTGATTCATCTTCGAGATCTTGTCAGATTGTGTCTGACAAGACACTTCTATTTTGTCTTCCCAAGTGTCCAATCTTTGTCAGCTGAGAAATATTTGAAGTGCTGACAAGGCTCTTACGGACAACACACCTACTGCTGCCGAGTCTGGAGGATTAATTCTTCTTAATTATGTTAGTGCTGGGCCATCATTCAAGTTTATTGATGCTGTCTGGTCATGTCTAGGAGATTTATAGGTATCTAAATCCATCTTGCATAGAAGAGACCTCAAACAACTTGGCTATCTTTTCAGAGTCTTTTGTGCATGAGGCAAAAGTTATACGATTATTACAGAAAACTCCTTCATAAATAAGCACTTGCTTCTCTAAGTTTCCTCTCTGGGCCTGAAGGGGAATTTGGGAATTGGGAATTTGTTTGCAATTCCTGTTTCTTTTTCCCCAGCGGCTGAGTTAAAACCCACTCTCTCCAGTCAAAGTGTTTCATTTCTAGTCCAGGGAATATTCTTGAGAATTATATCCAAGTTCATCAGGCAGCATTTAATTATTTTTGTGTACAGGGCCACTGGCTTTCATATCACCGGGTATGAAATGACTGGATTTCAGACAGTCAGACGGAAATAGAATATAGGATAACAGACTCATGGACATTGGTGCGGAAATGAACCTGGGTCAGCCCAGGGTATCTTCATCCTGGCTGCACATTGCTATCCTTGGAGACTGAGTGATGCTGAGACAGGAGTGATCTTCCAGCATCTGTACATCTCTAAAGACTGACAGATGGTTCTTACGTTCATGTAGGTTTAGAAACCATGGATGAGATCCTCTATCAATCTAGAGAGGGGAAGGACAGTGGAGGTGCAGAGCTGTGTATGTGCAGTGAGTGTATGTCTCCAGGTTTCCATCAGTGGGGATTCGAACCCAGGCCTTGGGAAAGGACCATGAAGCTAGGGCGATGGGGCTGTCCAGTTCAAACATTCTAGCAGTAAGCACTTGAATGAAAACTGTGCCAAGTCCTGTGCCAAGCTCATAACGCATTACCTTTTAAAATATCACTATAACTCTATGCAGTGAGTATTATTATCATCATTTTGTCTGTGGGAAAACTGAGACCCAGAAAGGTTTAATAACTGGACCAAGATGACATAAATAGTAAGCAGAAGTCAGGGGATGAACCCAAGCCTTCTGGTGGAACATTTTCTGTTCTTGCCCTCCCTGCCAGAGGAAAAAAAGACCAATTAGGAGACCTGCGGGGGACGACCTGTAGTTTCCTTCGGAGGGTGGATTATATAACATATGTGTGTCAGCTTCCATAAAAATTCAAGTATGGTGGTTGGCAAATTTATCATAATTATCATTGTGCAAGAAAAGAAAACCATGGGTAATGGAATGGGGAGAAAAAGCAGGATTAGAGGAAGAAGCGTGGGGGAAGTGACGAATGGTCGATGGTCACCAAGAAGAGACTGATCAGTGGGGCGCTTTCCTGGTCCCATAGACTCAGAGCTGGGGGGAGTGGGCAGGGAGGACAGCATACACCACGCAGGGCCACAGGGGGGTGGCACTTGGGAACAGACTGAATGCACAGGGGCTGTGAGAGGCAGGCTTTGTTGTGACAGGAGGGTGGAGTGACCCCGGTTCCCATGAAGTGATGAAATTGGTTTGAATAATTCCACGGGCTGATAGGGAACCGAAACCCACTACTCACGCATAAGCAGGCACCGTGCCTGGTCCCGGCGACAGGAGGGTTGTTCGGCTGGAGCGGGTGGGGGACTCAGAGCCCTCAGGCCATTTGAGGGCTCCCACTTTTACCAGGTGTCAAGTCAGCATCTAACACTGAGCGTGAATTTCCGGCCTCAGCCCACAGCCATTCCCCCTTCAGAAGGCTGTGTAACGACAAAGCTGGGATTACAATGGGCAACCTGAAAACACGCCATCAGTGTAGAATTGTTCTTAAGAGGAGAGCTGGAAGCTTGCTCACTGCTAATTTGTTTTCTTTCCATAGCCATGCAGAGTTATTCAAATCTGACATTTTAATTTAGCTTTACAGCCACGTGTTAATTTTTCCAAGTCTACCAGAGTGTGAGCCACACGGCTCACACCTACTCATTCACAAGTCCTCTGGGAGTCACCTCGTCCTACTGCCCTCCTGCCAAGTGGGACCCAAGACTGGGCCCGCTCCTCTGAAAGAATTTCACACTTAGATCTTCTTCTTGGAAAAAGTCCTACGCAAACCCCTGGAGGGAAAAGTCACGTTAGAACCAGAGGTAAAAATTAAGGGCCAAATACAATTTCAGGTTTTCCTTAAAATATCACTTTTACGTTCAGCTGGCATGACTCTTTCCCTTATTTGAACTCATAAAATAAAAACTAAAGTGTAACTCTGTTCCCCAAATACGAGGGCCCTCGTGGTCCTCTGGACGGTAATAGCTGCCTGTGGATCGCGTGGTCACCTTGAATGGGACGGAAGGTGTGAACTCGGGTGTGGACCACAGTGAATTCGAAACGTAAGCGCCGGTGAAGCGTTTTATTCAGGCTGAAATGGACGTGGTTCACGGCTTTGCGTGGAATCTTTACTCTTGATTTACAAAGGGAGATTAAGGCAAGAAGCAGTGAAGTACTGGTTTATGGATTCGTGGATGAGGGGATAAAGTGGGATAGAAACTGGAAAAAACTGTAGTCCGAAGTAACAGGCCTAGATTTGAGTCCCAACTCCATCCATCACTCACGGTGAGGATTGAAAGGCAAGTCGTTTCTCCTCCTTCTGCCCCACCGTCCTTATTTATAAAATGAGTACCTCACCAGCTGCCCAGTAATCTCACTGGATGGGGGGAATCAAAGGATGAATGATTTAAAAAAATTACTGTTTTAGAAACTGTATGCACATCTTTTATTTTTTGTTTTATTATCCTCAGTAGCAGCCGTGGCAATCTGGGAGATGGGGGTTCCATTCGTGTGGGAGCTAGGGGGGCAGGAGGCATGATGTGTATTTCAGGTTTCTTCTCAACCCAAAGGGCATCAAGCATGGCTGCATCGTGGAGTCTTGTTCCTTTGCTAAGCAAACGTGGAATGAATGCAGTAGGGGAGGCTTGTGGAGAACGGTCAACACGGCCATGCAGCAGAGGTCTCCCGGGATGTACCAGACCGCGGTTAGGAGACAGAAGGTGTGCTGTCCACATTGCCTGTCCCCGTGAGAGGCGTCCCTGGGCCGGGATGCTCGGGACGTGATGGGAGCAACGTTCCAGAAAGGGAGCCTGCTCTCTGGTTTTCCATCTGGTGGGCAGCCCTAGAGCAACCTCATGATGGGAGGGCAGAGGATGACGTGGGGGGTGGCAGGCTGGCCTCAGAGACAGCGTTCATGGGAGAAGCCTGAGAACACCACACCCAAGGCCCAAGCAGCTGGAGTCTGGAGCCCTGGGGAGACCTTGGGGAGACCTCTTTAGAAAATGACGGGACAGTTCAAGCCTTTGCTTTCCCTTTGCCCACGTGCTAAACCCTGGGGAGGGGGTGTGGGTGGTGGTACTTACATGCACAGAGGGGAGGGCGTGGTGTTTTACATGAATCCACGTGCAGTCTTCACGAAACGCTTGGAGGTGGATGTTCATCTTGGAGCCTGGGATGTTTCATCTGTAAAATGAAGGGCTCGTAAGTGGCAAAGTGTACATTCAGATGCAGAGAAAGCCTGTGCAGATCATTCAATTGTATTCAAGGGGTTGAGTTCCAGAAGCTGAGTATAAGCTGGGGCAGGGCCCTAAGCAATGAAAACAACGGTGTCAAAGTTCCGATTTTTAGTGTCTGTGCTCACACGTGGTTGCCTGCCGACTGGGTAACCCCGAACGGCCCATGGATGGGATTTACATGGTATGCGGAATGTGGGTCTGCGCCACACCACAGATGAGAGGGGGGTGAGAGGATAGGGTTGGGGGGAGGCATTAGGGGCATGTAGGTTTGGATGAGAAGGGGGAAGGGACAGGTCCTGGGCATGGGGCAGGCAGCACATTGCTATTTTTTCTGGTCCAAAGACTATTTCTCTGGTGGATAATTCAGGTCAGAGTGGTAGCAGGGCTACACCTCTGTTTAATTGGATAGGGACGCCCTAGGAAGGCATGCACATCCCAGTTGGCCACAGTCCCCACCATTCCTTTTGCAAGACACCAGCCTGTCCATCTGTTACCCTCCTGGGCCGTGCTTTCATTTGGCTTGGGACCTGGTCTAGCCATTTGTTTATAGAGCTCTGGAAGAGTCCCTTCTGCAATACATTTTTTCTTTCTATTTTGTTTTGAAGTAGAGTTGATTTACAGTGTTTCAGGTGTACTGCAAAGTGATTCAGTTATATATATATTCTTTTTCAGATTCTTTTCCATTATAGGTTATAACAAGATATTGAATATAGCTCCCTGTGCTAGACAGTAGGTCCTTGTTGTTTATCTGTTTTATATATAGTAGTGTGTATCTGTTAATCCCAAATTCCTAACTTATCCCTCCCCACCTTTCCCCTTTGGGAACGATAAGTTTGTTTTCTGTCTGTGAGGCTGGTTCTGTTTTGTAAGTAAGTTCATTTGCATCTTTTTTTTTTTTTAGGTTCTACATATAAGTGATACCATATGATATTTGTCTTTCTCTGCCTGACTTCACTTAGTGTGATAATCTCTAGGTCCATCCATGTTGCTGCAAATGGCATTATTTCATTCTTTTTTATGGCTGAGGAATATTCCATCGTATATACGTGCATCACATCTCCTTTATCCATTCATCTGTCTATGGACACTTAGCTTGCTTCCACATCCTGGCTATTGCAAATAGTGCTGCTATGAACATAGGGGTGCATTTGTCTTTTCAAATTAGATGCAATAACGTTATTTCTGCCTCAGCACCTGGAGTGGTGTTGTTGGCTGGTCCCTGGCAAATATTTTCCCTTTTCCTTTCCTAAAAGGAGCTCAGTTTATTTATCCCTTCATCTCATAGTCTAAGTGCTACAGGGAAAGGACACCACACTCGAGGGGTGGCCTGATTTTTCTCTCCTTCTCTTTGCCCCATGATTGGTTGAGGAAGGAGTGATGTAATTCTGGCCAGTGGGATGTGAGGAAGGCTTTTCTAGAGCCTTCTGGAGAAGGAGGTTCCTCATTCTGGGAAAACTACTAGAGGCTACTGAGGTCTCTTCACAGGCATTCTGAGGAAGCATGTAGCTGCGCACAGATGAGGGAAGCAGCATCTTCCTTGTGAACAGGTGAGAGAGAAGAACCTGTGCTTCTGATGACAGCAGTGAGCTGCGATTAGCCAGCTGTCAGATCTACCCCACCTGCAGACATTCAGTTATAGAGCCAAATAACTTCCTTCTCAGGTTCATTCAGATTGGTTCCATTCGGTCCCCTCTGCAGCCAAAAGTATTGTAACATTCATCACCCTTGATATAGATCATTAGTTTTTTGTGCTCCATGCCCTGGATACTCCCAGACATTTTTCCTCTGTGCCATATGCAAGGTAGAAAAACAAAGGAAAGCTTAACAGTTGCCGGTTCGCCTCTAAGAACCTGGCACAGAATTGGATGTGATATAAATGACCAGCCATGGGAAAGCACAAGGTCTCTCCAAGTACTAGATGTCCTTCCTTAGAAGAACAGGAGAAGAAAATTTAAAACCCTCTGAATTTGGAACAAAGGAGATATAATTGTATTTTTCATGATGTTATTGGAAATCCCATAAATACTAGTTTAAAGTATTAACAACCCTGACTTTTACAACACCACCAGTAATATCTCAAGCAACATTAAAACCTCTAAATCAAAACTAGGTTTAATTCTGTAAAATAAGTGTATAGGTGTAAGTGTGTTTGTCTGGGTAGACAGAGGGATAGAGAGAGAGAGAGAGAGAGAGAGAGAGAGAGAGAGGGAGAGAGAGAGAGAGAGGGAGAGAGAGAGAGATTTAGGTGTCATCTCAAAAAATTAATGCAACTGAAATTAGGGCGTTTGAATACCATAAAAGTTTGGGAATGTCTAACAATTATTTGAAAAATAGCGAATTACCTGGTTAATTAAAAATAACCCCTTTGCCTACCCATAGCCTTCTTAATTGAATGTACTAATTTATAGGCTAAAAAGCAGATTGAAAGAATTCGAGCTGCACATAGCCATTCTTTCTAGTCCAAAGACTTTCTCCAGTAGATAATTCAGGTCAAAGTGGCAGCAGGAGTATGTCTTTGCAAAGATAAAATTAGATTTTCTTGTTACTGCTCCCCCCAAATGGGGAGATCGTATTGTATTTTTTTTTTTTTTTCCATCACAAGGTCCAGGAGGAGACAGCTGCATTAGTGTTCCTGAAAAATGCCAATAAGCAGTTTCATTATTTTAAAAGAAAATGCTTCTGAAACAGCAGGTCAGGATGTTGAAGAGCAGGTGCTGAGCAAGGGGGGCGATGACATGAGCCTGCTCGTGATTCCTTTTACAATTTGTTGCCGACGCAGGTTCTGACTCCCAGCTAAGCTGGGCGGAAGCAGGAGAAGAATCGATCGCGGTGGTAGTTTCAGCCGCGGAGCGTGTGTGTCAGTGACACACACATGCAGATGGACATGCCTCCCGTGAACACAGAAAGTGGAAAGGGCAGGAGCCTCTCTGGCTTCCATGAAGCACCATGTCCAAGAAGCGAACACAGCCCGTGGGGTTGGGGTGATGGCTTGTGGCTAGTGGTCCACAGGGAAAGTAAAACCAAACCTGGACCTCCGTGGTCGGTACCTGTGCCCCTCGTGCTGCTCTCTTTTCACTCCTCCTCCAGACTTAGAGCAAATCCCAACTTGAAAAATTTTCCATGGATATTGACCTCTGTCAAAAGCATATCGAAAAGGGGCTTCACACTCGGCTTTCTTTTGTTTTGTTTCTTATTATATACGAACACAAAGAACTGCTAAGTTCAATTCTGGTAGAGTTTATTTCCACTTCCACATCAGAAGCCCTTTACATTTGGAATGACTGTTTCATCTTAAATCCTTCAAGTATGCTTTAATCCAAAAATTTAATCACCCTGAGAAAGTTCCCTGTGCAACGTGGCCTTTTATGTTAATCCCTTCTTATGTGTCCGTCATCCAGTGAGCGGAGTGAACATGAGCTCTGTCGTACATGGCATCAAGGATGTGGGTAATCCAGGATGAGCGATGGCTGACGCCATTTCTCCATCAGATGCAAAAATGGATTTTGCGTGAAAACCAGAGGTGCTCCAGAGCTCCCTGATCATTTTTGCACCTCGGTTTCAGCTGATCCATGCTTTCTCTTCCCTGGGAGATGGAAACGTGTATTTAGCTTTTAATAGTAAATACAAAGGATTTGGCTTTGTCATATATGAACCTGAAACAAGGCATTGGAAGGGAATGTGGAAGAGATGGGGTTAGGATTCATTGGGGGTAATGAGATTCTAAAGACAGAGGGAAACTTCAGATCGAGACAGAGGATTTCACCCAGGAAGTACACTTTGCGTTGCACTCATACCTCAGATCCAAGGCACCTGGGAATAGGGTGGCCCTTTAGATCCTTCCAACTGTTTTCACGATCAAGGGGATCATCGAACATCTTGATATTCCACACAATACCGTACTGCTCCATACTATTGATGACAAAATGCTAATTGGATCTGACCAGCAGCAAGTACCCGAAATGCCCTAGTAGTCCACACAGGAGCCAGGGGATGAGAGAGAAAAGCCCATGAATATCTGGGAGCCTGTCACATCAAGAAGCTTATGGGGTCTGATGACCTGGGGCATGGCAGGATATCTCCTATACGGCGAATGAGAAAAGATGGCACCTTGGCGTGCTTACTGCTAAGAAAGAGGCACTGTGCCTGGTGTGCCTCTTCAGATTCTGGCGGCAGCGTATACCACTCTGGGAATATCACCTGCACCCACTCATTGGGTGAGTGGGAAGACTGTCAGTTTCAAAAGAGGCAGAGCAAGCAGGCTCAGCAGAGTCCAGGCTGGAGTTCAAGTTCTCCTGCCACTGGAGCCACTGAACCTAGAAGGTCTGGCGGTGCTAGGAGTATCCACACAGGATAAGGATGCTCGTCGAAGCCTTCCAAGCACAGCAGAGGAGCAGTGACCAAGAACCCTGGGGCTCTAGAGCAAGGCCATGCCTTGCTTAGCAGAGAGCTACTCTCCACTGGAGAGACAGCTCCCCAAGGGTAACCTTGGTGTGAAGTTGCCTGTTTCCTGCCCTTTGTGTCATGCCTTGGAGTCAACTGATGGATGAGTTCTGTACCTAAGCTAGAGACAAACATGCCCGGGCTGGACACGAGGGGCTCAGCAGCCCTGCAGGAGGCTTGTCCAGACCTCTGTCCAGTGGGAGTGCTGTGTATTGGACCAGCCAGATACTTCTTAATAGAGAAGATGATTCTGGAAACAAATACAGGTGTATCCCACGAGCTTATGTTGCTGAACTGTATCACCAGGTCTCCTTGAGGCAGGATGCACATCCCAAGTTTCAAAATGACTGTACAGGGACTTCCCTGGTGGTGCAGTGGGTAAGACTGCACGCTCCCAATGCAGGGGGCCCGGGTTTGATCCCTGGTCGGGGAATTAGATCCAGCATGCATGCCGTAACTAAAAGATCCTGCATGCCACAACTAAGGCCCAGGGCAACCAAAATAAATAAATAAATATTAAAAAAATGCTTATTAAAAAATGGCTGTACAGCTAAGGAGGAGACAATATCCCATCCTGCATCATGTTCCTTTGTGTCTTTGCCATGAAACACCACTCTTGGTGGTCAGCTGGGCACGTCTCCTTACTCACTTAGAGATAAATTGGCCGTGTGACCCTGGACGGGAAGTCTCTGCAGGCATTTTACCAGCCTTGAACTATCTGCAAGATACAAATGCTACTCATTTCCTAGGAAGAAGTCTAATCAGACATTCAATTGAGTCCTTATTTGTGTGGTGTTGGTGTCAATTTGCACAGAGTGGACTGCAAATTACATTTGTACCATGGTCAAAAGGTTGACCTTCTTTGGAAAGTGAAGAAGTAGTATTGGCTGGGACTCTTTCCTTTACAAGTAACTCCAATTTTAATTGCTTTAATTAAGAAAGGCAATTTATTGGGTGACCTAACTGATGTTTCCAAGGATAAATTCAAGCATGGCTGGATCCAGGAACTCACATAATTAATCCATTCAAGGTGTTTCACTCCCGTCTCCCTTTCCCTTTGAAGACTTTGATTTTTTTAGGCTCTGGTTGTTTCACCTAGCAAAATGTGGCAGGCTTATTGCTAGCCCTCTCGCTGTTAACACTTCCAGCAGAAAGAGGATCTTGTCACTGAAAATGCTAACCTTATGTCCCTGAATTGGAAGTGTTGGGTCTTGTGTCATCCGGCCTTGAGAGCTGAGTGTTTGGTTTGCCCGGGCCTGGGTCACATGTCCACCCTTGGAGCAGGTGGAGACAACCCTGCCCAAACAAGGGACAGAGAATGAGGAGACTGCGGTGTCCAGGGGGGTCGACTCTTTGTTTATCAGAAAAAGGGGAAATGGATCCTGAGCTGGCGAAACATCAGTGCCCACTCAAAGCAGCCCCACGTCAGCTGTAGGTTGGGAAGGCCTATCTTTACGTCTAAGTGAATTAAGAACGATCATTGTTCCCTGGGGGGAATGCTCACCTTGGGAGAAAGCACTTTCAAGCAGTAGCTTCTGACTCTGATCAGTTTGCTAATGATAATTATTTTCATTAAAGCAGGTGCTCAAAAGCTTTCCACCTGGCAACGCATTGTTCATGGTTTGAGTTATTGTACGTAGTTGGGAGCATTTAAAGTTGTATTTCTTGCTGAGTATTTGATCAATAATTTGAAGCAGTCAGGGGCAAGGTCCACCTTAATGGAGTTTTGCTCTATCGCCATCACTCTTTGTTCTTTTATTCTGGGAACGTGCAGCTGCTCAGTGGCTACCTTGGGGAAGCTGCGTGGGGCTGGGGTCCCAGAGCAGCCCCTTAATAGCTTGCTCTTAGGGGGTTCTGAATCTCCAAATCTCCATCTACTTATTAGGGAAGTGGAGGTACCCCCTGCCCCCCAGGGATACTGTGAAGCATGAGGGTGGGAAGGCCCTGCGCAGTGTCGAGGGCACGGTGGGAACTCAACTTATTGAACTGGCCTGAATCTGGTGCTTGCGAGCCCAGCGTGGGAGAGCTGGTGGGGCTTGGTACCCTGCCCACTGGCAGATGTTACAACCTGAACAGTGTGAATCGTGGAGTCCGAGGCTCCAGGGAAAGTGTATGTGTACCTGAGTGTAAGACAGTTGTTTTCAGAAGAGGAATTCAGCTGTGCAGTGAGGTTTGATTTTCATCTGAGTCTCTGTGTACTGGGTGCACGCAGCCTCTGCCTCGGTATTTAGCAGGAAGAGGAAGCAGCGCCTCCCCAGCCGTGAGCCTTCTTCACGTTGCCGCGGCCTCCATTTCCAAACAGGAAGCAAGTAAAGTGAGTGCAGCCGCGAGGAGCTCGGATGCACCTCCCCTGCAGGATCCAGGGCTGTCTTTCCACTGCAGTCCTCACCTTTCAAGGAACCGGGGGCTCAGATGAGCCTTCTGAGTGTGTGGTCACCAGGGATGGGGACTGAGGGCGTGGTGTATGAGTAGGAACCACGTTGCTTTGTTGTCCGAGGACACCCAGAGCCCTCGGCATGGTGTTGGGCATGGCCAGTGCCCCAGTATTTGCCACTGAAGCTGAGGATACCCACTATACCTGGCGGTGGTGCAACCACTATGGAAAGCGGTATGGAGGTTCCTTACAAAACTAGAATAGTGTTACCATAGGATCCAGCAATCCCACTCCTGGGCATAGATCTGGGCAAAACTATAATTCAAAAAGATATATGCACCCCAATGTTCACAGCAGCACTATTTACAATAGTCAAGACATGGAAGCAACCTAAATGTCCATCGACAGTTGAATGGACAGAGGAGATGTGGTGCATGTACACAGTGGAGTATTAGCCATAAAAAAGAATGGAATAACGCCATTTGCAGCAACATGGATGGACCTAGAGATTATCAGACTGAGGGAAGTAAGTTAGACAGAGAAAGACAAATATTATATGATATCTCTTATATGTGGAATCTAAAACATGATACAAATGAATCTATTTACAAAACAGAAACAGACTCACAGACATAGAGAACAAATTTATGATTACCAAAGAGGAAAGCGGGGGAGAGATAAATTAGGGGTATGGGATTAACAGATACAAACTACTATACATAAAGTAGAAAAGCAACAAGGACTTACTATATAGCACACAGAACATATTCAATATTTTGTAATAACCTACAATGGAAAAGAATCTGAAAATATATGTATATAACTGAACCACTTTGCTGTACACCTGAAACTAATACAATATTGTAAGTCAACTATATTTCAATAAAAAAGAAGGGGTGCTATCGTTCCTCAGATTCAGAGATATTAATTTGTCCAAATTCAAGTTTATTCAGTGCCTGAGATCACACTACTCCCACTTCCAGTATTTGGGCCTCAGAGAATCCCCTGATGTGAATACTGGCTCTAAACTCACTTCCTCAAAGATAGGAGAAATCCACAGTGTGTGACCCCCTCCTTCTGGCTTGACCCCTCCTGTGGCAGTTGAACCAGGAGAAGAGGGTCTGTCACCAGAGGATAGGGAGCTCTTTTGGCCTAGAGATGCTGAAAACAGGGGGACTCAGGAGGACTGAGCTAGGGTACTTTTTGTTTCAGAGAGTGTAACTTTTTAAAAAATGATATAAAATCTCATAATATAAAATTATCTATTTTAAGCATACAATTCACTGGCATTCAGTACATTCACAATGTTGTGACACCACCCCCCCATCTAGTTCCAAACCATTTCCATCACCCCAAAAGGAAACCCTGTACCCCTGAATCAATGAGTTCCCATTCTCCCTCTCTCCAGACCCTGGAAGACAACAATCTGCTTTTTCTCTCTATGATTTACTGATTCTGGAAACTTCATGTAAGTGGACTTATATAACAAGTGGTGTTTCATGACTGGTTGCCTTTACTTAGCACAGTGTTTTCTGAGGTTCACTCATGTTATGGTATATATCTGCACTTCCGTCGCTTTTATGGCTGAATTGTATTCCATTGTGTATATACCACATTTTGTTTACCTGTACATCTGTGAATGAATATTTAGGTTGTTTCTAGCTTTTGGCTGTTGTGAACAGTGCTGCTGTGATCATGTGTATACGTGTATTTGAGTCTCTGTCTTCAATATTTTTGGTGTATACTTAGGAGTGGAATTGCTGGGGCATATGGTAGTTCTATATTTAACTTTTTGGGGAACGTCCAATCTGTTTTCTACAGCAGCTACACCATGTTCAGTTCCCACCAACTATGTATGAGGGTTCCAACTTTCCCACATCCTCGCCAACACTTGTTGTTTTCCATTTAAACATTATCATTGTAGCCATCCTAGTGGGTATAAAGTGGTATCTCAGTATGATTTTGACTTGCACTTCTCTAATGATGAACGATGTGGAACATCTTTCTGTATGCTGTCGGCTGTTTGCATATCTTCTGAATGTGAGCTTTTAAAGAAAAGTATTTTGTTTTCATCTAACCGTTTTGGGAAGCATTCTTAGGACGTAAGAAACTCAACAAAACCTTGATAATGTGCTCTCTCTCCCCTGTGACTGTAAGTAGATGCAGGGCAGTGGTGAGAGTGGTGGTTGTGAAATAGAAGACCTGAGTCTTAATACTCTCTCTGCTTCAGCCCTGCTTTCTCTTCCTGGACATACTGCATTGGAAACGTTATTCTGTGCTGGGCAGGACATCTCAGCTTTTCCAATACCCAGGCATTGTTTTCTCGACTAGTTGGCTATCTGGTATCCTTCCAATAGGATATACGTAGGACAGAGCTGTGCACAGCTGTGCCGTGTTACAAAGTCTGGGTCCCTGGAGCTGCCCGAGATATTGCTTCAGTAAAGAGAACGTCCGAAGTTGGGCTGCAGCTTTATGCTGTGTCCTCTTTCATCCCCTCATGGGAAACCTCAGTGCTATTTGGCTTTCTCTGAGTCTCGAGCTAGCAATTTTAGACAAACTGCACTTTTTTTTTTTTTTTTTTTTTTTGCGGTGCGCGGGCCTCTCACTGCTGTGGCCTCTCCCGTTGCGGAGCACAGGCTCCGGATGCGCAGGCTCAGCGGCCATGGCTCACGGGCCCAGCCGCTCCGCAGCACGTGGGATCTTCCTGGACCGGGCACGAACCTGTGTCCCCTGCATCGGCAGGCGGACCCTCAACCACTGCGCCACCAGGGAAGCCCCAAACTGCACATTTTTGGTGGGGCAGGAGATGGTCTATTCTCAGGCTCAAATGGATAATAGATGTAAAATCAAAAGTTAACCACCAACAATATCGCAATTAAAACTTCTTTGAAAAACCAAAAGTTAACTACCACCTTCTTCTCCATTGTCACTTGGAGCATGACACGCCCCTACTTGAAAATCTTCCCTGGCTACCGCTTTCAATGAAACGAAGCCCATTAAGGGTCTTGAAAGGCTGCGTGAGGTGGCCCCTGCCCTCGTCTTCGGTTTCTGTCCCTCAAGCCCTCACCCCTGAGGCCCCTGTCACACGGACCCCCTTTCCGGTTGAACCTGCCCAGCTGCTCTGCCGCAGCCCTGAATGTGAAGCTGTCAGGACCACGGTCAGCGCCAAGCCCAGCTCTTCTCAGCCTGGACACCTGCACTCACTCTTCCTGCATCGGGCTCCCTCTCACCCTTCAGGCCTGAGCTCACTGGGGAGGCCTTCCGCACCCACCTTGTAAAAGACAACACACCTCTTCCCTTGGTTCTTGCTAAAGAAAACATTCTGATACTTGTTAAAATGGTGAGGAAGACTTTATTAGAGCTATTGTGATAGGTGTCAACGCAATAGGGGAGAGAATGGGGGCTTGACTCCGAATACAACACTGACTACTGACTCGTGGGGATTTATGGCCGAGGAGCAGGGTTGGGGGAGCCTGTGGATGGGAAAGGGCTAGGAGGCGGCATCAGGGGTGGCGGGTGGTGGCTCTTCAAACTGGCCTAGCAGGATTCGGCTGAAGGCGGGCCAGGTGATCCGATATCACCTGTGGGATGGTGGGGGTGAGGCATTGGGTCAGATGCCAAGGGCAAGGGATTCTTTCCAAGTGGACTTAACAGGGTTCTTGCTAAAACTGGGCTCTGCTGGCCCAGCAAGGATGGGGGCCAAGGTTAGTGTAGAGGAGGGCTCAGAGGAGCCCGAATGAAGTTTGCGTAAGGAGAGAGGCTTTGTCCTTACTCACAGTTCTATGACCCTGTTTATTTCTTTTATTGCATTTATCCTGATCTGTAGAGAGAACACTTACTAGGATCACGTCTCTATCCTTTCCTGTTTTGTCTTCCCCAGTAAAGCAGACGCTCCCGAAGGCAGAGGCTTTTCACCCTTTTCAGCCCCGTCCTCGGTACCCAGAGTGGTGTTGCTATAGCAGGCTTTCAGGAGGTGTGTGATCCAGCCGTGCTTGGGCCTTGGGAAGTTCTCCAGAAGTATCATGCGTGTGGAACGCGAGCCCTTTACTGTAGACGGCATGCATGGGCGGAAAGGACGGCAGGGCTCTGGAGGGTTCTGCGGAAAGCAGACCCACCTGTCAGTCTTGACAGCTCACCTGCCCGATACCTGAAGACAGCATCGTGGTCCACGTTCCAACACCCACAGTTTAGGGAAATCCCTGGCAGGGCAGGACCTCTGCTGTGACTTATGGATCCCGGGAGTGGCCTAAGCGGTTAGTTTTTCCAGCTCGGACTCTGTCCTGACATTTCCTGTCTCCCTCGTTTTTTCAGTGGCAGCCTTGATACTTCACAGAAATTCAAAGAAACTCACCAGGGGAACTTCAGGGACCCCGGTGTAGTGCAGAGTGGATGTATACAATAGCATTGAAGCCAGTGCATATGGGCAGCTGTGTTTTATTCACAACACTGGCCATTGTTATGTTTGTATAGCTTGGTATGCAAGGCTTCTTATAGGAAGTTAGTTTTCAACACTGTTAGGAGTTGGACTCCAACAAGCTTGGATAATGTATCCACAGTTGTTCTTGGCATCCGGAACTCTGCAGATGCTTCTGGCAGCGCTGTATGGGGACAGACACACGATGCCAGCTGCAGTGCAGAGGCGCTCTGTGCTTTGTTGAGAACAAGGCCAACGATCTCAGCGGCGTTTTTGAGATATTGGCTCCTTCTATAAAGCCCGACAGCAGCCTACAGATTTTGTTTTTTAATTCTTGAATTTTATTTTATTTATTTACAGATTTATTTTTGATGTTAGCATATGGCTGGCAAAAAATTCACCATCAAAAGGTTTTTGGCAATGTAGATGTATACAGTATGTGGCATTGGATTTTAAACTCGTTTACAGAACTTTTATTTTGGTCTTCACGATGCCAAACACCTGTTTCACGCAATACTCACTTTTCAAGTGGCTGTTTTAGTGTCATTCAGAGAACTTGGGTGTGCACATCGATCTTTATTGTAACAAGGGAGAGTTGAGCATTGCAGTTGACCGTGGTCATTGCTGGGCTCATCAAACAATATGCAGACACTTGTGGAGAAGTCTATGAGGGAGGGATTTCTAACACAGCCACTCACTGTGTAAACTAGGGAAGTTAATCAACTTCTGTCTCAGTATTTTATCTGTCAAATGAGCCAGTTTCTGTCTAACTACCTTGCGAGATTTTTATGAAGTCCCTACTCGATAAAATCCAGAGAGACTAGCTGGGTAGCAACAAAAGCAACATCTGAGCTGAGATCTGTCTGGTGCAAGCTCACCCTTGCCCACACCGGCGTGTCGGTGCCCTGCACATAGACGTTGGACTTCATTTAACGAGTAGAATGGAAGACCAGGTGACTTAGCATTTTCCAAGACAGCAGACCCAAGGCAAGTTTTAATCACAGGTGGGCTGCAGAGGTGCTATCCCAGGGCAGAGAGAGATGGAAAACGGTGGTGAGGGGCGGATGGGGGGAAGAGAAGGTCACATGGGACTGCCCTGCCCCTGCTTCACATGGGGCTGCTAGAAGACACCCTGTCACATCTTGGGGCACTTGGATGGTGCTGGACAGGCCATTCAGAGAATCGTGCTTGGGAACAGTCCATTTGAGGGAAGGGAGAGTAAGTTTTCTGCCGCTGGTCAAAGTTGGCTTCATGGAGGTTTACCTGCCCTTCCCCCTGGGTTGTCATCTGCCCCCCACAGCTGCCACTATGATGTGGCAGTTCACCCCAGAGGCTCTGAGTGTCCTGCTGGAGTCCAGGCAGATGCGCAGGTTCTCGCCGCAGCCCTGGCCCCTCTGAGGAGTGGATTGTACAAGAAGGAGGAAGGAGGTCCAGGCTGTCCAGGCTCTGAGTCATGAGGCCACCGCATCAGCTGAAACAGAGAAGCCGCTTGGATCCTGGAGTCGGAGGGGGCTGAGGGAAAAGGCCGACCCTCAAGCCATCTGAGGGACAGGGCTTACATTTCTGAGTGTCAGACACATCGTATCCCGAGGTTGCCTGATAGGATCTTGACCAGTGGGTAAAAATCCTGGACTTGTAGCAGTGTGGGGAGGGCTAGCTTTCTCACGTCTTAGGAGCCCCACGCCTGTATTTTAGTAACCTTAGGTGGAAAAATGTCTTCTGGCACTTTTACTTGATGGGAAAGGGGCCTTAAAAGTCAAATGCAGTCTACATCTGGCCATGAGCATAATCAGGGTTGGTGACTGTTCATATGGTGGATGAGAACTTTGGCCCCAAACATACCTTTTATTGAACAGCTTCCTCCCCCACTTACTGGATTTCCAGAAATACCATCTTGGTCCCATTGAGTCAAGGCAACGTGTTACCTGGAGCAGCGGTCACTCCAGGAGTCTGCACTCCTTGTTTGTTTTAAAGACACAGCATCTTACCCTTGAAGCACTGTGCTAGCTGCTAGATGTGGGAAGAAAAGTACAAGGGAGCTTGGTGTGTGGTCTGTGAAGTTTACACCTGGTTAGCAACAGTCCTTAGTAGGCCGTCAGGTGAGCTTCAGCCTCCAGAAGTCCTTGCAGGTCAGATTAGGAATGTTTGATGGGAAAAGAGATGACGGGTAACTACCATTTTACTCTTCTTTGTATGCACTCGACTTCTTTAGGCTCCTCATATAAGAAGGATGAGTCACACGGTATTCATCCTTCTCTGTCTAAATCATTTCATTTAGCATAATGCCCTCCAGCTTCATCCATGTTGTCCTAAATGGCAGAACTTCCTTCTTCTTAAAGGCTGAATAATATTCTACTGTACGCATGTACCACATTTTCTTAATCCATTTATCCATCAATGGACACTTAGGTTGTTTCTATGTCTTGACGACTTGTGAATAATGCTGCAGTGAACATAGGGGTGCTGATATCTCTTTGAGATTCTGATTTCAACTCTTCTACATAAATACCCAGAAATAGGATTTCTGAAAAATATGGTATTTCATTTGTAATTTCTTGAGAACCTCCGTACTGTTTTCTACAGTGGATGCACCATTTTGCATTCCCACCAACTGTGCACGGGGTAGGTACCATCATTTACCAACTCGCTTTTGTCAACTTCTAGAAGATTCTCATGGGCTTGGGATATTGTGTATACGTTGTTTTTTTTTTTCAGGATCCGAGCTTGGCGGCATTTCTGAGATAGGTGTGTGACTCCCACCTCCCTGTGCCCTTTTTATTTCTCAGTTTTTCCTGGGTCCCTAAATTTGTCTTAAGATTGTAAGTGATATGGAAATGCTTTGAGTTTGTCCCATAATTCAGAGTTAGAAATTATTGAATCTTGGATTTTAAATCTTGAGACACCTGTCATTTTATTATTTATTGGTGATTTTCCCCAAGCAAACATCTGCCTCACACTTGCTTTTAATTTCAATGGTCCTGAAAGATTCAGAAATCCCTGAGGGCAGAAAATTTTCATTTGTGATGCCAACATCAACTTAAGACATTTTGTAAATATTAGTGCCTTCAAAATAATGAAGTCTTGAATTTTCTCACTTTCATTAAAACCAACCACTGAAACAGCTTAATGCCTCCCAACTTTGCCCTTGTGTCAGGTTACAGCAGCTCAATAATACTGACTATGTAATTTATTTGTGGGAGGCATGTAAAGAAATTTCTATGTTCCTACTTTCATGTCTTTCATTAATTTGCTAACTTGTTGTCACTTTCTCATCACTCTTGGAAAAGCTACTCTGAGATGAAGTAACTTACAGAAGGTCACACATTATATTAATGCTGGTAAGCTTGTCCTCTGGCAGCTAGGTGGTTCTTGGAGAATTGGAGAACTCTTTTCTTCTTGTAGCTTGGAGAATAGCTAGCCCATCACCAGGTCCACTGGAAAAGTACACCAGGAATATTGTATAACTTACCCAGCTGAAAATATTCAGCTGCTTCCCTGAGGATACAACTCACCCCACAAGATGTAATTCAGACCAACATTTCTAAATACAAGGGGTGCGTGTGAGACCAGTTAGCTCCAGTTTCTGAGCCTTTGTTTATACTATTCTTCTTGCCTGAGATGCCCCTGCTTCTTTCTTCTTCTTTCTTCTTATTCAAAAAAGTGAGAGAGTGGCATGGACATATATACACTACCAAACGTAAAATAGGTAGCTAGTGGGAAGTAGCCGCATAGCACAGGGAGATCAGCTCGGTGGTTTGTGACCACCTAGAGGGGTCGGGTAGGGAGGGTGGGAGGGGGAGACGCAAGAGGGAAGAGATAAGGGAACATATGTATATGTATAACTGATTCACTTTGTTATAAAGCAGAAACTAACACACCACTGTAAAGCAATTATACGCCAATAAAGATGTTAAAACGAAACAAAACAAAAAAAAACAAAAAACATTTCCTACTCCTATTGCAAGGTCTGACATAAATTCTGCTTCTGCCATTAAACCCCATCTAGTTATGACACCCATTAATGAGCTTTTTTACTGAGTGTATTTACCACACTTCATGTTTTGCCATCCACTCAAGCCCTGAAAACAGCGTGTCTCACAAGGCAGCATCACCTCGGCAACTGGAGGGAGGAATGGCTTTCAGGTTCCTTGTTGAACTTGGCCATGGAGACACTGAGGAAGTACTCATCTGCGGATATTGTACCTTCCTATGCCAAAATTCAAGTTTGCTTACTTTACATCTTTAACCCAACTCCCTAATTTGCATTTGTGGCATTGTCTCATGAAGCACATTGGGCAGGAGTTGCCATAATGCACGTGAAGGGCAGTGCTGCATGTCCCCAAGCCGAGGAGCATTTCTGCCTGTGTGTTGTCACAGATGCCTTTGCCTGCCTCTCTTTTTTCTGGGGTCTTCATTTGAATTTGTTTTTTTTAATTTTTTTATTTTTGCGGTACGCGGGCCTCTCACTGTTGTGGCCTCTCCTGTTGCGGAGCACAGGCTCCGGACGCGCAGGCTCAGTGGCCATGACTCACGGGCCCAGCCGCTACGCGGCATGTGGTATCTTCCCGGACCCGGGCACGAACCTGTGTCCCCTGCGTCGGCAGGCGGACTCTCAACCCCTGCGCCACCAGGGAAGCCCTTAATTTGTTTTTAATTGCCTATTTAACACACCTAGCAATTAACGTGAAATGGCTCTTTGACAAATGTGAGTACATTTTAATTAGTGCTAATTGCTTTTGTTAATTAAAAGTAATGCTTTATATTGTGTTATTGGTATTCTTTTTTTTTTTTTGAAGTTGCCATGCCATATGTTGTATCTTTACAGGAGCTTATCAACATAGACTCTGTCACATTGTATACAGTTATATATATGTATTTTTTCACACACACACACACACACACTGTATTTTATTTTTACAAGAGATAAATAAACTGACGCCAAGCATTGTACATGGATGACCACAACAAAAGCACCAATGACTGCAATTACCAAACACGAAACACACTCACACTATGTCATAATATTGACATTCAGCCCAGGAATCCTCCACTGTAACAGCTCCTTTACTTTGCAGTGAAAATTGATTTGTCTATTTTTTGCCTCTGAGTCCTTGTGGGATTTTTTTTTTTATTCAAACAGAAAGTCACAAAAATTATAATCATCCTCATCAGTTCACTCAGTCCCATGTAATTAATTGTTTTTTTATCTTGATCTTTTGTTAGCACTTTTATGAGTTCATCAGTTTTCCATTACAGTTCTGAAAATGCTTATTCATTCAGTTCAGCAGTATAGTCAGTTACCAGAAACCTGTACTTGTCAAAGAGTCTTTTCCATGAATTCCTTGAAGATGAAACCCTTTTATAGGAACATTTCTGCAAAAGGCATCAGAGTACACCCAGAACTGTCTGTAAATGACAAAAGACTTAAAAATGACCACAGTTAAAGATTTGATGAAAGTTCATAATAATGCAATTGACAACGAAATTTAGTTATTTCTGAGATATACTTTTTTTTTTTTTTTTTTTTTTTTTTG